>NC_136713.1:3551080-3578580 GCF_947650265.1 Symphodus melops
CGATGCCTGTCCTCCCAGAATCCATCAGGATGTTCTCACAGAAGTCTTTGGTGGGCAGACATAGGTGGATGAGGGCGGGGCTAAAGGACAGTGGGCGGGCCAGCTCCAGGAGGGCGAGGTCGTTGTCATGGTGGTTTCTACGAAAACGCTTGTGGACATAAAGAGCGCGGACTGGGACGAGCAGCTTCCTGTTACCTAGGAGACGAGAGCGTGACATCAGCACACGCTCTCTTTCAGGGTTTTATTTTGTTGAACAAAAGGAAGTTACCGGAAAGGACGAGGAAGTCTGACGGCTGCAGGTTGGACCCTCGCTCAGACTCCAGGTGGAGGCAGGTGGCGGCGGTCAGGATGGAGCGCCGACCCAGCACCACGCCAGCACAAAGCTCCTCCCCTTCTCTGGTCAACAGGGACACCTGGAGACAGAAAGCAAACAGTCTGACCCCCGCCACGCTGAAGCTCTCTCTGATTGGCTCAGCAGAGCTCACCTGCCAAGGACAGTTTCCATGGCGACAGGTGGATGCAGTGCTGTTGAAGTCTGGTGGAAGCTGTCCGCACGGATTCTCAACTAAAACACAGACATTGAATTATTTCCTGGTTCTCTACGTGTGGCGTCCATGTTTGATTGGCGAGTGGAGGGCGGACCTTCGGGCAGGCAGCTGCGTCTGTCGGTCTGTAGTTTAAAACCGGGCAGGCAGGAGCACACGAAGGAGTTGTAGGACGCCGTGCACAGCTGGTGACACGCTGCGGGCCCTTCAGTCGGACACTCGGACAGTTCTGAGACAAACACCAGAGACGCTGTTTGGACCGAAGACATTGAACACAGCGCAGAGTCTTATAGGCCAGGGGGCGGAGTCAAACCTGCTGTGTTGATTGGCGGCGTAGAGGGGGGCCGTCCTCCATCGTCCACTGCTCCCAGTTCACAGGCCTGACCGTAGTGGGGGGCGGGGCAAGAGCAGGTGAACCCGCCCACTTTGTCGGTGCAATTCCCCCCGTGGAGGCAGGGGTTGGGCTGACACTGGTCCCCATCTGATCAGAAACACAAATCGATCAATACATCGATCAATATACTCACCAGGTCGATCGAAGCAGACCCGATGAATCGATCACTGAGCACACAGTGAGGTCATGTGATAACTGATCTTTCTGAATGTTCTTCAGAGAACCAGCAGGAAGTGAACTGACCGTAGTAAACGGTCCAGAAGGAGACCTGAAGAGAGACAAACACACGCAGAGTTAAAACGGCGCCGTGAACACGTGAAGCGTGGATCTTTTTTAAACATGTTTCTCAGACCGTTTTGTCTTCGTCCTCGAAGTACTCGCGCGCCTCCTCGTAGTTGCACATCTCCTCGTAACACTCGCGCTCCAGGTTCCCCTGCAGGATCTCCTCCAGCAGGAACTGATTGGCCCGTTTGGACCGCAGGAAGACGTCGTGGCTGAGCGGAGCCTGAAACACTGAGGACACGTTTGTTTGTGTGTTTAATAATCAACCTGTTACCATCATCGAGGAATTAAAGACACTGTTAATAAACTCCACCACCAGGGGGCGCTCATTCCTAACAATGACAGCAGATGACCACCAGGCTGGCAGGGAATCATGGGAGTGATTCTGTCCGCCACTCTCCGTGACGTTTTTCTCACATGAGTCAGGAGCAGCTCAG
Organism: Symphodus melops; assembly: GCF_947650265.1. Lineage (NCBI taxonomy): Eukaryota > Metazoa > Chordata > Actinopteri > Labriformes > Labridae > Symphodus > Symphodus melops. Next base: position 3,552,739 of record NC_136713.1, read on the forward strand.
TCACTCTCTTCTTCTTTTATTCATGCAGATATTTAAACTTTCCACCTTTTGGTTTTAAAGTTCAAACGTTTTCTCTTCAAAGTGACATGAAATGAACTTCAGTAACGACACTCTTCGTTCTTACTCTGCTTTATATTTCTGACGCTTTGATTTAACCGTTTCACGTCTGGATCGTTTAAAGACTCGACAGAAACATGTCAACAAACTGAACCACGGCGTCTCACCTTGACCTTGACCTTGACCTTGACCGAGGACCCGCAGGAAGCAGCCGAGGAGGCAGAGGGACAGAAGAGACGCTCGACAACGAGCCGACATGATGCCGACCGCCATGACACTGATTACACACACACACACACACACACACAGGCACGCATGTGCACACACGCTCACACAAACAAACACACACCCACAGGTCCACAAGGATTCACAGAAGAAGAAACACAAATTTTAATCTGAAGTGATGTCGTTCAGATTCTTTCACCATAAACTTAAAAACATGTTCTCTCGTTCAAACAGCTTCTCATCTAATGGTTCATGTTTAAAGTGGTTTACAGAGGGTTAGGGCTGCTCTCTGACCACACACACCTTTTCTACAGGTTAAACCAGTTTGAACCGCTCGGCTCAGATCTCCTCCTGCACCTCGAAGAGTTAAAAGTAAAGAGAACAGTGGTCAGGAAACGCCGTGTTCCTGCAGCGGACTCTGGCCGTCCTCACAGCCCACACACTGCGACCTCTGAAACATCAATATTCGCGTGTGTTTGGTCTAGGTAAACATCAGATTAATCATTTAAAATGATGCGGGGCATCGACTGCTGGGAAAGACGCCCAGCAGCAAGAATCTCTCCGACACCACCAAGTGAGAAAACATGTTCCTGCTTAGAATCCAGCGTTCAGTGTTTATCATCTGCAACCATCATCATGACTCTATTCAAATGTCTGATGACCAACCATGAACAAAGCTGATACCAAAGTGTAACATCCTGCAGTACCTGAAGTGTCCACTAGAGGCTGGCTGCAGTTCCTGGAGTGTCCACTAGAGGCTGGCTGCAGTTCCTGGAGTGTCCACTAGAGGCTGGCTGCAGCAGCACAGGAAGTCACATACACACCCATTCAAACAGCCTGTTTTTACAGCAGACATGAACATGTTTACAGCCTGCTTCAAAAAACCAAATAGGTGTGATTAGCTCATGTCTCCATCCACACACACTGTACGGGGGGGGGGACTCCAGCGCCCCCTGCAGGGACAAACGGGGGACTCCACTCAGGATTCGTCCTTTAATATTTCCTGTGGCGACGACTCATCCAGCACTAAGGGGCGTTTATTACATTTCTGACCAATCCCTTTAAAATCTTTATGATAATCTATCGACCATATTCCCCAAACGTTCTGTTCCGTCTTCTGATTGGTTCTATCCTGTTTCAGTTTGGAATACGTCACGACACGGCAGATAGATCATCTCTGACTCGTGTTTCATGGCGACTCCACACCTGTTCAGGTTTTAATCACACACAGAAATAATGTACTTCACTGGAATTTCTTTATTTCAATGACGTAAAACAAAAAGCTCAACTCTGACGTCGACATATAGAAATACACAAAAACAGCAGATTTTATTCACAAATTGAATTAAATGTAAATTAAGTGTTTGTAACAAGAACAACAGCTGCTTTATTTTGCTCATGTTATTGTTTGTTATATTTGGTTCATACATGGCAGGTTTCTCACTAACTGTGCAGCTCTAAGCAAAGACCGAGAACAGAACCCTGAGGAACCTCGGCACGGACGAGTTCTTCTCATAACAAATATGATTGATGGTATTACAGCTTGTTTCTGTTTGTTAAAAGTATCAAACATTGAATGTGTTAGTTTACAGACGCAGCCTCTTGATCGGGCCGACGTGCCTCTTCAGCCGGTTGCCGTCTGTGTTTTTGGGCGTGAACTTGTTGATGCCTTGACGGATCCAGCGAATATATTTAGACACCTGGGTGTAGATTCCATATTTGCCCTTGCGAGCGCAGCCTTCCCCCCAGCTCACGACGCCGGTGACAAAATATGTGTTGTGGTAGCGAGTGACGTGTGGCCCGCCGCTGTCACCTTGGCAGGCGTCCTTGGCCTCTTGGTCGTAGCCCGCGCAGAACATGAGAGGAGAGATGCGCAGTTGTGTGGATTCGATGCAGAGTTGCCGATCAACGTACGGGACAGTGAGACGCTGCAAGATGGTAGACTGCTCCCGACGTTCAGCAAGACGGCCAAAACCGCTAACCATCCCTTCCGGCTCCTTCATCAGGACCTGCAGGACGAGGTGAGAAACTGAGCTTTTCCTGTTTGCTCCTTCGCTTGTAACAAGAGAAGATTAAAAGCGAGCTTATCTGAGCATGAAGACAGGAAAATGTAAGACATTCTTCAGGTATGATATTGTGTGCGGTCTGATTTAAACGAGTGTCTTGCTTTAGAACGGAGGTCAGGGTTACATGCTAAGCTAAGCTAATCTGCAACGAAGCCAGAGAACATGAACTATATATTTTTAAATTGTTTTTAAACTCTTAATTTGGAGGGCGTTTTGAAGATTCACCTTATCTGCAAAGTCAGACTCAGGTAAGCAGGCCGGCAGGATGAACCTGGTGAACTTGATGGGCGTGGCCAGTTTGACCAGGGCGATGTCGTTGAGAAAGGTCTCTGCTCTGTATCTGTGGTGGGTGGCGATGGTTTCCACCTGGTGGATGGCTTCGTCACCACTGTCCACCAACATGTCGAACTCACCTGAAACAGAACATCAGCAGTTCCAGTCTTTGCTCGCTTTGAAAGACTGATAATAGTCAAGGACTTTTTTAATTGCAAAAACCAACTTACCGACTTTGATTTTGAAGAAACGTGATTGGTTCATGCAGTGGGCGGCGGTCAGGATGATGTATTCATTGAGGATGGTTCCTCCACAGAAACCTACGCCTTCCTCGTTCACGAGAAGAGCCTGTGAGGAAGAGGCAGAAGAAACCTGTCAGGGTTCATGTGGTCTCAGAGGACTTCCAGGTGTTCCACAGAGAGAGCTTAAAGTCGTCTGGTTTGATTAACAAAAAGAAAGAAGTCCGAACCTGCCACGGACATTCTCCCGGCGGACAGTCCTCCCCGCCGACGATGCGCGTCATACTGGCTATTTGAGAGGAGATATATTTCTCAATCACCGGCACGTTTAGTAAAGTCTGGTTGATGTCTTCGTTCAGAGAGGTCGACGAGTTCAGGTTCGTCAGATCAACCTGGGTGACATTCTCTGCTGTCACGTTCTCCCGCTGGTACCTAAAAACAGTCCGGATGTCTTCGGTGTGGATGGCCCCACATCTGAAGGTTTCTGCAAGAGTTTGAGTCAAAGATTGTGCTTCAGAAAGTCTCATCACTGAAACCATCGTGTCTCCTGTTGTTTTCCTCTGTTGGAACTCAAATGCAGACAGTCAGAGTGACGTAGCCTTCTTCTCCTCTGTGTCCCGTCGTTTCTGAACTAAAGATTCGACTCACACTAAACAGAGTCCAGTAAAGACCCCCCCCCCCCAGACTCTCTCACCGTTGGAGTGGCAGGACTTGCCATCTGATGCCAGGTAATATCCGTTGGTGCACGAGCACTGGACATCTCCATTGTAAACTTGGCAGAACTGTTGACAGCCTCCATTTTTGTTGTCGCAGAGCTCAAGAATCACTGCGAGGTCGAAGGAAAGACGGTCAACAACAACATGATGTTTGACTTCTACACTCATTTCAAAACGACAGGAAGGCGAGCGCTCAGCGGGTCATTACAGCCTTTACAGTTCATGGAATAAAAAACGACTTGTTTTATCCCGTAGACGCTAAAGAAGCCCCCCGTTACCGAGATCCGCTCTGCGTTCAGATCCAACCCACCGGATCGGTTGAGTTGATCCTTTAAAAGAACGTTTGAGATGTGCATGGAGAACAGACCCACGTAGCAGGGTTCAGTCTCAGGTCCACGGGGGTTCTTTACCTATTTCACAGTTGAAGCCCTGGTACCCAGATGGGCAGAAGCAGGTGTAGCTGCCGATTCCATCTTTACAAACTCCTCCGTACGCACAGGGCTGCGACTCGCAAGCATCGCCGTCTGCACGATAAACACGTTCATTTAGTCACATGACTTTAAGTTGAGACCAGCTGATCCCCTGATGTTGTGTCAGAACGAGATATAACCCCCAAATAACAAACTTAGACTTCAGCACAGCTAATTCAGAGGACTCGGGTAGTGACGAGGTATCAACAACACAGAAACACTTACCAGTATATTTAGCCCAGAATTCATCCTGCAAAAAGGAGAAGAAGGGAAATGATGAATATTTGGAGACAAGTTCAGATTTGAATTGTACGTCACAGAGAAAAGGATTAACAAGGTTATCCAGGCGATCATCTTTCCCTTCAGGAAACTGCTGTGATTTATAGCCCATCGTTTCTGCTAATCTAGGACTCACTCTGTGATACTCTGGCTTAAACAGCTAACGGCTAACATTTTCTAGCGTTAGCTTGTAGAGTTTGGCTTTGACAGAATAGTTTAGTTTTCGTTCTTGCAGGAAGTTTTACAGTTTTCTGTTTGTCTTCAAAGATCTCTCGCGCCTCCTCCCAGTCGCAGCGCTCCTCCTGACACTCCCTCTCCATGTTGCCTTGTTTGACCTCCTCCCAGAAGCTGTTGGCCCGTCTCCGTCTACTAAACACCTGATTGGCTGCCTGACCGTCCAAGAAGACTGGTGAGAACACAGAAAGCATCAACAAGTCAAACTTCACTTTCACAAAGTGTAATGTACACTCACTGATGGTAGAGGCTGCTTCAGTATGAACTCATCCATTCACACACTGATGGTAGAGGCTGCTGCAGTATGAACTCATCCATTCACACACTGATGGTAGAGGCTGCTGCATTATGAACTCATCCATTCACACACTGATGGTAGAGGCTGCTGCAGTATGAACTCATCCATTCACACACTGATGGTAGAGGCTGCTTCAGTATGAACTCATCCATTCACACACTGATGGTAGAGGCTGCTTCAGTATTAATATCTACAGCATCCAGTCTGTTGATTTGGCCGCTCCGACACGACGAAGCGTTCCTCCTTCCCCACTTGAACACGGACAGATGTTCATCGGGCTTCCTGACTTCAGTTTATTTTTGGTAAACAAACCGGCCATCTTGATTCTGAGCTGTTATCCTGCCTCTCAAACGACGTGTTTCAGTTATAACTCGCCACAATCCAGCCAATCACAGCTCAGTATGTGGTTTGTTTGTCAAATTAGTTTCTTAGTTTAAAATAAACCTGTCAATAGAAAAGTCAAAATCCTGATGACATCACAAACAACTGCCAGTCAACAGCCCCCCCCCCCCCCCACGCACGCACACACACACACGCACACACACACACACACACACACACACACACACATACACACACACACACACACACACACACACACACACACACACACACACTCCTCATGTTGGTGCTTCTTCTCCACCCTGCTCTAACTCCTTCTTCCTCCTCTTCTTCACCGCCGACAGCTCGGGAGGACGTACCTGCGTGCACGGCTGCCAGGTAGAGCGCCAGGAGGCTGAGAGTGACCCGCTGAAACCACAACATGGCGCCGGATGGATGGTGAGCTCCGTGAAAGCTCAGTGATCTGGGTGGAATAATGGAGTCTGAATGTGGAGAGAGAGAGAGAGAGGAGGGGTGAGTGAGAGGGCAACGACCGGTATGAACAGAGAGGGGGGGGGGTTCATGTTCAGACTGCAGGCTATGAGAGTGGGCGGGGCTTATTTTTCACTTCCTGCTGAGACGCTGGAACTTAAACATTTGGAGTCTCTTCCTCGTACTTGTTCTTAAAAGTGGAAACAGCTCCTACTTTATTTAGGGTTAGAGTGTTTTTATTTACTTCCTGTCTCTCTTCAGCTGTCCTCTCAAACTGTCCTCTCAAACTGTCCTCTCTTCAGCTGTCCTCTCTAACTGTCCTCTCAAACTGTCCTCTCAAACTGTCCTCTCTTCAGCTGTCCTCTCAAACTGTCCTCTCAAACTGTCCTCTCTTCAGCTGTCCTCTCTAACTGTCCTCTCAAACTGTCCTCTCTTCAGCTGTCCTCTCAAACTGTCCTCTCTAACTGTCCTCTCAAACTGTCCTCTCAAACTGTCCTCTCTAACTGTCCTCTCAAACTGTCCTCTCAAACTGTCCTCTCTAACTGTCCTCTCAAACTGTCCTCTCAAACTGTCCTCTCTTCAGCTGTCCTCTCAAACTGTCCTCTCTAACTGTCCTCTCTAACTGTCCTTTTAAACTGTCCTTTTAAACTGTCCTCTCTAAATGTCCTCTCAAACTGTCCTCTCTAACTGTCCTCTCAAACTGTCCTCTCTAACTGTCCTCTCTAACTGTCCTCTCTAACTGTCCTCTCAAACTGTCCTCTCAAACTGTCCTCTCAAACTGTCCTCTCTAACTGTCCTCTCAAACTGTCCTCTCTAACTGTCCTCTCAAACTGTCCTCTCTAACTGTCCTCAGCAGTAAGAAAGTCGGCCAGAGAACCGTCTGCTTATCGTCCTCGAACACTTCCCGCTCCTCCTCGTGGTCGCACATCTCTGCAGCAGGGCGTTGGTCACGTGACTCATGTTGTCCACTAAACCAGGACCACCAGGAGAAGAGGCCACGCCCACATGACCTCTGACCCTCCAGCTGTTAACGGGCTCAGTAAACCTTTTCTGTGCTGCAGTTTGACAGATGTATTGATTTAAAGGCACACACACACACACACACACACACACACAGTGTGAAGTGTTTGTCTGGTTTAGTTTCACTCGTTTTTATTGAAACTAAATTGATGAATGAAATCAGCTGATTGGCTGGTCGACCAGGTGAAGAACTGAAGATGACATCATCAACAGAAACCATCTTTATTCACGTCTCATGCACGCCGCTCCACACAGTCTGAACCGACCACACGCTACATGTCGGGCGCCACGTTGTTCCGCTGTGAGTGTGCTCGATGGATCTCGTTCAGGTGTTTCTCAGCTTTGAGTGCTCGCCGTGAGGTTGGCGCTCAGGTCGGTGGCCTCGCTCGTGGTCGTCTGCTGACTCGCCGTGTGGTTGTGGATCCAGTCCAAGTAGTTGGACACTCGGGTGTAGATGCCGTAGTTTCCGGGTCGAGCGCAGCCCTTCCCCCAGCTGACCACACCCAGCAGGAAGACCGTCTTCTTGTACTGCGTCACCAGTGGCCCGCCGCTGTCTCCTCTACACGAGTCCTGGCGGCCCTCGATGTAGCCCGCACAGAACATGTTGTCAGTGAGCGCCACGCCGCTCTCCTCCACGCACTGCTGAGTCCGGATCCTCGGCACCATCAGCCGGCGCAGGACGGTGGAGACGGGTCCGTTCTCGCCCTGCCTCCCCCAGCCGCTCACCGTGTGCAGGTGAACGGCCCAAAGCTCGCGCTCTGCCAGAGGTCGCGTGGGCATGCAGACGGGGACGGCGTACGTGGTGTAGAGGACGGGCGACGCCAGGCGGAGGAGAGCGATGTCGTTGTTGGCGGTGCTTTTCACGTAGTCTGGGTGCATGATGATGTCAGACACCTGGATGACCTGCTCAGTGCCCTCGCTCACCTTCGTGTCGTGCTCACCTGACAGACAGAGAGCAGCGTTAACTTAGCTTCACGTCCAAACGCTGCCTCAGACACCCGGGGACTCGTACCTGCAACCACCTGCAGGAACGCAGCGTCCGTGTCCTCCAGGCAGTGAGACGCTGTGAGGATCCAGCTGGGGTTGAAGATCACTCCTCCACAGAAGCCTTTTCCTTCAGACACCAGCAGAACCTTCCAGAGACACACAGAGCAGCGTTCACGTCACCTGTCACAGACCACACACGCAAGAAAAGGGGGACTGTCCCTTTAAGGGCGTCGTACCTGCCAGGGGCATTCACCTTTAGGACACTCTGTTCCTCCCACGATGCGAGCTCGGGCGTCGAGCTGCTCTGATTGGTTCTGTGTCTGCAGGACGGGCAGCGTGCCGCACGCTAACGCCTCTAAAGACACGCGGAGAGAAGTGTGTGATTTTAAACACGTGTGCATCATGTGTGTCCCACAGGGACCAGCGCCGCTCACCAGTGCAGCTTCCTGCTGGAGCTCCTCCCACCTTCGGCTCTGCAGCTCCGCCCATCAGCATCCAGGAAGTAGCCGTCAGCACACGAGCAGCTCAGCCGCCGTCCTTCCTGGTCTTGGTCACAGAAATGCTCACAGCCTCCGTTCTCCAGCAGGCAGCTGCTGGAGGCGCTCAGGGAGTCTGAAAGAGCCCGTTTACAGTCAGAGACAGAAGAAGGACGGGCGAGGACGGGGGGGACACTGACGGACGGGCGAGGACGGGAGGACACTGACGGACGGGCGAGGACGGGAGGACACTGACGGACGGGGGGACGGGGGAGGACACTGACGGACGGGGGAGGACACTGATGGACATGTCTCACCCAGCTCACAGTTGACTCCACTGAACTGAGGCAGACAGTAGCAGGCGTACCACGAGTCCTGGTTGGAGCAGCTGCCGCCGTTCAGACACGGACTGGACTGACACCGGTCTGGGACTACAGGAGCAGAGGTCAGAGGTCATTACATCACACGGGTCAACAGGTGAAAGAAGGAGATGTTGGCTTACCGTTGTACGTCTTCCAGAACTCTCTCTGAGGAGACAGAAGCAGCTTTTAGTTTTCATCTTTTACAGTCGAACGTCAGAGTGAAAGGAAGTCGTCTGACCGTGATCTCGTCGTGTTCGAACACCTCCCGCGCCTCCTCGTACGAACACTTCTCCTCCAGACACTCCCTCTTCAGGTCTCCTCTCTGCAGCTCCTCCAACCAGCCCGAGTTAAACCTGCGAGTCCGCACCAGCACGCCATGGGCGCCATGCGGGTCCAGAAAGACTTCAGGAGAGAAAGACATAAATACCCGTTTGTTACCACGGCAACAAGCAAGGTCATATCCTGCACGCTCTCAGTTCAGTCCCTAAAGATCAGTAAACATGGTGTTCCTCACCTGACGCCGCGCCGCAGCTCCACACGTTGAGCACGAAGGTGAAGAGGATCTTCAGCCACATGCTGGATTCAAGCAGAACGTTGAGCGTCTCTGTGGACCCCAAGGTACAAAGTCCCCCCCGCCCCCCTTCACATGACGCTGACTGTCTGCACAATGTGACCCGGAGTGCATTATGGGAGATCACTCTCTAACCCGCCTGCGTGTTCCTAAAACAAACATCTGTTTACGTCAAACCCAGGAAGTCTTTAAAGGTCAACAAACCTCCGTCCGTCTGAACAGAGGTAGACTGCAGTACGCCTTTTAAACACCGGGGGTCAGTGTTACACAGCGCTCCTTTAGACTGTAACTGTTAGCCTGTTGGCATGTTGGCATGTTAGCCTGTTAGTATGTTAGCCTGTTAGTATGTTAGCCTGTTAGCATGTTAGCCTGTTAGTATGTTAGCCTGTTAGTATGTTAGCCTGTTAGCATGTTAGACTGTTAGCATGTTAGCCTGTTAGTATGTTAGCATGTTAGCCTGTTAGTTATGTTAGCCTGTTAGCATGTTAGCCTGTTGGTATGTTAGCCTGTTAGTATGTTAGCCTGTTAGCATGTTAGCCTGTTAGTATGTTAGCCTGTTAGCATGTTAGCCTGTTAGTTATGTTAGCCTGTTAGCATGTTAGCCTGTTGGTATGTTAGCATGTTAGCCTGTTAGTATGTTAGCCTGTTAGCATGTTAGCCTGTTAGCTGCACCGAGAGGAGAAAGAAGAAGCTGATTTTATTTATTTATTTTTATTCACTTTGATTTTTAAAAACCAATAAAGAGTTACAGAGTTTTTGATCATTGTTTATTTCAGCGCCGTCACGCCGCTGTCATGATGTCATCGATCCAGTCCAGGAAGTTGCTGACCCTGGCGTAGACCCCGTACATGTTCTGGTTGGCGCAGCCGTTCCCCCAGCTCACCACGCCCGTCAGGAACCACGTCTTCTTGAAGCGGGTCACCAGCGGGCCTCCGCTGTCTCCTTTGCAGGCGTCCATCTTCCCATCCTTGAACCCGGCGCACAGCATGTTCCGGGTGATGTTGAGTCCCGTGTGCAGGCGGCACTCCTGCAGCGGGACCCGGGGCAGCACCAGGCGCTGCAGGACGCTGGACGTGAGGCCGTGCTCCGACTGGCGCCCCCAGCCGGACACGGTGGACTGTCGGACGGCGGCCAGCGTCTGTCCGAAGGTGCTGTTCCGGGCGGGGAGACAGACGGGGACCACGTGAGGTCCCAGTTTGACGGGCCGGTCCAGCCTCAGCATCGCCATGTCGCTGTCGGCGCTGGATTGGTTGTAGCTGCGATGGACGATCACCGAGACCACATGTCGCCTCTGCTCCGACCGCTCCTCCACGTTCCGGTCGTGTTCCCCTTCACAGAGGACGCCAGGTTAGAACCGTTAAAGGGTTAAACACGCCATGTCACCTGACTGGCTGATACTCACCTACTGTGACGTGCAGCGATCTCACTGGTTTCATCCACACACAGTGAGCCGCCGTCAGAACCCACTGATTGGACAGAACAATCGCTCCACAGATGAACTCGTGCTTCTCTGTCAGCAGAGCCTGAGAGAGAGAGGGGGCGAGAGAGAGAGGGGGCGAGAGAGAGGGGCGAGAGAGAGAGGGCGAGAGAGAGGGCGAGAGAGAGAGAGGGGCAAGAGAGAGAAAGAGGGAGAGAGAGGGGCAAGAGAGAGAGGGGGCGAGAGAGAGGGGCGAGAGAGAGAAAGAGGAAGAGAGAGGGGGCGAGAGAGAGAGGGCGAGAGAGAGGGCGAGAGAGAGAAAGAGAGAGAGAGGGGGCGAGAGAGAGGGGCGAGAGAGAGAGGGCGAGAGAGAGGGCGAGAGAGAGAGAGAGGGAGGGCGAGAGAAGGCGAGAGAGAGGGGCGAGAGAGAGGGCGAGGGAGAGAGAGAGGTCATGAGGGACGGATGTATGGAGATGGTTTTTAGTCCTGAGACGTGGGACGTCTTACCTGCCATGGACAGTGTCCTTTAGGACAGACGTTCCCGTTGACGACTCGGGGGGCGAAGTGTATCTGAGGTCGTCCACAGGGAACAGCGTCTGCACAGTGAGGAGAGAAAGGCAGGTCAGACATGCGTGTGCTGTGTGTCACACAACGTGCTGAGGGCCGACCTTCAGGGACACAGGAGCTGTTGTCCCGGTCCAGGCTGTAGCCTCGAGCGCAGAAACAGAAGGGAGAACGATCCGGAAGCTCTCTGCAGAAATGTTCACATCCTCCGTTTCTATAGCGACAGCCTCTGGAGGTCCGACGAGCTGCACGTGTTCAAAGAGACGCCGTCAGAACGGTTGTCCTCAGGTCTGCACAGACCGAGGCGTCTGCTGTGGACTCACCTGTCTCGCAGTGGAAACCATGGAAACGAGGCGGACATTTGCAGACGTAGGTGTCGACGTGGCGAGTGCAGGTGGCGCCGTTTCTACAGGGAGAGGACTGGCAGTGATCTACGGCTGCAGACAGGAAGGGTTAATACATCTGAACATGAAGCTGAGGGCGTGACGAGGACGCCATGTTGAGAGCACACCTGTGTACGTCCTCCAGAAGACTTCCTGCACACACAAACAGACTCAAGTCAGAGACAGGAAGTGACTGGTTCAAATGTTAGCTCGTTACTGTGGACGGACCAGCTGCTTGGGCAGAGCGAAGATCTCCTTCGCCTCCTCGTACGAACATTTCTCCTCCAAACACTCGCGCTCCAGGTTTCCTCTCTTCAGCTCCTCCAACAGGAAGTTGGCCCGACGACTGCGGCGCAGGAACACGCTGGCCTCAGGTCTGCTCACTGTCACGCCTTCAGAGACGAGAAACGTGATGATGTCAGAGAGTCCATAGAGCTCTATGAGAAAATAAAGATGTTTCCAGCCTGCTTGTGTCGACCTCGAATCCAACATAAACATCATGTCACACAAACAGTAAACACGGCCTGTTTCACAGCTCGCCTGTTTATATAACGCCAGCGTGATGTCATCATGTCGACCACGGCGAGCTGCTCACAGAGAGACAAACATGAAGGTCACATCTCCAGCATGAAAACACAAGAAGAAGAAGAAGAGAACAAAGTGATTACTGACCTCCTGGAAGCCCAGTGCATGCTGGGATACACGCCATGAGGAGTCTGAGGAGGAACAGCGTCTTCTTTCCTTTACGGACGGACGCCATGTTTGTTTCTGACGATCTGATCAAAGGTCAGAAAGACCGAAAACACACCGAACGGGCCCCTCTGTCACAACACACACACACACTGCACACACACACTCTGCACACACTCTGCACACACACACACACTACAAACACACTCTGCACACACACACACACTACAAACACACTCTGCACACACACACACTACAAACACACACTACAAACACACTCTGCACACACACACACTACAAACACACTCACTACAAACACACTCTGCACACACACGCACACACACACACACACACACACACACTCTACAAACACACATTAAACACACTACTGAAGAAGAAAAGAGTGTTTCACTTTTTTATTTGTCAAACAGCATAAATCAGAGGAGTGTGTGTGTGTGTGTGTTTGGTGTGTGTGTGTGTGTGTGTGTGTGTATGTGTGTGTGAGTGTAAGTGTGTGTGTATGTGTGTGTGTTCAGTGTGTGTGTTGATGTGAATCCCTTTGATGAGCATTTCATTCATAAATTAAAGAAGTTCTTCCGGCGTTTGTAAACAGGTTTCCCTCCGCTCCAGCAGGGGGCGATGCTGCGCTCACTGCAGCTCCAGCAGGGGGCGACGCTGCGCTCACTGCAGCTCCAGCAGGGGGCGACGCTGCGCTCACTGCAGCTCCAGCAGGGGGCGACGCTGCGCTCACTGCAGCTCCTTCAGGATGTCGGGGATCAACTCTTGAGCGTCTCTCAGCTTCTCCTTCCACTCCTGTGGAATGAGGGCGCCGCTGTAGGCCCCGCCCGCCCCCAGCAGGGCCCCCAGCGCCGTGCCCCGGTTACAGTTCTCACCTGGGGACCACAATCAAACACTGAGTAAGCTCCGCCCCCTGCTGGTTAAACTTTCATTCACAGGAAGTGAGACGGCGTCCGTACTGACCTCCACAGTTGGTGTTGGTCAGGATTCCTCCTCTGGGGTCGTCGTGGAACTCGTGAGCGAGATAGAACATGCTGGACAGAGCACCTGCGGGTCACAGAGACGTTAAAACACCGGCGTGTGACCATCACACCTACCGTGTTTCTGGATTCTGACCTTTGGTGTAGCACGCCAGGCCCAGGTAGTTCACGGCGCTCTGATGGACCTTCAGACGCTCCACCGACGCCGCCGGAAACCTGGAACGGAAAAACAACAAGAACCTGACGCTCGTGGTCACAGGAACGCCTGTCATGAACGTCTACGTTCTGATTGGTGCGCGGCTCTGAGATCGGACCGCCCACGCTCTCAGGTGACTTCCTGTCCTACCTGGCGGCCTTGCGGCTGTAGCTCTGGCACGTGTCCCATGAGTCCAGCCTCCTCAGAGCGTGCTCCGCCTGCTGACGGACACTCGCCCCGCCCAAGACGGCGTGCAGCGCCCGGCTGTAGATAGACACGTACTCGGGCACCTTGGGGTGGGGGTGAGTGAGCTTCACGAACTCGACTGCAGCCGACACCTGAGCAGAGAGCACACTTTATCAACTCAACACACACGCTTTCCAAAGGGGGAGGAGCTAGGACGCCGCCATCCGTTAAAGCTCGTCAGTGCTCCTTCCACATCACGTGACCATGTTTGAAACAAGTGGGTGGAGCTCCTGGAGGGAAATCCTCCTCCCTCTTTTACCAACATGGTGACTCGTGGTTGAGCTGCAGGTTTTACCGTGGTGCTCGCGTTCTTACTCACAGCTTGCTCCTCATTGGCTGAGGCCGACAGCAGGATGAAAGGGAGGATCATGGGAAGGCAGCTGATGGCGTCCAGCTGGCTGTCGGACGCTGAGGAGCTCATCATTTTACGGGAGCGTTTTTCTGCAAACTTCAGAATCTGAAGAAAAAAAGACAAAGCTATAAAAACCAGACTCCTAGTACGGTGGCGTTCGACCTGCGGGGTGCGTTCCATTCACCTCGTGGGGCGACGTCGGCCTGCTGTCCTGCCAGTCGGAGAAGAACGAGCGATGGGAGGACTCGGCGTAGGTGTCGTTGTGCGAGCCGGGCGTGGTCAGAAACTGAACGTAGTCTGAGAGCACGGCGGCCCGAGCCTCCGGCTCAGAGACATCACTGAAACGTCCCGAGACCAGTGAACGCAACACGCGCAGAGAACAGAGCACGTTCAGGGTGTTCTCACCGGACCCAAGACCTGCAGGACCAGAACACAAAACAACAGGGTCAGATCTCGATGAGGTCAGGGTCAGTCCAGGGTCAGGGTCAGTCCAGGGTCAGGACCTTGGTGGTAGTGTACGGTGCCGTTGGAGGACTTCCACAGATTCAGTTTGTCATGGAGGATCACGTTTCCCACCACGTCGGGTCGCTTGGCGCCGGAGGACCAGGCAGAGCGACCGCTGCCGGCTGAAACCAAGAAGAGCAGAAAACATTTCAAGACTAATCCAGGACTTTCCAGAACTTTCCTGGACTTCCCTGCAGAGGTCTCTCACCCGTGTTGGACAGGCTGAGGATGCTGGATGGGTGTCGACTTCTGGGAGCGTTGAAGCCCGAGATCCAGCCGCCAAAGTCCCTCCTGATGTCGTCTATGTCGTAGTACCAGTGGACCGGCATCGACATGGAGTCGGCCGCACACATCGCCCACAACGCCTCCGTCAGAGACCGCCGCACCTGAGACATCTTACCTGGCCAGGACATGAGTTGAACATTTATGACTCAAGATAGAATATTTAAAATAACCAAATAAAACCACAAAACCTCCTCTGTCTAACTTCAGATCCTGGTCTTGGTCTGGATCTGTTTGGACCAGAGTTCTCTGCAGTACTCATTTTAAACACTAGGTGTCAGAGTTATGTACATGTTTAAACATGTCCTTTCAGATCTGTGCCGGTTTCACCTGTCCGATACAAACATCTTCACTCTCCTCACCTGTCGTGAATCCGCGCGTGCTGCTGCTCCGTCTGTTTTTTTAATCTTGCATAACTTCCTTACTACCCTGTTACAAAACTACACCGGAAGTGGCTAACGTTAGCGCCTGTATGCTAACACCAGTAAACTTCCCGGCACGTCATAAACGGTGACCGTGCGCGCGGATTTATTTCAGTGTAAAAAAAAAAAACCATTTAAAATGTGTTATCATTATTACTACTCATCTTAACGTTAAAGTAGCATGTTGCCATTGGTTACCGGTTTGTTTACAGTGACGTTTTGTACGGCGGTCCACGTAGAACAATGTTAAAGGTTTGCCCTGAGTGAGGACTTTCAGGTAAACAGCGGCAAGCAAACAGAGAGATACAAGCTGCTGATGAGTTTAAAATAATGTTTTATTTATTTGTAATCATTTAACCATTTTAAAGATTAAAAAGAAGTTACGAGGGCTTGTTCGCGCGATTCTCAACATTAAATTATTATTGTAAATTTCAGAGAAAAAAAACTCGAATGTTTTAGATTATTACGTAGTACATTTATTAGACTTCCAATCTTATTAAAAGATATAAAGTAATATCTGGTAACAGTCCGTCTGTTAAAGAAGCAGATGTCTTTCCTGTGAGAGTGAGATCAGGGCAGCTGATCCCACTACATTACGGTGGCCTTCGAGGGTAAAAAGTAAACACAACAAATGAAAGGCGCATGCGTGAGTGTGAATGGCGGCAGAATACTTTCATGTTTTGATCAGATATTTATATTTAGTTAAAAAAGGATCAGTTGACCCAAACCATTGACTGATTCATGAACCGGAACTTACAGAGACCGGGTCAAACTGCTTACAGAAAGTTCTGCTGTGCTAGGAGGGCTAACTAGCCGGCTAGCTCGGTCCCGAGTCTCAGGTCAGGATGGAGGACTCACCTGATCTCCCTGATCCACGAGACGTTGGTAAGAGTCTGAACTTTAACTTTATTCAATGATTAGTTAGTGGAGACTACGAACACACACACACACACACACAGGTCTGTAGAGTCTCTGTAAGCCAGTCTACATGGTCCTGACTGGTCTCCCCAAAGGATTTAACAAGAACAGACCTGGTTTAAAGAAATCCTCCATTAGTCAAGCTCCAGGTAGATCTGGTCCAGGTGAGTCAGGAGCAGGTCTGACGAGGTCTTGGTGGGGTCTTAAAGGTTCTGGTCTTCTCAGAGTTTAAAGGTGAATGTGCCTGCAGAGTCTTGATGTGGTCCCACGTTGATCCACCTGAGCAGGTTCAGTTTGTGTGTTTCAGATCGGGCCAGGAGGTTCTGGGCCTCGCAGGACGTGGACCATGTTTTCTCCGGAGTCTTTGAGTACCTGGACCAGCTGAAGAGCGTCCTGAAGAAGAGCTCGGCCTCAGATCGAGGTTGGACCTGTTTCCAGGATTTGCGTTTCTGTTGTCATGGTAACAAACCTGATGGTTAGTGTGTTGTGTGTCGATCAGAGTACGTTCAGGCGCTGAAGCTGCTCCAGGTTCTGGGCGGCTCTGTCCCCGCCCCCTCTCGGGACTCCTCCGTGGTTCAGGTGGTCATCGGCTCAGGTGAACGCAGACCCGTTGTCATAGCAACAACATCAGTAGTCCTGTTCTTGACTTCAGTAAGTTCAGAGCTCGCCTCTCAGCGAAGTACCTGAACCCTCCTCACTGAATGTGGGCGTGTCTTCCTGTCCAGGTGAGCTCCTCCCAGCTGAGTCCTCCCCCCCCCTCTCCCCCTGCAGCGGGCCGCTCAGCTCAGCGGCGCCCTCTTCAGGCGTTGACGAGTTGTTACCTCCTCTGACCCCCATCAATGTGCAGTATGAACCGCACACCTGCTGCAAGGTAGCACACACACACACACACACACACACACACACACACACACGTTATAACGTCATCACTTTATCTCCTCCCTTCAGGCCTGTCTGTCCAGTTTACCCAGCATGCCTCACTCCGTGCCTATGTTCTGGGGTCAGAACCCCTTGAAGGTTCCTCTGCTCTGCGGCTTTAAGAGGCTGAACGCCATGCCGCTGACATCATGTAAAGGTGGCGTGGAGGAGCCCGTGAACCCTGAGGACGGGTTGAACTGGGACGTGCTCTACAAAACGCCGTGTGGGCAGAGCCTGCGTAACCACGACGACGTGATGCGCTTCCTGTTGGCCACAGAGAGCTACGACCTCCTGCAGGTCAGTGTGACGTTTCACCTTCAGGTCTGACCTTCAGGTGTGACCTTCAGGCGTGACCTTTAGACGTTGTCTGTGTGCTCTCCTGCAGGTCGACTTCTTCACCTTTAACCCCTCCGTCCAGCTGGACACTCCTCCATCGGGGGGCCAACGGCGGCCTGAAGTGGATCTGAGCCGGGGGGCGGAGCCTACACCTGTGGAGCTGTGTTTGGGAGAGGGCGGAGCCCGGCCGGCCGAGTTCCGTTACAGGAAGGAGCGCTGGCCTCACGGCTGCTTCCTGAGCCGCGGCGCCACGATGTTCAAGGCCTGCTGCGACTGCACGGACGGCTGCAGCTCCGCCCAGCGCTGCGCCTGTGTCGCCATGACGACAGAGGGACCCGGTTACTGTCACAACAGGCTGGAGGATCCTGTCCCGTCAGGGTGAGACACTCGGACATGTTGTCATGTGCGTGCGTGCGTGCGAGCGTGCGTGTCTTTAAATCCTCGGGCGTCTCTCTCGCAGCGTGTACGAGTGCGGCCCGTGGTGCGGTTGTGACCGCGCTCGCTGTCAGAACCGGCTGGTCCAGAGGGGGATCAGAGTCCGGCTGCAGGTCTTCCAGACGGAGGGGCGAGGTTGGGGAGTACGTTGCCGTGACGACCTGGACCGAGGCACGTTCGTGTGCATATACGCAGGTGAGACGCCGCCGGTGTTTGGGATTCTTCACGTGAAGTGAAATGTTTGGTTACCATGGCAACTTGTGTCCCTCAGGTGTGATCCTGCGACGGGTCCACACCCCCGTCGAGCCCCCCCCTCCGAAGCTGACGAGAGCAGACCTCCCCTCTGACGACGAGGTGGAGGTAGTTACCGAGTGGCTGGCCCCGCCTGTGCTCGAGGGGCGGAGCCATCTGGTGGAGCCCACGCCGACCTCGCTTTCCCTTCATGTCCCGGTGATCCAGAGGCCCGCTGACCCCCCTGGCACGGCGCCGCAGGACAGAAAGGAGGTACCCTGACCCCGATGACCACGTGTGAACGATGACACGTTATTTAAGATGTTAATGAAGAGAAAAACAAATCTCTCCAGACGCTGCCGATTGGAGCGCCACAGGCCCCGCCCACAGCACAGGAGAAGACGGTGACCATGAAAACAGACAGTCCTGAGAAGGTCGACGGCGTGAACGGTTTGGAGACGAAGAGTGGGAGGAGTCTGAAGAGAGCGATGAAGGTGGAGAACGTGAACTTCCTGGACGCCAGCAAGGAGGGAAACGTGAGCCGCTTCTTCAACGTAAGAAAAACATCTGTCATAAGCTCCGCCCCCTCCATGTTAACAGATGGGAGATTGCATATCTGGTATTTAAAACCAGAGACATGATTGACAGCTGTTTTGACCAATGACGTGATGTCACTGTGACTCCACAGCACAGCTGCCAGCCCAACATGTTCATCCAGAACGTCTTCACCGACTCGCACGACCCCGCCTACCCGCTCATCGCCTTCTTCACCAGCAGGTGACCGCCGTCTTTCTTTGCCCGTCTCTCTCTTGTGGCGTCCGGCTGCTCTGACTCTGTCTGTCTCCTCAGGGCGGTGACGGCGGGCTCCGAGCTCACCTGGGATTACTCCTCGGACGCAGACGGCGATCGGGAGGTGCCTTGTCTGTGCGGCGCTGCCGGCTGTCGAGGAGGTTTCACGGTGGAGGAGAACCTGTGTGAGATGTGTGAGCTTCAGGGTGAAGCTCAGTGACTCCTCCTCCTCCTCCTCTCTGAAACACACACACCTGTCTTTGTTCTGAAACACTGAAATAAAAACGGTTAAAGCACAGCGAGCGCTCTCCTGCTTCTCTCCTGTGACCTCAACTTTGACCCTCAGGCTGCGTTCTGATTGGCTCTCGTCTTCACCTGAACCACGGGGAAAGGTCACGCCGTTAAGCTGCAGAGTTCATAAAGGACTCAAGGAAAGGTGTTAGGAGACTTCAGATAGGACTTAAGAAAGGCGAGCTCATGTCCACTCGGTGATGTCATAACAATGTGACGGCGCGGGGGTTGGTGGCGTGGGTCTGTCCTGGTGAAAGTACAAAAAGCTGATCTATGTGGTGAAATATGAAGCTTGAATTTCCCTCGGGATCAATAAAGTATCTATCTATCTATCAAATATCCTAATAACCAGGAGGGGTTAAATATAGGAAGCTCCCAGAATCCTTCACTTTGATGACATCATGACTTTCAGAGTTCACCTCTTTTTAAAAGTTTTAGATTCAACATGAAATAAGAACACCAACACATGAGAACCCTAAACTACGGGTCAGAGGTCACTGTGATGGGGGTCAGAGGTCACTGTGATGGGGTCAGAGGTCACTGTGATGGGGTCAGAGGTCACTGTGATGGGGTCAGAGGTCACTGTGATGGGGGTCAGAGGTCACTGTGATGGGGGTCAGAGGTCACAGTGATGGGGTTAGAGGATCACTAATCATTAAAATGACCCGCGTATTGGACCTCTGAGCCTCCGTAGTTAGCAGTGTCAGCAGTGACTGAACACTGAGTTAATCTGATTAATAAAATGATAATTACATTTCTGTTAACTCACGAGTACTAAACTGTAAGAGCGCGTGAACGTTACCGCAGCTTTTATTTTGAAGGAAGAAGTTGAAGAGGACTTCCTGCCTTGACTGCCTACGCCTTTACTTTGAAAACCCAGACCGGATGTGCGCTTGTTTATATATCTTCCTCTTCCTCCGGTTCGTTTCACCGACTGTCCGTCCGAGCCCGACCATGAGCGCTCTCCTGCGGCCTCTCTGTGTGCTCCTCCTCGGCCTCCTCGGGGTCTCTCTCCCGGCCTCCTGCTGCAGGGTCCGGATCCCCCCACACGACCAGGTGGCCAGGGTCGCCCGATTCGTCGCCCACCAGGTGGACTGGACCTCCATGGCCACCATCTCCACCCACAAGCCGGTGGTGGGGCAGCCGTTCTCCAACGTGTTCTCGGTCAGCGACGGACCAGAGGGATCCAGCTCCGGGGTCCCCTACATGTACCTGACCCGCATGGAGGTCTCCGTGCAGGACCTGGAGGTGACACACACACACACACACACACACACACACACACACACACACACACACACACACACACACACACACACACACACACACAGACACAGAGAATTAGGGTCAGGTGTCATTTAGTGACATCTGGGTTGTTTAATCTGCTCTGGTTATTCAAGCTTTATTTTGAAAGTGTCTGTCGGGGTCAGAGTTCAGATGCTGTTCAGTCCATACATGTATATGTTATTTCAGTCTGCATCAGTGTATTTTTACAGTCTATGGTGTAAACATGTCTTCTTCTTCTTCTTGTGAACTTGAACTTGAACCAATCAGAGGGAGCGTCATCATCATGTGATTATAGAAGACTTTCACTTGTTTGTCACATGAAGGTCTGAGTCTGTTTAACACACTGTCACTGATCTGAAGTCAGATAAACCGTTATCAAACATGCAGCATGACTCAGCAGGTTCCCTCACAGTGACTCAGCTGTTTTTGGAGCTGAAGTCACATGATTGGAGGTCATGTGACCGGAGAGCAGCTCGTGATGAGCGTGACACAAACAGAGTGAAAGGTTGGCGAGGAGGATCTGATGTGTGTGTGTGTGTGTGTGTGTGTGTGTGTGTGTGTGTGTGTGTGTGTGTGTGTGTGTGTGTGTGTGTGTGTGTGTGTGTGTGTGTGTGTGTGTGTGTGTGTGTGTGTGTGTGTGTGTGTGTGTGTGTGTGTGTGTGTGTGTGTGTAGGTGAACCCTCAGGCGTCTCTCTCCATGTCTCTGGCTCAGACTGATTTCTGCAGGCAGCAGGGCTTTGACCCTCAGAGTCCTCTCTGCGCTCACATCATCCTGTCTGGGTCTGTGATGGAGGTACACACACACACACACACACACACACACACACACACACACACACACACACCTGTGTATCCAGGTGAGCAGTCACATGACTCCCCTCTCTGCCGTCCAGGTGAACGGGACGGAGGCGGCGTTTGCTAAGAAGGCTCTGTTCAGTCGACACCCGGAGATGATCGACTGGCCGTCTGATCACGACTGGTTCTTCGCCAAGTTCAACATCACACAGGTACGTGGGATTTGCTGTGTTTGAGCGCTCTGATTGGTCGACACGTGAGTGTCATCGGCCAATCAGAAGGCAGACGTCTCTGTGACATGTTTCCTGCTGTGTGCTTCAGGTGTGGGTGTTGGATTATTTTGGAGGGGTGAAGACCGTCACTCCGGAAGAATACTTCCAGGCAGATCCACACAGGAAGCACCACTGACTGTCAGACTGCTGGTTCTTGTAGTTCTTCAATAAGTGGACTACAAAATGACAACATGTTTAGTGTTTTGTTTTTAGAGTTATAAGATGTGAGCTTCCTTTAAAACAATAACAGACTCAGGTTTCAGTATAAATGTGTTTGAGTGCAGTGTTTGAGTTTCACCAGCAGAGGGAGCCGCTCATTATCCTCCAGAGGGTTCAACTCAAAGTGCCTCTTTATGTTTTCACATATTTACTCCAACAGGAAACGAGCTTTATTTTGAAAGTACGTTTCCTTTTCTTTATTGTTTGTTTTGTGACGTCAGACTCCCGACAACGCCAAACCTCAGGAGAGAGAGAGAGAGAGAGAGAGAGAGAGAGAGAGAGAGAGAGAGAGAGAGAGAGAGAGAGAGAACAGGGTTACAATCAATAATGATGTTTTTGCTCTAATTCACAGATTTGTAATATTTTGTAAACGCTGCTGTGAGAATGTTTATCAACGTGTGATTTTTAAAATAAAGTTTGTGCTTTAAAATATTTAGTTTGAGATTCAGTCTTCATTTAATGACGTCACATTTTAACACTAGTATCGTCACGCCACCTGAGGACGAGAAGTGTGTGTGTGTCTCTGTGTGTGTGTGTGTGTGTGTCTGTGAGTGTGTGTGTGTCTCTGTGTGTGTGTGTGTCTCTGTGTGTGTGTGTGTGTGTGTGTCTGTCTGTCTGTCTGTGTGTGTGTGTGTGTGGTTTGAGGAGATGTGTGTCACCTGTCTCAGCAGCAGCAGCTCCTCTCACCACTTCCTGTTCCACTTGAAGTCGACAGCAGAAGAAGAAGCGTCTGAGTTCTCCAGCTGTCAGAGAGTTCGGTTAACGGCGAGCGATGGAGCTGATGGCGTGGACCTGCGGCGTGCTGGTGCTGTCCGCCGTGTGTCAGCCTGCCGGTAAGAAGCAACACACACACACACACACACACACACACACACACACACACACACACACGCCTGGAGGACTTCAGCAGGTTAACGATGCTCCTCTCTGATTGGACAAAGGCTAAACTAAAACCTCTTATTTTCACTAGTTTGTCTCTTAGAGGATCGACGGTAAACGACAACAGTTTTTATTATTATTATTATTATTATTATTATTATTATTATTATTAAAAGTGTCTTTAAAGACAAACAGATGAATAATAGAGTCGGTTTGTTTTCTGAACACTGTAAAGTGACAAAGATGGAGGTTTGTTTCCGGGCGCCATGTTGAAGCTGCTCCGTGTTCATGTCGCTCTCTTCTTCTTCTTCTTCTGTGGTTTCTAATGATGAACAGTTCACACAGAGCTGATAGATGATAGATACTTTATTGATCCCGAGGGAAATTCAAGTGATTCAATGAGCAGGTGAGGTGTTTTATTCAGTGAACCTTTATTTAAAAACAGACAGAGACAAAGACAGCAACGACCTGAGAGTGAGATCGACCTGATCGATCGATTGATGCTTTATTGATCCCGAGCTGATGGAGCAGTCCCGCTGAAGAGTTCAGAGAGGGGAACCTTTGGATTGAAGCTGTCGACCACACGATGCCGTCGAGCTCTCCCCCGAGGACACGGCAGTCTTTTTTAACCTCCCGCTGTGACATCACAAGGGGAGAGTGGAGGGTTTGATGAGGTCGTTCAGCACGCGGCGAGTTTTTAACTGAAAACGTTTAAAGTCGCCAAAAAAGACACAAAATATGAACCTGACATGAAAGTGAGAGAGAGACACACACACACACACACACACACACACACACACACACACACACAGACAGGAAGTAGCGTTGTGCTGTGGTTCGTAGAGAAGTATATAAAAACAGTTTCAAGGTTTCAGATTCTCCCTTTCAGGTCTCGTTGCCATGGAAACAAACGGGCGCAACGAACACGACGTCATTAAAAAGTTCTCTGCAACGTTGACGAGTTTATTTTCCAGCAACATGTTGATCATCATCAGTCAGCAGCAGCAACACGTCGCTCACTCCAGGAAGTCAAAGAAACCTTTCTGTGTTTCACCTCTTCAGAGTGTCTCAGTGTGTGTGTGTGACCAACACACACACACACACTGAGACCAACACACACACTGTGAGCTCACAGAGTGTGTGTTGGTCACACACACACTGAAGCTGTTTCTTCTCCTCGTCTCACTGTGGCTCCAAATTAAGTCAAAAAAGTAATTTATGTTCAGGATCAGAGAGCTTTTATAAAAGCAGATGAGCATGTTAGATAACCAGAGCGTGCCTCAACCAGCCTGACCACACACACACACACACACACACACACACGGGTTTCCTGCTGCGTGTGTGTTCGCTCTCTATCTCTCCTCTGACTTTAATCTGTAACGTCCATCTTTCTAATGAGTGTGTGTGTGTGGGGATGGCGCCGGCGGCGGCGGACAGAAGGTGTAACGTTAACCTCACATACATGTGGCTCTAAAGCGCGCATCTTTGAGCTTTTATTTTGAAGATGCGTTAATGTAGAGACTTCCTGTCAGCCGTGGTCGTTTAACCCTGAGTCTTACCTGAAGGCGCCTTCATGAGATACCTGCAGTCAGCACTCGGGGCCTAAAAGCCCGCTCAGGTTGTCGTCCTCAAACAGGAAGTGTGGCGTGTGTGATGACTAAACCCTCAACCCTGAAGTCCCGCCCTCCTCTGCCTGTCTCCCTGTCAATCATCATGTGACTACCTGCATTAGAGACACAGAGAGCTGAGAGTATGTGTGACCTTTGACCTTTGACAGAGGCGATGAACCTGTATGACCCTGAGCTGTGTTACATCCTGGACGGGTTCCTGGGCCTGTACGGACTGCTCATCACGGGGATGTTCATCAGGGAGAAGGTGGGCGCCGTGAACCTCGACACGCCTCGTTAAAGGAGCGCTCCCCTTTTTAACCCGCACTCTGTTTCTGTTTCAGTTCTTCAGAGACAAACTCAAGTCGAGCCAAGACGCCATGTTCAGCGTGAGTCTCTCCCCGTCATGTGACCGATCGCGTGGCGTGTTTAATGATGTCGTTTCATGTCCTCTTCTTCTTCTTCTCTCTCCTCGCTCTTTTTCATGTAACGTGGCGTTCTGGATCTGAAGGGGCGGGACTCCGGAGGAAGAGGAGACGCTGAGAGAGCCAGAGTGAGTCTGACCCCCATTTAAAACTCATCCTGGTTTTTAGAACCACAAAGTCTCCAAAACAGACTCCAGAACCCCCAAATACTGAAGTCCACTGAGAAGAACCGGACCTACAGGAGAACTTAGAACAGGTTCAAAGAGTCCCCTTTAGAGGACAGACCCTGAAGGACCTTTGAGGGGACCCTGAAGGACCTTGGTGGTAACGTTTGGTGATGTCATAAAAATGGAAGCAGCTGATTGGTGAAATGCTTCTCGTTGTGTTTTTTTTTTTAGAACCGCAGGATGGCGGATGAATCTGACTACATGGTAACAAACACGCTCTTATTTTGAAGTCACAGATTAGACGTGTCAACATGTTGTTGTTCACAGGATTATCTCCCAGCATGCATTGTGTCTCTGTAACGTCTGTTTTTGAATGTTCAGCCTCTGAAGCCTCGGACGGACGGAGAGTACAAGGAGCTCCCCATGAAGAGAGAGGTGACTTCTTCCACACGTTTCATTGACCTTCCATCGACCTTCAGCATTTGACAGTGTAGAATGTAAACTGTGTTGTTTTGTGTTTGTGCAGCGTCAGAGGAAGAGCGAGCAGATCTACCAGGTGAGCCGCAAACCGTCTCATCGTCTTCATCTCACTCACTCATCCACTTTATCTCTCCGTGGGTCTGGTCTATCGCCTGGAACATTCAAGTATTTCCTGTCTCTTCAGGGTCTGAGCTCGGCCACCAGAGACACGTACGACTCGCTGCAGATGCAGCCGCTTCCTGCTCGCTAATGATGCCATCGCCACGTCACGGGTAGCCACGACTCCTTTCAACCAAAGCAAACATGACCTAATGAATCTGAACAGTTAACCTCTGACCCTCTGCAGGAAATGCCTTAAAACCAACATCTTGAAACAATAATAACAATAAAAAAAAAATCTTACCGTAAAACTTGTAATACAAGCTCCTCCCACTTTTAGGCCCGTCCCCTTTTTACTTTAAAAGGCATAATAATTATGATTATAATTAAGATTATGTTATGAGTCTTTATTCTCTGCATGCTGCAATACCACCGTTTGTCCACCGGATGTCGCTGTTTCACCATCAAACATCGAACTGAATAAAAAGGATGAAAACGTTTTTAAACGTTTTGATCCTGAAATAATTCAATATCAGACATTAAAAGAGCAGCTC
>NC_136713.1:3583580-3593580 GCF_947650265.1 Symphodus melops
TTTCTGTAGAGGTCACAAAGTGCTGCATGATGGGCTCAAAGGTCAGGGGGGTCAAAGGTCAGGGGGGGTCAAAGGTCAGGGGGAGTTCTTTAACATCACTCTTTGTGTTTCTGTTCATCCACCAATCAGGTTCACAGAGGAGGCGGTCTGCACCTCCTCCCTCACCATGGCTGAAGACAGTTGTGTCGTGAAGGAGAACGGCGACTGCGAGGCCGCACGCCAAAAAAATGACATCAGCATCATCATGAACATAAGCCCCGCCCCTGGCCTGAAGAGGAAGCAGCTGCTGTGGCAAAGCGCCATCAGAAACATCATTGACCAGCACAACCTTTACTCGCTAAGGCTCGCTGGCGGCCTGGAGCGGGGAAAGCACCGCATCACCGTCACCGACGCCTACATTGCTGACATCAACAGGT
This sequence comes from Symphodus melops, assembly GCF_947650265.1. Taxonomy (NCBI): domain Eukaryota; kingdom Metazoa; phylum Chordata; class Actinopteri; order Labriformes; family Labridae; genus Symphodus; species Symphodus melops. The sequence goes on from NC_136713.1 coordinate 3,583,997, forward strand.
ATGATGTCATCAGCAGGTGACCTGATCCTGACCTTTCCCCTGGTAACCTTTGCCCTCTGTGTCGTCTTACAGGCAGATCCGTAACAAGGCGTCTCGCGGTGCGTTCTGGCAGAAACGGCGCTCGTCTGCTGCTCGTGTCCACCCGATGACCCCAAAGATCTCTGTGCCGTTGAGTCTTACACAAGACTCGGTGAACGCCGCCGACTTCTTCGTGTCCCGGGGGGCGTCAGTGCGAGGCGTCTTCATTCCAGCTCTGCAACACACGTTCAAGTAAAGGTTCACACTCACACATCTTCAGATGTTCACAGGTGTGTCACTCACCTGTCCTCAGGTCAGGAGACCTGAGGACAGGTGAGTGACACAGAGGTCACAGAGGTCACAGAGGGGTCACTCACCTGTCCTCAGGTCTCCTGACTTGGAGAAGGTCTATCAGCAGTTTTCGTCGGGTCAGAGAAGAACGTCGCTTGTCGTCACGAACGTCATCGACATCCTAACCAGACTGTTCATCCTCATGCTGACCTGGCCGTCTGGTTGGTGGGGCGTGGCCTGTGATTGGCTGGCTGGCCTGTCAGTCCTCCTGTGGGCTGTGATCTGTGTGTTGGCTCTGGCAAAGAGGGACGTGATGTCATCCCCACTGTGGCTGAGGTATGCTGGGAAATGTAGTCAGAAAAGAGATTATGTGTGTGTGTGTACCTGTCTCTCTCTCTCAGGTGTGTGTGTACCTGTCTCTCTCTCTCAGGTGTGTGTGTGTACCTGTCTCTCTCTCAGGTGTTTGTGTGTACCTGTCTCTCTCTCAGGTGTGTGTGTACCTGTCTCTCTCTCAGGTGTGTGTGTGTACCTGTCTCTCTCTCAGGTGTGTGTTTGTGTACCTGTCTCTCTCTCAGGTGTGTGTACCTGTCTCTCTCTCTCTCTCTCTCAGGTGTGTGTGTGCACCTGTCTCTCTCTCATGTGTGTGTGTGCACCTGTCTCTCTCTCTCAGGTGTGTGTACCTGTCTCTCTCTCTCAGGTGTGTGTACCTGTCTCTCTCTCTCAGGTGTTTGTGTACCTGTCTCTCTCTCAGGTGTGTGTTTGTGTACCTGTCTCTCTCTCAGGTGTGTGTGTACCCGTCTCTCTCTCTCAGGTACCTGTCTGTGGTCAGCTGGTTGTCTCAGACCCTGCAGGTGTTTGTGTACCTGTCTCTCTCTCTCAGGTGTGTGTGTACCTGTCTCTCTCTCTCTCAGGTGTTTGTGTACCTGTCTCTCTCTCAGGTGTGTGTGTACCTGTCTCTCTCTCAGGTGTGTGTGTACCTGTCTCTCTCTCAGGTGTGTGTGTACCTGTCTCTCTCTCAGGTGTGTGTGTACCTGTCTCTCTCTCTCAGGTGTGTGTGTACCTGTCTCTCTCTCAGGTGTGTGTGTACCTGTCTCTCTCTCAGGTGTGTGTGTACCTGTCTCTCTCTCTCAGGTGTGTGTGTGTACCTGTCTCTCTCTCTCAGGTGTTTGTGTACCTGTCTCTCTCTCAGGTGTGTGTGTACCTGTCTCTCTCTCTCAGGTGTGTGTGTACCTGTCTCTCTCTCAGGTGTGTGTGTACCCGTCTCTCTCTCTCAGGTGTGTGTGTGTACCTGTCTCTCTCTCTCAGGTGTGTGTGTACCTGTCTCTCTCTCTCAGGTGTTTGTGTACCTGTCTCTCTCTCTCAGGTGTTTGTGTACCTGTCTCTCTCTCTCTCAGGTGTGTGTGTACCCGTCTCTCTCTCTCAGGTGTGTGTGTGTACCTGTCTCTCTCTCAGGTGTGTGTGTACCCGTCTCTCTCTCTCAGGTACCTGTCTGTGGTCAGCTGGTTGTCTCAGACCCTGCAGGTGTTTGTGGGCGTGTTCAGTTGGGCGGAGAGCGATCACTCCTGGTACGTCTTCTTCTCTCTTTTCTCCACGTACACCTTGCTCCCCCTTCCTCTCCTGTGGTCCATCGTTGCCGGGGCAACCACCTCCACTCTGCACCTGCTGCTGGATGTCTGCCGTCACTATGGCGACCAAACCTTCATCATGAAGGTCAGACATTCTCTCTCTCTCTCTCTCTCCCACTTTACAAACTCTGGAGGTGTCCCATCACGTGGTCTGTTACCTGTCCAGGTGTTGTCCAAAGCCTTGCTGTACCTGGCCATGAACACAGCAGGTCTGTTCATCCACTACCTGTCCGACCGGACTCAGAGGCAGTCCTTCTTAGAGACCAGGCGCTGCATCGAAGGCCGAGTGAGACTGGAGAGAGAGAACCAAAGACAGGTACGCAGGTAAACCCCCCGGGCTGTAAAGAGCCTGAGTCCAGGTGTGCTGATGATGTCACTGTGTTCTCCAGGAGCGCCTGGTCATGTCCATCCTGCCTCGCTTCCTGGTTCTGGAGATGACAGCTGACATGGCCTCCATGGACGACTACCTGCTGCCTCAGCAGTTCCACAAGATCTACATCCACCACTACAGAGATGTCAGGTAGAGTCAGACCTGAGGGGGGGTGGCTCTGCAGCTCGGGTCTGTCCCGTGTGACTCTCTCTCTCTCTCTCTCTCTCTCTCTCTTTCAGCATCCTGTTTGCTGACATCATCGGCTTCACGTCTCTGTCGCTCATCCTGTCCGCTCAGGAGCTCGTTAAGACTCTGAACGAGCTCTTCGGCCGATTCGATAGGCTGGCCGAGGTGACGTCACCATGGTTACCACATCACTTCCTGTTTACGTTGTGTTTGTGATAATGACGTTGTGTGTGTTTGTGTGTAAAAATTTGTGTGCGTGTGTGCGTGTGTGTAAATTTGTGTGTGTGTGTGTGTGTGTGTGTGTGTGTGTGTGTGTGTGTGTGTGTGTGTGTGTGTGTGTGTGTGTGTGTGTGTGTGTGTGTGTGTGTGTGTGTGTGTGTGTGTGTGTGTGTGTGTGTGTGTGTGTGTGTGAAGGAGCACCAGTGTCTTCGTATTAAGATCCTCGGGGACTGTTATTACTGTGTGTCTGGAGTCCCGGAGCCGCAGAGAGGCCACGCCCGCTGCTGCGTGGAGATGGGCCTCAGTATGATCAACACGATACGGTACCAGCACACACACACACACACACACACACACACACACACAGAGACCACAGTGTGTGTCTGCTGCAGGTATGTGCGTCGGGAGATTCAGCAGGAGGTGGACATGAGGATCGGGGTTCACTCGGGGTCGGTCCTGTGTGGCGTTCTGGGTCTGCAGAAGTGGCAGTTTGACATCTGGAGCTGGGACGTCGACATCGCCAACAGTCTGGAGGCCGCAGGAGTGCCGGGGTCAGACACACACACACACACACACACACACACACAGAGCTGAGACAGGGGGGACTTCCTGTGTCCTTACTGTCTGCAGGAGGTCGTCTAACCCGAGTCATGTCAGATCAGTCACATGACTGACCCGTGTTAGTTGGATCTTTGAATGCTGAAGGTTGCAGGTTTGAGTCTCAGTCCCCGTCTCGCCTCAGGAGGATCCACATCTCTCGGGCCACCCTCGACTGTCTCGATGGGATCTACGAGACGGAGGCGGGGAACGGCCAGGAGCGCAATGAGTTTCTCCGGAAACACAACATCGACACGTACCTGATTCGTCCCGCACTTAAAGAGGAGGCGGAGCAACCGAGAGCGAGGCGGCCGAGCTACGACGAGATGACGTCGTGGAGCGCCGAGCTGCCGTTCGGAGACATCCTGGGAATGAACTTTGTGAGAACAAGATGAGATCATACTGTACCTGAGATTGGTTCAAAAAGCTGACTCTTTTTGTCCCTCGTCGCTCCCTGTAGATCCTCGCCACCTTCACTAACGGCTCACTCACCCAGCTGCCCAATCAGATCGCAGTGCAGCGCTCGGGCTCGCGTGAGGTGAACAAGAGAATCTGTCAGGCCATCGAGGTCCGCAGCAGCGAGCGAATGAGGAAGGAGCACATCACCACCTTCACTCAGGTGTTTAAGGACTCCCAGATGGAGGGAAAGGTGAGGACTCCACTTCCTGTAGTGGGCGGGGCTATTACTCAGGTGACGTGAGCGGTCATGATCATTTCTGGTCGTCTGTCTGTCTCAGTACTCCCAGATGAGAGACGAACTCTTCAAGTCCAACATGGTTTGTTCCTTCATCCTGCTGCTGCTGCTCATGGCCGTGCAGGCGCTGATCCCCGCCCCCAGGTACACCTGTCCTCTCACCTGTCCTCTCACCTGTCCTCCCACCTGTCCTCTCACCTGTCCTCTTACCTGTAATCTCACCTGTCCTCTCACCTGTCCTCTCACCTGTCCTCCCACCTGTCCTCTCACCTGTCCTCTTACCTGTAATCTCACCTGTAATCTCACCTGTCCTCCCACCTGTCCTCTCACCTGTCCTCTCACCTGTCCTCTTACCTGTAATCTCACCTGTCCTCCCACCTGTCCTCTCACCTGTCCTCTTACCTGTCCTCTCACCTGTCCTCTTACCTGTCCTCCCACCTGTCCTCCCACCTGTCCTCTTACCTGTCCTCTCACCTGTCCTCTCACCTGTCCTTCCACCTGTCCTCCCACCTGTCCTCAGGTTAGTGCTGATGGTTGTTCAGTTCGTCGTCTGCATCAGCATCTACTTCCTGCTCCTGCTGCTGACTCTGGGGGAGGAGTTTAAGCATTGCCCCGCCCCCCTGCAGTCTCTCTGCTGCTGGGTTCATGAAACGAAGTATGCCCGCACGCTGCTCACGCTCACCGCCATCACCATCAACTTCGGCGTTGCCTCCTCTGACATCGTGAGTTTCAGAAAGTTGTTTTGTTAAATTTTCCTTAAAATCAGAAAACGACTTTTAACCCGCCGCTGATTATCAGACAACGCCATCGTCCGTGGAAGTCTTCCTGTTTGCTCCCTTTTGTTTCCCGGGGTAGAAAAAAAGTTTCTTCAGGAAAAGGTTTCGATTGTTCCTCCTCCTCTCCTTGTTTCCTTGTTTCCTTTCCTCCCTCCAGCTGTGGTGTGACTCATCAGAATCTCACATCAATAGCAGCGACTCTCTGCTGACTCCGCCCCCTTCCACCTGGCCTGACATCAACATCTGCACACATCCAGAGGTGAGCCGGACTCCGTGACGTCGTTTCTTCGTACGTGATAATCAAACGAGCTTCTGATTGGACGCTGTCTCTGTGAACAGTACATGGTGCTGAGCGGGGTGGTTGCTATGGTTACCTGCGCGGTGTTCCTCCGGCTGAGCTGCGTGTTGAAGCTGGCCGTCCTCCTGCTGGCCGCCGCCCTCTACACCTACCTCATAGAGACACACAGGTGATTCTCCCTCTGCAGCTTTAATGACTGTGACAGCTGATAAACGTTCAGCCAATCACGTGACGGCGTGGTGTCTCGCAGGTCTCATCACCTGTGCAGGAACGGCGTCTGTGCGGTGCTCATGGTCATGTTCTTGGTGGTCGTCCTCTACAACAGCAGACAGGTGAGCTCGCTCTTTGTCTCAGACAGGAAACCAGATTTCTATCATCACGTGCTTCTTCTTCGTTGGTAGCTTGAGGCGACGGCACGTCTGGACTTCCTGTGGCGTCTGCAGGCGAGGAAGGAGGTGGAGGACATGAAGGAGCTGAGGGAGCACAACGAGTGTCTGCTGCTCAACATCCTGCCCGCCCACGTCGCACAGCACTTCCTGGAGCGAGACCGCAACGACGAGGTACCCGCCACCTGACCCGAGGCGTGCGTCAGTGTGAGGTCCAGGTGTTAACTGTGTGTGTGTGTGTGTGTGTGTGTGTGTGTGTGTGTGTGTGTGTCAGGAGCTGTACTCTCAGTCGTACGAGCGAGTCGGCGTCCTCTTCGCCTCTCTGCCTGGTTTTTCCGACTTCTTTGAACAGAAGGAGCTCGTTCATCAGCGCGTCGAGTGTCTCCGCCTCCTCAACCACATCATCAGTGACTTTGATGAGGTAACACACACACACACACACACACACACACACACGCACACACACACTCTGAGTGTCCTTCATGGTGTGTTCTGTGTGCAGCTGCTGGATGAGGGCTTCTTCCAGGAGGTGGAGAAGATAAAAACCATCGGCAGCTCTTACATGGCAGCTTCGGGTCTCTCACCTGACGGACAGGTGAGTCCTGACGTGTGATGTCATCACGTTAAAGCTGCTCGGGGTTAACCATGGAGACATGATGATGTGTGTGCTGCGTTCAGGACTACGAGGACCCGTGGCATCACCTGAGCGAGCTGGTTCTGTTCGCTCTCGCCATGCAGGAAACGCTCAAACACTTCAACGTGCACACGGGGAACGACTTCCAGCTCCGAGTCGGTACGTACGCACGTTCTCACGCCGCTCGCTCAACCTTCAGGTGTGAACGTTTGAACCATGTGACATCCTCTGCAGGTATCGCTCACGGCCCGGTGATCGCAGGCGTGATCGGAGCCACCAAACCTCAGTACGACATCTGGGGTCTGACGGTGAACATGGCGAGCAGGATGGAGAGCACGGGGGTCAACGGGAGGATTCAGGTGAGCTCACCTGTCTGTGGGGGCGTGTCTCTGTTTGTGTGAAGGTTTTAACCCCCCTCCCCCCTCAGGTGCCCGAGTCCACCAGCTGCATCCTGATGGAGAGAGGCTTCCTACGGCAGCTCAGAGGGAACATTTACGTCAAAGGCATCAGTGAACGCCACGGAAAGGTGAGAACATTTCGCTTGTCCTGATTGGTTCCTTTAAAAACGAATGTTTGTTTCTGGAATACGTAAATACTCCTTTTAAAAGAGGAGGTTCCACCGTAACGTGTCTTCGTTCAGGTTCGTACGTTTTTCGTGAGCAGTCGCGAGGAGCGGTCCAGTTTCCTGGAGCGTGGCGGTGGGCGGGGCTTCAGTATGAACAGGAACACACTGGGAGCTGTGGTTTACAGTCTGGTTCAGGCCAGGAAGAGAGAGAAGCTGATGGAGGAGAACGGAGGCTTCCACCTGGTGGAGGCGTCGTAGGACAAAGTGTGGAGCGTCACACAGCCAATCAGAGGACGAGCAGCTCGTCTCCGTGCCAACTCAAGCCGTGAACGTTGGACTCAAACACCCAAACAGCTTCTGTTCCAATCCACAGGTGAAAAGTTTAGTGGAGTAATGGCGAGTTTTTAAAAGTATTTTGTTCATGGACTGACCAGCAGGTGGAGCTATTTCATCAATCTGTGTGAACGAAGGCTTCATGGTTCGACTCACCTGCAACATCAACCTGCTGCTTTGGAAAGATTTCTGCACGAATCGCATGAGATTTTGGTTTCACGTCATCTGGACTCAAAAACGTTTGAATATGGAGAAGAAGTGTGAAGAGATGTCTTCACCTGGACTCACTGAGCAGCGAGTGTCTTCACCTGGACTCACTGAGCAGCGAGTGTCTTCACCTGGACTCACTGAGCAGCGAGTGTCTTCACCTGGACTCACTGAGCAGCGAGTGTCTTCACCTGGACTCACTGAGCAGCGAGTGTCTTCACCTGGACTCACTGAGCAGCGAGTGTCTTCACCTGGACTCACTGAGCAGCGAGTGTCGACGTAAAAGAGACGAAGAAGAAGTGACTTTAAAATCTCAGCCTCATGTTGGACATTGGGTCATATCGAATCAGCAACATCTCCGCCGGGGAATAAAAAGATATTAACACAAGAACTATAAAGGTTTTCTGTTAGCCTGGAAACTTGAGTCCTTCAGGTTGAGATTTTCCTGCAGTACCTGAATGCATCACAGCCATGACTTTTCCCATTTTAGTTTCCTTTAGTGAATAAAATACTTCCATAAATGTTCCTGAGCTCTGAGTTTGATTTGAGTTCTTCTGTCTTCAAATGTTGTAAATATTCCAGACAAACGAGAGACTGAGAAGCGTGTTCAGAGTTCCTGCAGCTCCTAAACGCCACGCAGCTGTCCGACTGTCTGCGGGTTAACCAGCACGCCACCCCAGACAAACGAGAGACTGAGAAGCGTGTTCAGAGTTCCTGCAGCTCCTAAACGCCACGCAGCTGTCCGACTGTCTGCGGGTTAACCAGCACGCCACCTCACAGCAGAGGAGCCGTGCTGCTCTCATTGATTACACGTTAAACTTCCTGAGTGCTCGTCTGATACAACCGTCTGCAGCTGTTTGACTGTTCTCACTCTTCACCTCAAACCTTTTTACACCTTCATGAGTGAAACAAACACATTAAATATGTTTCCACACTTCAGGAAGTTAACCGTTGAACCCTTTGTTGCCTGGTTGTTGTCCGGTTGTCGTCCGGTTGTTGTCTGGTTGTTGCCCCGGTTGTTGTCCAGTTGTTTGTCTGGTTGTTGTCTGGTTGTTGCCCTGGTTGTTGTCCGGTTGTTGTCTGGATGCTGTCTGGTTGTTGCCCTGGTTGTTGTCCGGTTGTTGCCCTGGTTGTTGTCCAGTTGTTTGTCTGGTTGTTGTCTGGTTGTTGCCCTGGTTGTTGTCCGGTTGTTGTCTGATTGTTGTCCGGTTGTTGTCTGGATGCTGTCTGGTTGTTGCCCTGGTTGTTGTCCGGTTGTTGTCTGGATGCTGTCTGGTTGTTGCCCTGGTTGTTGTCCGGTTGTTTGTCTGGTTGTTGTCTGGATGCTGTCTGGTTGTTGCCCTGGTTGTTGTCCGGTTGTCGTCAGGTTGTTGTCTGGTTGTTGCCCTGGTTGTTGTCCGGTTGTTTTTCTGGTATTGTCCGGTTGTTGCCCTGGTTGTTGTCCGGTTGCTGACCTGGTTGTCGTCTGATTGTTGTCCGGTTGTTGTCCGGATGCTGTCTGGTTGTTGCCCTGGTTGTTGTCTGGTTGTTGCCCTGGTTGTTGCCCGGTTGTTTGTCTGGTTGTTGTCTGGATGCTGTCTGGTTGTTGCCCTGGTTGTTGTCCGGTTGTTTTTCTGGTATTGTCCGGTTGTTGCCCTGGTTGTTGTCCGGTTGTTGCCTGGTTGTCTTCTGGTTGTTGCCTGAGCAGAGTTTGTGTCAATGAGGGTTCATTTAGTCTTCGACGTCCATCTTTTTCTCCAATAAATGGAGTCGTTGTAGTTGTTGTAGTCGTCGTCATGGTAACAACCAGCACAGAGAATCTGATTGGGGTTATGGCATGGTCAGTCTCCTCATGTCATCAAACTGACTCGACCCCGCTGACATGGACTGTGACTGAGGGGGCACACAGAAGGTTCTGGATCAGTCTGCTGAGTCTGAGTCCAATTGATTCAGAGTGAAACAAGAAATCACATGAAAGATGAGTGACCGACACTAATCACAGAGAGAGAGAGAGAGAGAGAGAGAGAGAGAGAGAGAGAAGGGGGGAGAGAGAGAGAGAGAGGGAGGGAGAGAGAGAGAGAGAGGGGGGAGAGAGAGAGAGAGAGAGAGGGGGGGAGAGAGAGAGAGAAGGGGGGAGAGAGAGAGAGAGAGGGAGGGGGAGAGAGAGAGAGAGGGGGGAGAGAGAGAGAGAGAGAGGGGGAGGGGGAGAGAGAGAGAGAGGGGGGAGAGAGAGAGAGAGAGGGGGGGAGAGAGAGAGAGAGAGAGAGAGAGAGAAGGGGGAGAGAGAGAGAAGGGGGGAGAGAGAGAGAGAGGGAGGGGGAGAGAGAGAGAGAGGGGGGAGAGAGAGAGAGAGAGAGAGGGAGGGAGAGAGAGAGAGAGAGAGGAGGGGGGGGAGAGAGAGAGGGG
>NC_136713.1:3596080-3636080 GCF_947650265.1 Symphodus melops
CGAGGAAACTCCATCCTGTTCAGGTAAAAACAGAAAGTGAAGGAGCGTCAGATCTTTGTTAAAGGAAGCTGATTGGACAGAAGCTCGGGCGTGTCGTGACGTCTCGTGTTCCCTCAGGAGAGGATCGCCATGGCTCACGGCTCTCAGTGCGGCTTCTGCACGCCGGGCATCGTCATGTCCATGTACGCTCTGCTCAGGAACAAGCCCAAACCAAACATGGCCGACGTGGAGGAGGCCTTCCACGGTGCTGATGAGCTCTCCCTCACATCACGCGATCATACGAGTCATGTGACCCTCAGAGTAACAACAGGTGTTTTTCAGGTAACCTGTGTCGCTGCACCGGGTACCGGCCCATCCTGGACGCCTACAGGACCTTCACTGTGGTGAGAGAGCTCAGAGTATCACTGGGTGGGCTCGCCTCAGAGCTGACACTGACCCGCTCTGACCCGCTCTGACCCGCTCTGCTCGCCTCAGAGCTGACACTGACCCGCTCTGCTCGTCCTGCAGGAAGGCGGGTGTTGCGGCGGCCGGGGGCGGGAGGACGGCTGCTGTATGACCAATGGGAACGCAGATGAGAAGAGCTCAAAGGAAGATGGTGAAGTGAGTCTCAGCATGTAGAAATCTACATCCCGTGTTCAGCAGCGAGTGATGGCGTTTAACCACTCTGCATGTTCATGACAGCAGGAGGCCACGCCTCTCTTTAACCCGGCTGACTTCACGCCGTTGGATCCAACGCAGGAGGTCATCTTCCCCCCCGAGCTCATGGTGAGAGCCAGAACACACACGACCATCATTGAAGCAGCGAGCCGTGCACACTGATCCTCCTTCCTCTCGTCCAGTCTCTGTCTAAAGAGCACAGGTCGGGCTCGCTGCGTTTCCATGGCGACCGGGCGTCATGGCTGCAGCCCGACACTCTGGACGAGTTTCTGCGTCTGAAGTGGGAACATCCGGACGCCAGAGTGGTGGTGGGCAACACGGAAGTGGGTGAGTAACACACACACACACGCACACACACACACGCACGCACACACACATACACACGCACACACGCACGCGCACACACACGCACACACACGCACGCACACACACACAGCTGTATTCTCACTGTGTGTGTGTGTGTGTGTGTGCGTGCGTGCATGTGTGTGTGTGTGCGCGTGCGTGCATGCGTGTGTGTGTGTGTGCGCGCGTGCGTGCATGCGTGTATGTGCGTGCGTGTGTGTGCGTGCGTGTGTGTGTGTGCGTGCATGTGTGTGTGTGTGTGTGTGTGCGTGCATGTGTGTGTGTGTGTGTGTGTGTGTGTGCTCAGGTATCGAGGTGAAGTTTAAGAACATGGTGTACCCGCTCGTTCTGGCTCCAGCCTTCATCCCTGAGCTGAACTCAGTGACACACACGCAGGACGGTGAGCACGCACACTCATCCTTCTCTTTGGATTGAAACTTGAAATCTGGCGTTTGAAGGTTTGTCTCTCCGTCTTCAGGTGTGGCGTTTGGTGCGGCGTGCACGCTCAGCCACATGGGGGCGGTGCTTAAGGAGGCTGTAGAAACTCTTCCTCCTCATCAGACAGAAGTCTTCCTCGCCGTCCTGGAACAGCTGCGCTGGTTCGCTGGGCTTCAGATCCGTAACGTGGCGGTGAGTAGCATGGAGCGAGGCAGAAACAGCTAAGTCCCGCCTCCTCAAAGAACGCCACGCAGTCAAACTGTTGTTTTATTGTCATCAGGCTGTTGGAGGAAACATCATGACAGCCAGCCCCATATCAGACCTCAACCCTGTGTTTATGGCAGCAGGCTGCAGACTCACTCTGATGGACAGAGGTACACACACACACACACACACACACACACACACACACACACACACTTCAGCGTGCACTGAGCGGCGCTCGTCACGGTGACTGTAACCTTCCACCTCTGACGCTCAGACGGCAGCCGCGTGGTTCGGATGGATGACGGTTTCTTCACGGGTTACAGGAAGACGCTTCTGCGCCCGCAGGAGATCTTGCTGTCCGTAGAAATCCCCTACAGCAAGAAGGTAGATACAGCGTCACCCTGGCAACCGTTTCCCTCAATCTTCAGGCTCTGACGTTTGCGTTTTTCCTGTTTCTCCGTCTTCAGTTTCAGTTAGTCTCCGCCTTCAAACAGTCCCCGCGTCGTGAGGATGACATCAGCATCGTCACCGCGGCGATGAGCGTCACCTTCACCCCCGGGACTGATGTCGTCGAGGACTTGAGGCTGAGCTACGGCGGCATGGCTGCGACCACCGTGCTGGCGAAGAAAACGGCCAATGGGCTTCTGGGAAGGTAACAAACTCTCAAATGAATTTCAAAATAAGTCTGAGGAACGATACAGTAACTCTGTGTGATGTCATTCAGGCGCTGGGGGGAGGAGCTTCTGCAGGAGGCCTGCTCCTTATTGGCCGAGGAGATGACCCTTGACCCCTCCGCACCTGGCGGCATGGTGACGTACCGGAGAACTTTGACCCTTAGCCTCTTCTACAAGTTCTACCTGACTGTGCTGCAGAAGCTCCGCCTCCAGGTGAGTGAAGGCTCGGGGTGTTGATGATGTCATTGTTGACTTGTTGTTATTTTGTTGTTTTTATTCTCAGGGTGTGAGCGTGGACCAGGTCTCCTCAGACTGTCTGAGCGCTGCAGAGATTTATCATCCAGAGACTCCGTCCAGTGTTCAGGTGTACCAGGTCAGTCTCTGGTTGTCATGGTTACGGACCTACCTGTTAAAATGATTAATATTCAATAAAAACTGAAATGATGAAAAAACAGAAGCTGATCTCGCCGTACCTGTGCTGTCAAGCAAACCGGCCAACATAATTGTCCTTTAAATCAGGCCGTACCAAAGGGGCGGAGCCAAGATGACTCTGTGGGCCGTCCCATGATGCATCTGTCGGCTCTGAAGCAGGCGTCGGGTGAGGCCGTTTACTGCGACGATGTGCCGCTGTACGAGAACGAGCTTTACCTGGCGCTCATAACCAGCACGAAGGCACACGCTAACATCCTGTAAGACACACACCTGTACCACACACACACACACACACACACACACACACACACACACCCCTGTACTGACCAGGTGTGTGTGTCTCAGCTCCGTAGACGCCTCGGCAGCAGAGAGGATGCCCGGCGTGGTCAGCTGTCTGTTTGCAGATGACATCCCCGGCAGCAACGCCACTGGGCCAATCGAATATGACGAGACTGTCTTTGCCCACCGGCAGGTATGTTCATGTCTGACCTATCAACCAATCGGTGGGCTCTGTCAGGACGAGGTGTTTGACTGGTGCCTCCTCTCTGCAGGTGACCTGCGTGGGTCACATCATTGGTGCCGTGGTGGCAGACACACAGCTTCACGCTCAGAGAGCAGCCAAAGCTGTGAGAGTTCAGTACCAAGAGCTGCAGCCAATCATCACCATCCAGGTGAGACCAGTAGCACCTGGGCACACCTGTGTCTGTGTCTCTGCAGTTAGCCTAGCTACCTGCAAAAAAACACAACTTGAATAGAAAAAAGGTCAAAAGATTGTGTTGGTCTGATTGACAGGAAGCCATCGCTGCCAAGTCCTTCTATCAGCCAATCAGAACCATCCAGAATGGAGACCTGGAGGCGGGGTTTAAACTGGCCGACCACATCCTGGAGGGTAGGACACTCTCCTCCTGATTCCAGGTGATACTGATGGACCTGATTATTGATTGGTTATTGGATCTTTGACAGGTGAGATGCACATCGGAGGTCAAGAACATTTCTACCTGGAGACAAACGTCACGCTGGCTGTTCCCCGAGAAGAAGGAGAGATGGAGCTCTTTGTGTCGACTCAGTCTGCCTCCAAAACACAGGTAACAAACGACAGGTAACAAACGACAGGTAACAAACGACAGGTAACAAACTACAGGTAACAAACGACAGGTAACAAACGACAGGTAACAAACGACGGGTAACAAACGACAGGTAACAAACTACAGGTAACAAATGACAGGTAACAAACTACAGGTAACAAACGACAGGTAACAAACTACAGGTAACAAACTACAGGTAACAAACGACAGGTAACAAACGACAGGTAACAAACGACAGGTAACAAACTACGGGTAACAAATGACAGGTAACAAACGACAGGTAACAAACGACAGGTAACAAACTACAGGTAACAAATGACAGGTAACAAACTACAGGTAACAAATGACAGGTAACAAACTACAGGTAACAAACGACAGGTAACAAACGACAGGTAGCAAACTACAGGTAACAAATGACAGGTAACAAACGACAGGTAGCAAACTACAGGTAACAAATGACAGGTAACAAACTACAGGTAACAAATGACAGGTAACAAACGACAGGTAACAAACGACAGGTAACAAACGACAGGTAACAAACTACAGGTAACAAATGACAGGTAACAAACTACAGGTAACAAATGACAGGTAACAAACTACAGGTAACAAACGACAGGTAACAAACGACAGGTAGCAAACTACAGGTAACAAACGACAGGTAACAAACTACAGGTAACAAACTACAGGTAGCAAACTACAGGTAACAAACGACAGGTAACAAACGACAGGTAGCAAACTACAGGTAACAAACGACAGGTAACAAACGACAGGTAACAAACGACAGGTAACAAACGACAGGTAACAAACTACGGGTAACAAACGACAGGTAACAAACGACAGGTAACAAACGACAGGTAACAAACTACAGGTAACAAACGACAGGTAACAAACGACAGGTAACAAATGACAGGTAACAAACGACAGGTAACAAATGACAGGTAACAAATGACAGGTAACAAACGACAGGTAGCAAACTACAGGTAGCAAACTACAGGTAGCAAACTACAGGTAACAAATGACAGGTAACAAACGACAGGTAACAAACGACAGGTAACAAACGACAGGTAACAAACTACAGGTAACAAACTACAGGTAACAAATGACAGGTAACAAACTACAGGTAACAAACTACAGGTAACAAACGACAGGTAACAAACTACAGGTAACAAATGACAGGTAACAAACGACAGGTAACAAACTACAGGTAACAAATGACAGGTAACAAATGACAGGTAACAAACGACAGGTAACAAACGACAGGTGACAAACTACAGGTGACAAACGACAGGAAACAAACGACAGGTAACAAACTACAGGTAACAAATGACAGGTAACAAACGACAGGTAACAAACGACAGGTAACAAACGACAGGTAACAAACGACAGGTAACAAACGACAGGTAACAAACGACAGGTGACAAACTACAGGTGACAAACTACAGGTGACAAACGACAGGTGACAAACGACAGGAAACAAACGACAGGTAACAAACGACAGGAAACAAACGACAGGTAACAAACGACAGGTAACAAACGACAAGTAACAAACTACAGGTAACAAACGACAGGTAACAAACTACAGGTAACAAACTACAGGAAACAAACTACAGATGTGTGTGTGTGTGTGTGTGTGTGTGGCAGTATCTTGTGGCGAAGGCGTTGGGCGTCCCTGCTAACAGGGTGGTGGTCCGGGTGAAAAGGATGGGCGGCGGTTTTGGGGGGAAGGAGAGTCGGACCACTGTGTTGTCGACTGTGGTTGCCATGGCAGCAAACAAGTAGGTGTGGCAGCCATCTTTAAATCAAAAGATAAGAAGTTAAATGTGTAAGCGTCCTCTTCTCTGTGTTCAGGCTGAAGAGACCTGTGAGGTGCATGTTGGACAGAGATGAGGACATGCTGATCACAGGAGGGAGACATCCCTTCTACGGCAAATACAAGGTGAGACCACGCCCCCTGCTGGACGACTAAAGGATTACCTCTGATTCTAACTCAAGAGAAGTACAGAGAGCTTATTTACTGTCTCTGTTGTTCCCTCCTCCTCCTGCTCCCGCTCCCGCTCCTCCTCCTCCTGCTCCCGCTCCTCCTCCTCCTCCTCCTCCTCCTCCTCAGGTGGGGTACCTGAGCAGTGGTAAGGTGGTTGCTCTCGACGTGTCGTACTACAGTAATGTTGGGAACTCGATGGACCTCTCTCTGTCGGTGAGTTTTGACTTTGATCAGACGTCCTTCGTCTCGTCCTGATCTTCTGATGATGATGATGTCGCCTGTGCTCCCCCGTTAAGGTCATGGAGCGCGCTCTGTTCCACATGGAGAATTCATACAGCGTGGCGAACGTTCGTGGCCGTGGCTTCCTGTGTCGCACCAACCTGCCGTCCAACACGGCGTTCAGGGGCTTCGGGGGGCCGCAGGGCATGATGGTCGCTGAGAGCTGGATGACGGACGTGGCTCAGAGTCTGGGTCTGCCGGCCGAGCAGGTGAGCAGGCGTGATGAACAGGTGAAGGCACAGTGTCAAATCAGGGATCATGTACAAGCTCAAGTCCGTTCTCCTGCAGGTACGGCGTTTGAACCTGTATGTGGAAGGCGAGTCAACGCCCTACAACCAGATCCTGGATCACATGACTCTGGACCGCTGCTGGGAGGAGTGCCTGTCCCGCTTCAGATACCAGGAGCGGCGGGCTGCAGTCGACGTTTACAACAGGTAACAAGATGTATGTGGATCTATGTGGTTTAGATCTACACAGGACCAAACTGACCAATGAGAGGTGAGACACACGGGCCGGCTGAAATCCTCTTTTTCTTTTTGTCAGTCAGAACCGGTGGACCAAGCGAGGCCTCGCCATCGTCCCCACCAAGTTTGGAATCAGCTTCACCGCAGTCTTCCTCAACCAGGTCCGATCCTGAGCCGTGAGCGAGGGCGAGGGTGTGAGTGTGAGCGTGAGCGTGAGCTGGTCAGTGTGTGTGGGCTTCACAGGGACTGTGTGTGTGTGTGTGCAGGCTGGAGCGCTGGTCCACATCTACACTGACGGCTCGGTGCTGCTGACTCATGGGGGGACCGAGATGGGACAGGGACTTCACACCAAGATGGTCCAGGTACCTCAGTCTTAAAACAACACGCCTCTGTGTGTGTGTGTGTGTGTGTGTGTGTGTGTGTGTGTGTGTGTGTGTGTGTGTGTGTGTGTGTGTGTGTGTGTGTGTGTGTGTGTGTGTGTGTGTGTGTGTGTGTGTGTGTGTGTGTGTGTGTGTGTGTGTGTGTGTGTGTGTGTGTGTGTGTGTGTGTGTGTGTGTGTGTGTGTGTGCAGCCGAACAAACAAGTGTGTGTGTGTGTGTGTGTGTGTGTGTGCAGCCGAACAAACAAGTGTGTGTGTGTGTGTGTGTGTGTGTGTGTGTGTCAGGTTGCGAGCAGGGTCCTGGGTATCCCCTGTTCAAAGATCCACATCTCAGAGACCAGCACCAACACAGTCCCTAACACCAGCCCCACAGCCGCCTCCGCCTCCTCAGACCTCAACGGAGGCGCCGTGCAGAACGCCTGCGAGATTCTCAACCAGCGTCTGCAACCGTACAAGAACAAGAACCCCAAAGGATCATGGGAGGACTGGGTGAGCGAGACAAGAACTTTAATCTTCTTCTATTTGAAACAATTTGCTGCAGCGCACTGGAACTGTGTGTGTGTGTGTGTGTGTGTGTGTGTGTGTGTGTGTGTGTGTGTGTGTGTGTGTGTGTGTGTGTGTGTGTGTGTGTGTGTGTGTGTGTGTGTGTGTGTCTGTGTGTGTCTGTGTGTGTCTGTGTGTGTGTGTCTGTGTGTGTGTGTGTGTGTGTTTCAGGTGAGAGCAGCGTATTTCGACAGAGTCAACCTGAGCACTAACGGCTTTTACAAGTAAGTGGACAGACCTGAGCTGCCTCCTCCCCCATGTGTCAGCCCTCCTGTGATTGGCCGGCAGTGTTTGCAGTTTGTTGAAGTGTTTCCTGTTTCAGGACTCCAGACCTGGGCTACGACTTTGAAACCAACTGTGGCCGAGCGTTTAACTACTTCAGCTACGGAGTGGCGTGTTCCGAGGTGGAGCTGGACTGTCTGACCGGCGCTCACAAGGTGTTACCATGACAACACGTGTGGACACGTCTGTGCATCAGTCACTCTCTCCTGTATTATAACACACCTGTTCATGTTGTAGAACCTGAGTACAACCATCGTGATGGACGTCGGTCACAGTCTGAACCCGGCCATAGACATCGGGCAGGTGAGCCCCCCCCCTACTCCCCCTCCCCCCCCGCCCCGCCCCGCCCCCGCCCCCGCCCCCGCCCTGCCTATTTAAATGAATCAACATGATGATGAAACTGCGTGTGACTGTCCTGCAGCGCCCCCTTCAGGTCTTTGTGTGTGTGCTCAGGTGGAGGGGGCCTTCGTTCAGGGTCTGGGTCTCTTCACGCTGGAGGAACTTCATTACTCTCCACAGGGGGTCCTCCTCACTCGGGGTCCTGGGTCCTATAAGATCCCAGCGTTTGGCGACATTCCCGCCCAGCTGACCGTGTCGCTGCTGCGAGACGCTCCGAACCAGAAGGCCGTGTTCGCCTCCAAGGTCAGATCTCTGACGACCTCATCAAATCTGTTCGGATGAGTTTATGTCATGACTCCTCCTCTTTCAGGCTGTTGGCGAGCCTCCTCTCTTTCTGGCGGCGTCTGTTTTCTACGCCCTCAAAGACGCCATCAGTGCTTCCCGGGCGGAGTCAGGTATCAGCGGCCCCTTCAGGTTGGATAGCCCCGCCTCCGCTGAGAGGATCCGCAACGCCTGCAGTGACAGATTCACCAAACTGGTATGACATCATCACGGCTGAAAGAGACTGTTTGAATAAGCTTTATTTAAACACACGTGCTGAACAGTGTGTTTCTGTTGCAGTGTCCGCCTGCAGAGCCCGGCTCCTTCACGCCCTGGTCCGTTCAGGTCTGAGACGCTGAGGCGCCACTGTGACGTCACGTTCATCTCTCAGACGGGCTCTCGTGTGTGTGTGTACGATCATGGTGTGTGTGTACGATCATGGTGTGTGTACGATCATGGTGTGTGTGTGTACGATCACGGTGTGTGTGTACGATCACGGTGTGTGTGTGTACGATCATGGTGTGTGTGTACGATCATGGTGTGTGTGTACGATCACGGTGTGTGTGTGTACGATCACGGTGTGTGTGTACGATCATGGTGTGTGTGTACGATCAAGGTGTGTGTGTACGATCACGGTGTGTGTGTACGATCATGGTGTGTGTGTACGATCATGGTGTGTGTACGATCATGGTGTGTGTGTACGATCATGGTGTGTGTACGATCATGGTGTGTGTGTACGATCATGGTGTGTGTGTACGATCATGGTGTGTGTACGATCATGGTGTGTGTGTACGATCATGGTGTGTGTGTGTACGATCATTGTGTGTGTGTTCTAAACGGCGCTCAGGGAGGAAACATGATTCACTGTCACTCTGTAAAACAATCAGTGTGAGTCACACAGAACCAAAGAATGTCAATGTGTTGAAAAATGACAGAATAAAGTGAAAGAGTGTGGACGTTTACTCGCCTTATTTTAAAGTCTTATCAGCTGAACCAGCTGGTTAGTGTCATGGAGGTGTGGTTAAAGGGGCGGGGCCTAATATCTGTGCATGGGGCACAGAGACTGTTGGTGAAGTTTGAAGCTGGAGGAGACGTGCAGCAGCAGCTCTGTGCTAACTGTGAGGTGAGTGTGAGGAATGAGGCTCACATGTTCACACACACACACACACACACACACACACACTGGTGTATTCTCAGACTCTTCTCTCTTCTGTCCGGTGAGTTTCCATCGACAGATCCTGTGAGCAGGTTTGTGTCTGCATCTTTCTTTTGTTGTTTACTGTTTTTATTTGTGACTCATTTTTGCTTCTTCTTTTTTTTTTTATATAAATCCAAACTGTGATTTATTTTCTGAATATTCTTCTTGAGGTCGTTTAAATATTTAGTGATGTTTATCTTTTTTTCCCAGTGCGGGTTGTTGTTTCTAAGTGTGCTGGCGTCCTGTGAGAGAGGCGGGACAACGAGGGACAGACAGAGACAGATAGAGACAGACGGAGACAGACAGAGACAGATAGAGACAGACAGGGACAGACAGAGACAGACGGAGACAGAGTCCGTCTCTTCACAGGGATCATGGCTCCAAGAAGGTTAGAAACTAAACCGGTGATCTTCTGTCTGAAGACGCTGCTGCTGCTCTACTCCTTCGTCTTCTGGGTGAGAAGCAACACACACAGCAACACACACACACACACACACACACAGAATATTCACCTGTGTATTTATTGATTCTTAACGCTGTGATCTACACGATGAGTCCTCCTGGGTTTGTGCTCCAGGTAATAGTCTGACCCGAGATCGTCACTCTTCTCTTCTCATCTGTTTGTCAGTTTAACACTTTGATGTCAGAGCTCATTACAGAGTCATGTGAGGCTCAGTCACTGCTGCGCACACACACACACACACACACACGTCTAACTTGTAGCCCCGCCCCCTCAGGTGTCAGGTGTGGTGCTGCTGTCGGTGGGCTTATGGTGGAAGTTCATGTTGGGCCCCTACATGTTGTTGATCTCCAGCGCCCCCTCCAACGCTCCCTACGTCCTCACCGCCACTGGGCTCGCCATCATCCTGTTCGGACTGTTCGGCTGCTTCGCCATCTGCAGGGGCCGCCCCTGGATGCTCAAAGTGGTGTGTGTGTGTGTGTGTGTGTGTGTGTGTGTGTGTGTGTGTGTGTGTGTGTGTGTGTGTGTGTGTGTGTGTGTGTGTGTGTGTGTGTGTGTGTGTGTGTGTGTGTGTGTGTGTGTGTGTGTGTGTGTGTGTGTGTGTGTGTGTGTGTGTGTGTGTGTGTGTGTGTGTGTGTGTGTGTGTGTGTGTGTGTGTGTGTGTGTGTGTGTGTGTGTGTGTGTGTGTGTGTGTGTGTGTGCAGCCGAACAAACAAGTGTGTGTGTGTGTGTGTGTGTGTGTGTGCAGCCGAACAAACAAGTGTGTGTGTGTGTGTGTGTGTGTGTGTGTGTCAGGTTGCGAGCAGGGTCCTGGGTATCCCCTGTTCAAAGATCCACATCTCAGAGACCAGCACCAACACAGTCCCTAACACCAGCCCCACAGCCGCCTCCGCCTCCTCAGACCTCAACGGAGGCGCCGTGCAGAACGCCTGCGAGATTCTCAACCAGCGTCTGCAACCGTACAAGAACAAGAACCCCAAAGGATCATGGGAGGACTGGGTGAGCGAGACAAGAACTTTAATCTTCTTCTATTTGAAACAATTTGCTGCAGCGCACTGGAACTGTGTGTGTGTGTGTGTGTGTGTGTGTGTGTGTGTGTGTGTGTGTGTGTGTGTGTGTGTGTGTGTGTGTGTGTGTGTGTGTGTGTGTGTGTGTGTGTGTGTGTGTGTGTGTGTGTGTGTGTGTGTGTGTGTCTGTGTGTGTCTGTGTGTGTCTGTGTGTGTGTGTCTGTGTGTGTGTGTGTGTGTGTTTCAGGTGAGAGCAGCGTATTTCGACAGAGTCAACCTGAGCACTAACGGCTTTTACAAGTAAGTGGACAGACCTGAGCTGCCTCCTCCCCCATGTGTCAGCCCTCCTGTGATTGGCCGGCAGTGTTTGCAGTTTGTTGAAGTGTTTCCTGTTTCAGGACTCCAGACCTGGGCTACGACTTTGAAACCAACTGTGGCCGAGCGTTTAACTACTTCAGCTACGGAGTGGCGTGTTCCGAGGTGGAGCTGGACTGTCTGACCGGCGCTCACAAGGTGTTACCATGACAACACGTGTGGACACGTCTGTGCATCAGTCACTCTCTCCTGTATTATAACACACCTGTTCATGTTGTAGAACCTGAGTACAACCATCGTGATGGACGTCGGTCACAGTCTGAACCCGGCCATAGACATCGGGCAGGTGAGCCCCCCCCCTACTCCCCCTCCCCCCCCGCCCCGCCCCGCCCCCGCCCCCGCCCCCGCCCTGCCTATTTAAATGAATCAACATGATGATGAAACTGCGTGTGACTGTCCTGCAGCGCCCCCTTCAGGTCTTTGTGTGTGTGCTCAGGTGGAGGGGGCCTTCGTTCAGGGTCTGGGTCTCTTCACGCTGGAGGAACTTCATTACTCTCCACAGGGGGTCCTCCTCACTCGGGGTCCTGGGTCCTATAAGATCCCAGCGTTTGGCGACATTCCCGCCCAGCTGACCGTGTCGCTGCTGCGAGACGCTCCGAACCAGAAGGCCGTGTTCGCCTCCAAGGTCAGATCTCTGACGACCTCATCAAATCTGTTCGGATGAGTTTATGTCATGACTCCTCCTCTTTCAGGCTGTTGGCGAGCCTCCTCTCTTTCTGGCGGCGTCTGTTTTCTACGCCCTCAAAGACGCCATCAGTGCTTCCCGGGCGGAGTCAGGTATCAGCGGCCCCTTCAGGTTGGATAGCCCCGCCTCCGCTGAGAGGATCCGCAACGCCTGCAGTGACAGATTCACCAAACTGGTATGACATCATCACGGCTGAAAGAGACTGTTTGAATAAGCTTTATTTAAACACACGTGCTGAACAGTGTGTTTCTGTTGCAGTGTCCGCCTGCAGAGCCCGGCTCCTTCACGCCCTGGTCCGTTCAGGTCTGAGACGCTGAGGCGCCACTGTGACGTCACGTTCATCTCTCAGACGGGCTCTCGTGTGTGTGTGTACGATCATGGTGTGTGTGTACGATCATGGTGTGTGTACGATCATGGTGTGTGTGTGTACGATCACGGTGTGTGTGTACGATCACGGTGTGTGTGTGTACGATCATGGTGTGTGTGTACGATCATGGTGTGTGTGTACGATCACGGTGTGTGTGTGTACGATCACGGTGTGTGTGTACGATCATGGTGTGTGTGTACGATCAAGGTGTGTGTGTACGATCACGGTGTGTGTGTACGATCATGGTGTGTGTGTACGATCATGGTGTGTGTACGATCATGGTGTGTGTGTACGATCATGGTGTGTGTACGATCATGGTGTGTGTGTACGATCATGGTGTGTGTGTACGATCATGGTGTGTGTACGATCATGGTGTGTGTGTACGATCATGGTGTGTGTGTGTACGATCATTGTGTGTGTGTTCTAAACGGCGCTCAGGGAGGAAACATGATTCACTGTCACTCTGTAAAACAATCAGTGTGAGTCACACAGAACCAAAGAATGTCAATGTGTTGAAAAATGACAGAATAAAGTGAAAGAGTGTGGACGTTTACTCGCCTTATTTTAAAGTCTTATCAGCTGAACCAGCTGGTTAGTGTCATGGAGGTGTGGTTAAAGGGGCGGGGCCTAATATCTGTGCATGGGGCACAGAGACTGTTGGTGAAGTTTGAAGCTGGAGGAGACGTGCAGCAGCAGCTCTGTGCTAACTGTGAGGTGAGTGTGAGGAATGAGGCTCACATGTTCACACACACACACACACACACACACACACACTGGTGTATTCTCAGACTCTTCTCTCTTCTGTCCGGTGAGTTTCCATCGACAGATCCTGTGAGCAGGTTTGTGTCTGCATCTTTCTTTTGTTGTTTACTGTTTTTATTTGTGACTCATTTTTGCTTCTTCTTTTTTTTTTTATATAAATCCAAACTGTGATTTATTTTCTGAATATTCTTCTTGAGGTCGTTTAAATATTTAGTGATGTTTATCTTTTTTTCCCAGTGCGGGTTGTTGTTTCTAAGTGTGCTGGCGTCCTGTGAGAGAGGCGGGACAACGAGGGACAGACAGAGACAGATAGAGACAGACGGAGACAGACAGAGACAGATAGAGACAGACAGGGACAGACAGAGACAGACGGAGACAGAGTCCGTCTCTTCACAGGGATCATGGCTCCAAGAAGGTTAGAAACTAAACCGGTGATCTTCTGTCTGAAGACGCTGCTGCTGCTCTACTCCTTCGTCTTCTGGGTGAGAAGCAACACACACAGCAACACACACACACACACACACACACAGAATATTCACCTGTGTATTTATTGATTCTTAACGCTGTGATCTACACGATGAGTCCTCCTGGGTTTGTGCTCCAGGTAATAGTCTGACCCGAGATCGTCACTCTTCTCTTCTCATCTGTTTGTCAGTTTAACACTTTGATGTCAGAGCTCATTACAGAGTCATGTGAGGCTCAGTCACTGCTGCGCACACACACACACACACACACACGTCTAACTTGTAGCCCCGCCCCCTCAGGTGTCAGGTGTGGTGCTGCTGTCGGTGGGCTTATGGTGGAAGTTCATGTTGGGCCCCTACATGTTGTTGATCTCCAGCGCCCCCTCCAACGCTCCCTACGTCCTCACCGCCACTGGGCTCGCCATCATCCTGTTCGGACTGTTCGGCTGCTTCGCCATCTGCAGGGGCCGCCCCTGGATGCTCAAAGTGGTGTGTGTGTGTGTGTGTGTGTGTGTGTGTGTGTGTGTGTGTGTGTGAGTGTGTGTGTGTGTGTGTTCAGGTCCTTGACTTCTTCGTGTCCTCTCCTCAGTACGCCGTGTTTCTGTCCGTCGTCTTCATGACTGAACTCATCGCTGGAATCTCTGGATTCGTCTTTCGCCACGAGGTCTTTACACGTTTTCTAAAAGTGAAGAGAACAAACACGAGTGTTCGCTCTGACTCATCCTGTGTTTAGATTAAAGGGACCTTCCTGACCACGTACAGCGACGCCGTGATGAGATACGACGGACGAGACGACCGGAGTCTGGCTGTGGACGGCGTTCAGCGTAGAGTGAGTGTCCTCATGATCATCTCCTGAGCAGCCACACGTGGACCTCCTCAGAATCTCCTCCAGCAAGCGATGCTAAGCTAAGCTAACAGATGAACGTGTCCTCCCGTCTCTCCGTAGTTACACTGCTGTGGCGTCTATAACTACACCAGCTGGTTCAGCAGCGTGTATTTCCCCGTCGGTGGAGTTCCTGCCAGCTGCTGCGTCAGCTACTCCGACTGCAGCTCAGCAGATCTGAAGAACACCACACTGGCTGTGCGTAAAGTCCACAAGCAGGTCAGAAACACACACACACACACACACACACACACACACACACACACATCCAGCTGTGTCCAGGATCTCATGGGTCTGCAGGCTCAATAAAAAAACGTGTGGAGCTGTGACAACAATAACGCTCTCCTGCTGTCGGCCCCTCAGGAGAGTTCGGATGAAGTTGTTTTAAGGATTCAAATCTTTATTTTGTGCACCAACATAAAACATATGAGAATGTGTACATGTGAAATAAATGTGCAGGGCTGTTACGAGCTGGTGACGTCGTTCATCGAGAGCAACATGGGAATCATCGCTGGAGTGACCTTTGGCATCGCCTTTTCTCAGGTACACACTCAGTACTACACAACAGTACACAGGACACACAGGGGACGTTCACTTCCTGGTTTGAGTTAAAGCAGATGGTCACAGATTCATGCAGAATGTTTTTAGCGTAGCTTAGCATAAAGACTGGCTGCAGAGGGAAACTGTTAGCCTGAACACAAAGTCCACCTGCGAGCAGCTGAGGTGTGAAAGACCAAACAACATCATGCTAAACGTGTCATCAATAGCGTGAACTTCAGCGTGAAGACGTCAAACTACTACATTTTGCATGCCGGCCTTCTGAAGACGTTCCAGATAAACTCTGGCCTGTGATTGGCCGATTCAAAGAGCTGCAGGGGAAATGACAAAATGTTTGAAATAAAGACTGAAGGTTGATGTTTAACGATGAACTCTCTCCGTCTCAGCTGGTCGGGATGTCTCTGGCCTGCTGTCTGTCCCGCTTCATCAACGCCAACCAGTACGAGATGGTGTGACAGGTAACACACACACACACACACACACACACACACACACACACACACACACACACACACACACACACAAATACTCTGCTTTGAAATCCTTTTCTCCAGACTTCAAATTACTTATTCTTTTTATTTCATTTATTTACAGGAAAGAGGGTGCCTGTTACCATAGAAACCACGACCCCCCCCCCCCCCCACACACACACATAAAGGGTTGAGCTGTCGAGATTCTTATTATTTATTTCGGAGGTATTAAATAATTTCCCTTTTTCCGTCTGTTTCGTCTCTGTGTTGAAGCTGATTGGTCGATTTTTTGTCAGCTCACATAAACTCATCATGCATCATTAATACCTGTAATGACAATAAATGACTTCAGAATGACCTCACGCTGTGATTCTGTTTGGATGATATTTCTGCCTGTAAACCTACTTTTGATTAAAATGTTTTTAACGTTTCTCTTGACTCCGAGGAGAACAGAGAGACACCTTTAAAGTTCTTCGGGTTTGTCTTCTGTGTCTGTACGGCAAGCAGCAGGTCCTGAGCTGTGATTGTAGCTTTAAATATGTAAATGAGCTGTGTCTGTAGCTTTAAATATGTAAATGAGCTGTGTCCGTAGCTTTAAATATGTAAATGAGCTGTGTCTGACCACGCCCCCTCTCTGGAAGGGCTCGGGTGTACTCGCTGCTTTCTGGCTCCATGTCCTATTGTTTACGGTGAGAAGGCAGACTCAGAGGGCAGAACAAACACCTAGCTGTGGGAGTGTCACCCACCTGGGGGAGGGGCTACTGCCCTTTGTGATGTCATGAAGGGAACATCTCCAAACAGCCTGTTTGAGCAGGCAGAAGACGGAGAGGATGGACTTTTCTCATCATTGGAGGGTTTGAATGTCTGATGACATGTTCTGTTAAAGAGTTAAGAGACGTGTTGGGATTTAGAGGACCACATTAAAACTCTTGATTCTGTTTTATTAAGTATTAAATATTTAAATGTTTTATTCAAGTTAAATTAATCTACACATTTATAAAAGTGTTTCCCGCTTTGTGATTTAAAACTCTCAGCCACCGTAGTATTTTAATAACACGTTTAAAGCATGGCTATATATCTGTGGTTTAAAGAGCAACCGGACACCGCTCAGTGGACGGAACCTTCTGTGACGTCACATGTCGTTCCTTCCCTTGATTGGCTGTGTCGCTCTCCTGCTAATCCCCGCCCCGCCCTCCAGCACCGGCTGCTCCCTAAACAGACCTTGATAACGGAAAGCTGACCGGCTGGAGCTGCACCGACACACCGGGGAACACCACCGGACACACCGGGGAACACCACCGACACACCGAGGAACACCACCGGACACACGGTAAGGAGTGAAGTGACTCGCGACGGAGGTTTGTCGGGTTAACGTCCGAGCACGAGCGCTAACGGTCCCGCTGCTCAACACCCGGCTGTTAGCAACATGCTAACGTTAGCTTTGTTTTGAAGCTTCTTCTTCTTTAGTCAGTTAATACTTTCTTAAACTACTTAAATCAAAGAGATAACACGTAATATCCGGTCATTATAAGTGTTAGCTGCTGTTAGCCTGCTGATGCTAACTTCCTGTCCCTGATAAAGTCTTCTTCTCTTGATTTAATGAACCTGCTCCTCATCCTTCTTCTTCTTCTGTGGTTGTATTTCAGCTGTGTGGTGAACCCGGACTCACTGATCCAAGAGGTGAGTTCTCCTGTGGTGAACCCCTGACCTGGGACCTCCACGTCCAGCTCCCAGGTAAACCCCTGACCCGGGACCTCCTGGTCCATCTCTCAGGTAAACCCCTGACCCGGGACCTCCTGGTCCATCTCTCAGGTAAACCCCTGACCCAGGATCAGGCTGTAATCCTCCAAAGAGCATTAGCGGGCTAAGTTTGGCGCTGGACGCTTCAGCTCGCCATGATGCAGATAGCTGACTCCTACAACCAGAAGAACTCGCTCTTCAACGCCATGAACCGCTTCATCGGCGCCGTCAACAACATGGACCAGACCGTGATGGTGCCGAGCCTGCTGCGGGACGTACCATTGGACGACTCCGAGGACGTGAAGGTGCCAACAACCACCGCAAACAGCCCCGCCCCAAACAGCCCCGCCGCAAACAGCCCTGCCCCAAACAGCCCCGCCTACCTCCACCACGAAGGCGACATGTACGGCTCGTACGTGCTGCTCAAGTCCATTCGCAACGACATTGAGTGGGGCATCCTGCAGGGCGAGGAGCGGCGTAAGGAGAAGGTGGGCGTGGCTGAGGGGCTGCAGGAGGACGACCTCGAGAAACAGTTTCACTTCCACCTAAGCGGACTCCACGCCGTTCTTTCCAAACTGACGCGTAAAGCCGACACGCTCACGACCCGCTACAAGGAAGAGATCGGCTGCAGGAACTGACCCAGAACACGGCGAGTTGTGGACAGACGCACGCCGCCTGTGGCGTTGAGTTCATACCTGAAACGTGTTTACAACTCGTTAATGACCTCCCTGATGACAGCAGGAAACTGTCATGTCTGACTGTCCATGAACGCACCATCAGATGATTGGGATGTTTCAGTGAATTTAAACCATTAACGAAGTTTCGTCAAATCACTTTGATTTGACGAGAGGAGAGAGGAGGCGGGATCAGAAGATGACGGACGTCTGACTGTTTCTCTTCAGGTTGTTTGTAGTTGAGACACACGCGGCGTCTCCGGTGGCGGTGATCAAAGTGTTTATATTGGATGTAAAGAGAATCTTATTTCTTGTGAGTCGACATCGTTTGTGGTCTTTGTTTGTTGAGTGAATAAAAGTGTGTGTTCACTGAAGTCAAACTGTTATTATTATGACTCCACTGTCTGCAGACCAGCGTCCTCCTCCCTCTGCAGCTGCTTTTGATTCCTGCAGTCACGGCGCCCTCTGCTGGTCAGAGGACAAACTGCAGTCTGTGCTCAGATCCTTTTTAAAGATGAACATGGTGAACCCATAACAGCTGCAGAGCTGTGATCCATATTCCTCTTTAAAAATGTGACCTGAGCACAGGCTGCAGTTTGTCCTCTGACCAGCAGAGGGCGCCGTGACTGCAGGAATCAAAAGCAGCTGCAGAGAGAGAGAGAGAGAGGAGGACGCTGGTCTTATTAAAAGAATTAAATTTGACGATGATGGTGATCACAGTTTATTCCCACAGTGATGAAAACAAAACAGAAGTCAATCAGCCAATCACATAACGTCAGGGCTCAAACCCCGCCCACTTATCCTCCTCCTCCTCTCACAGACGTTCACAGAGTTCATTGAACGCCTGCAGTTTTTTTGGTCTTTATTTAAAAATCAGAACACAAAAAAAAGGTTGATGTGAAGTGACTGAGTTCATAAGAGTCCTGTGAGTGTGGCGTCCTCTGCAGGGAGATGCTCAGCCTTCCTGCTCTGGCTGCTCCCCAGCTTCCTGAAAACACACACACACACACACACACACACACACACACACACACACACACACACACACACACACACACACACACACACACACACACACACACACACACACACACACACACACACACACACACACAGCATAAATCATCACAATGATTGACTCTGCAGCTGTTAATGTATTCAACGTGATGTACGGCTCTTGGAGAGACTTGAGTTGATCTTTGATTTGAAAGCTAACTTCAGAGAACGTGACTTTCTTGGAAACATTTAACCCTTTAATGTGCTGTGTGAATGCACGAGCAGCTTCTGTCTGTCATGTCCTGAAGTGTCCTGATCATTGTCTCTGTCGTGGACGAGATCAGATGGCCGGGACGCCGCCAGATGCGTGACACCCGTGTGAGCTTCTTCCACATGAACAATAGGTTCATTTCTTCGTCCTCATGCTGACAACATGCCGTGCAGCTAATGACCATAAATCAGCAGCATGTGACCGTCACCATCGTCTATTGTTTGATTCTAATCACAGTGCATGAAGCACAGAGCGGACGGACGGCGCCCTGAACCTAACGATGCAGAGCCTTCATCTGTTCCACACTTCATGTTCATTTTCATTAAAGATAACCTGCCCAAAAATATACGTCGTGTCAGTTAGTCAAAAGTTCTCCTCACCGTCTCCTCCAGAGGGCGCCAATATTTGGTAGGCGGGGCTTCGGTTGCCTGTCACAGTCGTCCACGCTGTCAGGGAGTGAGACGCCGCTGGTCTCTGGCAGAAGCAGGCACAGCCAGCATCCTATGATTGGTCCACTGCTGTATGCCACCATGGCAGCCAATGAGATCGCACCATTTGGGGTGGGCGGGACCAGTGAGTTGACCAGACAACCAATCCGGAAGCACAAGTTGACGAGGGACACACACCGCTGTCTGGATCAAAACGAGTGGGTAAGAATGATTAACTGTGTGTGTGTGTGTGTGTGTGTGTGTGTGTGTGTGTGTGTGTGTGTGTGTGCGTGTGTGCGTGTGTGCGTGTGTGCGTGCGTGCGTACCTGACCACAGTGGGGAAGAGTTCGATACTGTACAGGACAGAGATGAAGTTGGCAGCCAGGATGCAGAGTTTCCCCAGAAGAGCCAAACTCATCACCACCACCGGCTCACCTGCAAACCAGCCAGAGTGTGTGTGTGTTACACTGTGTGTGTGTGTGTGTGTGTGTGTGTGTTACACGGTGTGTGTGTGTGTGTGTGTGTGTGTGTGTGTGCTCACAGTTGTATCTGGACAGCAGTAACGACAGGAAGCACGCCGATCCACTCAGGAACAGAGCGAGCATGCTGATTGGCCGACGACCCAGGTTAACCAATGGGACGAGCAGACAGGGAGCTTCTGACAGGCCGGAGAAGAAGTGGGCGGAGTAGACGCTGACGCCGAACGAGCCAATGTTCATACAGATGCCGAAGTAGGTCAACGCCGTAACCGCACTGCATCATGGAAAGACAAATACACGTTTAGGTCTCATGATTATTTTTATCTGAACTTCATTTAGTGTGTGTGTGTGTGTGTGTGTGTGTGTGTGTGTGTGTGTGTGTGTGTGTGTGTGTGTGTGTGTGAGTGTGTGAGTGTGTGAGTGTGTGAGTGTGTGAGTGTGTGAGTGTGTGAGTGAGTGAGTGAGTGAGTGAGTGAGTGAGTGTACCTGAGGTAGCTCATGATGAACAGACGAAGCAGAACAGTCGGGTGTCTCAGGTGGATGATGTCACTGGGGGTGTGGCTTTCAGGTGGGTCTTCCTCCTGAGCCTCTGAGGCTTTCTGCAGGTCAGACCAGGTGGAGTCTAACAGCTGCACACACACACACACACACACACACACACTGTAGTATATAAAGTGCATCATGGACGTCAGGGTTGTGGAGGTGTTCTTTACCAGGTCCAGACACTGTTTGTCTGCAGGGCTGTTGCTCTGGTAACGCTCCAGGACTTCCCTCCGCCTCTTTAACAACAACCAGCGCGGCGACTCCGGGATCGCACTTTAAGACAGAGAAAAAGGGAGTGACTCCCAGCTGTGCACAGGTGGACAGGTGGACAGGTGCACAGGTGGACAGGTGGACAGGTGCACAGGTGGACAGGTGGACAGGTGCACAGGTGGACAGGTGCACAGGTGGACAGGTGCACAGGTGGACAGGTGGACAGATGTGTGTATACCTACATGAAGAGCGGCAGACAGATGAGCTGCGGGAGAGCCAGGGACAGGTGCAGCTGCCTCCAGGAGGGGTTGAGCCAGGCCAGCGGCGCTCCAGCCATCGTCCCCAGACTGAAGCAGAACGGCAGGAAGGCCGGGGGCCAGAGCCGGGCGGCGGGAGGCGTCCACTCCACAGCTGGTGATACAAAAAAAAGACTTCAGAGGGTCACCTTCAAACCTGAGATTTCCCCTCATGTGGATCTAAATACTAAAACGTTCACTGCTGCACTGCATAAACAGGCTCACATCATACTTTATTTTGCCAGTTTTCATTTTTGTAGCTGCCTTCTCCTGAGAGTTCAGCAGGGGTCAGAGGTCAGGAAGCAGCAGAAAGCTGTCTTCAGTGGTTAGCGCTCAGCCGGATCACCTGGACTTTATCTGGGACATGTGACTCTTATCAGACGGGTTTCCTGCTGCGGTCCAATCACAGTCAAACAGTCGCTCACACCACTCGGCTCTAACACAGAGGAGGAAGTCTGTGTCGAACACTTTCACTTTTTCATGTTGATCCTGCTACAGCAGGGAGCTCCACATACACACACAGTCAGACATGCACACACACACACTGCTGCTCCCCCCGCTGGCTTGGCCAATCCTGTCCCGCCTCTGTAACTACGTCCAAAGACGGTACAGGTGAGGGATCATACATCCTCCCGTTACCCCTCTGCCATGTTCCTGTTGGAGGCTAAACGTCACCGAGGCGTGAACATGGCGCCTGGAGCTGAACTATTGTGTGGATGTTGTGTTCACCCAGACTGAAGGAGCAGATGCTGATGCAGCAGCAGCAGACGCCCGTCAGGCAGCGAATAACGAGGAAGAGGATGGGATGAGGAAGGACAGCAGGCACGATGCCACACACGGCGTGCACGCACACACACACCAGCAGCACCGGACGCTTCCCGTACCTACAAGAAAACACAACGGCGTGACGTAGGCATACTTTGAAGAAGACGCAGCTGTGTGTGAACGTGTGTGTGTGTGTGTGTGTGTGTGTCGTACCGGTCAGATACGGCTCCTCCCACCAGAGATCCCAGCAGCAGGCCGATCATGAAGAGAGTCTGACCAAAGGACAACCAGTCTGTCCACACACACACTGACTGACACACACACACACACACACACACACACACTGTTGATTAGTACACACTGACTGATAACCTAAGACACTGAGAAAACCTGGTCCGCCCCCCCAGACTAAATCCAGTCTGCATCTTTTGAGTCCAACACAATCTAAAGTCCTTGTGTGTCTGAAGGTGCAGCTTTAAAGCGCTAACCCTCTCTGCCCTTAAAGAAACCTAAACTGAGACACGCTAGCTGTTTAGCATTACAGCTATTTATGGAACAGTGACTGCCAAAGATTGTTTACTGCTGCTGGGAATCTTTCAGTGTCTCGGAGTCAAGATTCCATTCAGAATCTATTTTTTATATTTAAAATGATGAATTCTGGATTCATGGATTTAAAGTCTAATTTTTAATTAACTCTCCTGAAGCGACCCCGACCCTGAGAGCAGTGAGTAAACTCCTTCATCGAGTGTGGGCGAGAGCACGAAGAGGTAGAGAACGAGCAGAGAGACAGTGAGGGCTGTGATTGGTTCATCAGAGAGACAGTGAGGCTGTGATTGGTTCATCAGAGAGACAGTGAGGGCTGTGATTGGTTCATCAGAGAGCAGGGAGACAGGGAGGCCTGTGATTGGTTCATCAGAGAGCAGGGAGGCCTGTGATTGGTTCATCAGAGAGCAGGGAGACAGGGAGGCCTGTGATTGGTTCATCAGAGAGCAGGGAGACAGGGAGGCTGTGATTGGTTCATCAGAGAGCAGGGAGACAGGGAGGCCTATGATTGGTTCATCAGATTGGTACCTCGTGGCAGACATTGGTTGAAGTTTTTACAGACTTACAAACTGATACAGATGATGGATTTACTTTGTTCCTTTTTCAGAGAACCTGAGTTATTAATTTCTGTCAGGACCTAAAGACAGTTTTAACCAGAATATTAAAAAGTGGATTTGGAGGAAATGACCCACCCTGCCTTTAAAGGAAAAGGAAAAAGTTCTGGTGAACTTGCATCTTGCAGGATAATTCAGAGGAGCAGATGAAGGCAGCATGACCAGTGAGATCTGATGGGACTGATAGCTGGTTTATCTTAGTATTGATCTGGTCTAACAGAGTCCCCCAGCCTGTAATCTTTGCTGAACTAGACTTCTGTACCCACCTGTGTTTACACAGATATCTGATCCTGGATCAGTTAGCATTAACAGCTTCATGTTGCACATTAACACTTCACGTTAATGTGTACTTCTCTGTTGTGTAATGTGTTTATTTTTTACCTTATAATTTAAAATAATAATATTTAAATACATAAAGATTCTTAGGTGTTTACTTTCAAACTCATTTATCTGCTTCAGTTTCAGGAATATCACAGATAAAAGTTTTAAAATGATCCTCACTCACGTCTGGGTTCCCGCTCTCCGTCAACCAATCGGCTTCGCTCGCTAAAGTCTCCGCGGGCTGTGATTGGTTCGTCGCGGCGTTCGGTGACGACGTTCCACGCCAGCTGGGCGAGCCTGTGCCGTTACCATGGTTACACGTTGCCGCGACGATGGCGGCTGTGAAAATGTCGAGAAAGAAGAGGAAGGCGGTGAAGAAGAAGATGAGGCAGAGGCGCCAATAGACGGACAGTTGCAGCGGAGACATTACAAACAGCCGCGGTCAGGAGGAAAGTTCTGGAAGAACCGGACAGTTTCTCAGGAGCTCCCCATTTTTGTTTTCGTGTTTGTCAGAGGTCCAAGTCCCGGCAGCTCCGAGCGTGCTAACAGCTGCTGCTGACACCAGGAATGTTGGTGACCTGCCAGACACAGACGGCTTCACTATAAACTGAACTTTCATCCACAAGTTGTGTCCCCGCCCCCTTTCTTCCTTATAAGGACATGACTGGGGGCGTGCGCTCAGCGCAGTGATTAAGCGACATCTGCTGGTTGTATCAAGTATAACACCTTATTTATTATTATTTTACTACCAGGAAATATAAAATTAGAAAAGAGGTCAGGGAGTTTATTTTTAAAGTTGTACACACATCTCTATAAATATGGTCGTCCTGTTTGACACTTATAGATGTGAAATGTAGATGGACTGTGTGTGGCTTCTTTCAGGTTACATTTAGAAGAAGCACTGAAGGAGAAACTCGTCTATTTAAAGCACCGTCAGGAAAACATCTGAATTCAACCTTTTGTTCAAAATGAAGAGACCTTCTTTAAAAAACAAAAGTCGCTAGAAACTTTAATGAAGCAGCACGGGATGACTCCATGAGAGTTTATAAAGGTGAGTCAGCAGAGCATGTCGACTTCACATCAAAGTTTATTCTACACAACATATGAAATGATATAAAGAGACCAACACGTTTACACAACAATGATTTCAAGTAGAGAAGAAGAACACAAAACAAACTCAATATTACAATACTAATAAAACGTTAATGCCTTTGCATCCCTGCTCGGCCTGTCATCACATGATCTCTCCATGTCCCATCAGGCTTTGCTGCTGGCAGATTGCTGAACCTCGGTCACCACCGTGGACACGGCAGAGAGCGGCGTGGAATAAACGGTGGCCATGTTCTGCAGACCGAGCAACAGACATCGCCAGCTGAGTCGCAGCGCCTTCCCCACATTCTGCAAGACAAAACACAGGGCATAAAAACACACAGGTAAACATGTTAACACTCATCCTGACAGACAAAACACAGGGCATAAAAACACAGAGGTAAACATGTTAACACTCACTCTGACAGACAAAACACAGGGCATAAAAACACAGAGGTAAACATGTTAACACTCACTCTGACAGACAAAACACAGGACATAAAAACACCGAGGTAAACATGTTAACACTCACTCTGACAGACAAAACACAGGGCATAAAAACACAGAGGTAAACATGTTAACACTCATTCTGACAGACAAAACACAGGGCATAAAAACACTGAGGTAAACATGTTAACACTCATCCTGACAGACAAAACACAGGGCATAAAAACACAGAGGTAAACATGTTAACACTCATCCTGACAGACAAAACACAGGGCATAAAAACACAGAGGTAAACATGTTAACACTCATCCTGACAGACAAAACACAGGGCATAAAAACACAGAGGTAAACATGTTAACACTCATCCTGACAGACAAAACACAGGGCATAAAAACACAGAGGTAAACATGTTAACACTCATCCTGACAGACAAAACACAGGGCATAAAAACACAGAGGTAAACATGTTAACACTCATTCTGACAGACAAAACACAGGGCATAAAAACACAGAGGTAAACATGTTAACACTCATCCTGACAGACAAAACACAGGGCATAAAAACACAGAGGTAAGGACTTGAAGTGACCCTCTCCTGTACTCCCGTCTCTGTTTACGGGCTGATAAGGCGTGAACAGCTCGACCTGCTGGGTTAATGTTTAACACTGCGGCTCTGTGTACAGCTGACGACACTCAGAGTTGGTGAACGGACTGAAGTTAAGTCTGACACGACGCAGCAGGTCAGCCGAGCTGCACGCTGCACAAACACGCTCTTCACCTCCAACACAGCACAGAGATCGTCTACATGTTCAGGATTCATCTGCAAAGAGAATCCAGTTTGTCCACCGGGGGGCGCTAATCGTCCCCCACAGGAGCTTTGAGTTGAGAAAACGTCTCCCTTACACGTTTTCAGGTCAAAGGTCATCGTGTCCACTTACCTTCCTGTACTTCTTGTACTTCTTTTTCTTCTTCTTCTTCTTCTCCTCCTTCCTCCTCCTCCTCTCCTCTGCTGTCTCCTCCTCCTCCTCCTCCTCCTCCTCTTCGATCAGAGGCTCGTATCGATCCGGCAGCACGGAGAAATAAACTTCTTTGGAGGTTTTTGGATGTTTCTTCCTGAGTGGAGGAGCGGCGTCCTCCTCGTTCTCCTGCGCTCCCATCCCTGGTTCCTCCTCGTCGGCCGGCCTTCTTCCCTCTGACCTCCTGCTTTACGGGCAGGAGGACCTTTGGAGCGAGGAGGAGTCAAACTCAATGAGTCGCCTGAAGCAGCCTGGAGACTCTCCGAGCTTTGAAACACAGAGAGAGGGATCAGGAGAAGAATGTGGACAGGATCCACTCATCCTGTCTGACTTCACTTTGTTTGTTTCACTGAATCAACAACAAAAACTAGAAAAACACGCCACGCAGGAAAAACGGCCAAAACACTTTATTTTCACAACTTTTCAACTCCAGTGTTTTCAGAAATGCAGAGACAGTTAAAGGAGACAGTTTCCACTGATGCTAAGCTCAGTGTGTTTACAGTTTGCAGGATTAGGAAACATGATGGAAGCTGAGATCTGTCTGCCTCCCTGAGGGGAGGAGGGGGGGAGGAGGGGGATTGTATAAAACAAAAAGAGACGGCTCTCTGTCATGTTTCCACTTGAAACTGCAGTACCCATGTTAAACAGCAGGGGGCAGAGCTACAGTCTGCTCCTTTAAAGTGGTATGAAATGACTCAGTGATGCTTGGAGCTGCAGACACTCAGACGCCCTCTCTGTTTTTGTAATAAGCGGAGCTGCGTTCAGAGCCGGAGGGAGGAGAGGAAGAAGCCGGACAGAGAGGATCATGGGAGAAAAGCAATAAGCCGACATACCTGAGCTGATCTCTGAACACACACACGTGGATTCAAATCAAACTTTATTTACAAGAAACATTTCATTCCTCAAACACACTTCACAGTGTTTCCTTTCATCCTGGTTCTGTTGAGCTCCACCGGGTCATGGTGCATGATGGGAGTTTGACGACCTTTGACCCTGGAGAAACACACAGGTGATAGTCAGAGTTTGATTCTGCAGGTCGGACACGACGGAAATAAGACGACGAAAGATCAACTGTTGAAACTACAGTGATGGAAACACACCCACGTTTGACCACACACATCTGTGTGTGTGTGTGTGTGTGTGTGTGTGTGTGTGTGTGAGTTTTGATGACAGGTTTTTGGTTTCAGTGGTTTTCGTTCGTTCCGGCTTCAGTTTTGTTTGTTTTCAGGCTGACAGAACAAACTGACCTGAAACTGTTTGCTCATGTAAACTGAACGATGACAGAGACGTCGTCATGGCGATGGATGTTTGGAGGATCTCATTGGACCCTGAAGGTTTGTGAGCTTCGTGTCGGGCAGACGGCTCCTCGTGCGCAGACTCATCTTCTTCTTCCAGCGGTAATAAAACTCGACACACTGAGGGAGCGACTTGGTCTGAACCTGAACACACAAACACACGTTGACGCACACACACACACGTTGCTGTGTCACCGTGTCTCCTGAAACACACACTCACAGTTCTGTGAACTTTCTCAAAGTCTTTGTGATGAAGCTGCAGAGATTTAACGAGCAGTCTCCTCTCAGCCGAGCTCCAACACGAAC
Organism: Symphodus melops; assembly: GCF_947650265.1. Classification (NCBI taxonomy): domain Eukaryota; kingdom Metazoa; phylum Chordata; class Actinopteri; order Labriformes; family Labridae; genus Symphodus; species Symphodus melops. The sequence continues at coordinate 3,623,764 of NC_136713.1, forward strand.
CTGTTCAACACAGCAGAGCTTTACATGCTTTCACCTGTTCAACGTGTCACAGCGCTGATCTTTAGTTTAAACTCAGTATTTACTCTGCTGCTGTCGACGGCCCGGCTCGCTGTCCGAGCTCTCAGGAGGCGCCATCATCCTCTCCAACGTTCGCTGAGACAGAAAACAAAAGGTTTGTCGACCATCAGAGAGTAAAGATTTGTCTTCATCCTCTTTGATTCAGTTTTACCAGGAAGTCTCCTCTGCACTCTGATAGGACGTGAAGGGCCGTCTCTGGGCTGGCTCCGCCCCCTGGAATCACACTCGAGCATGCCATCATCATCAGCGCTTCAACTGGACAGACGACGTGTCAATCAAAAAACAAACAACCAATTACAACCATGATGGCAACGTGTGTGTGTCCTACCTCTCCGCTGATTATCAGGATGCTCCAGCTCCTCTACAGGCGTCCACAGCAGCAGTGCATTATGGGAGTTGGAGTGAGCACCCCTTCGTCTCCGAAGAGGTGGGATTTCCGCCTGGAAGCTCCGCCCCACATTGATCCTCCTGTGATTGACAGCTGGGCGTGAACAGGTGATCAGGGCAGCAGAGAGGTGATTCAATCAGAGGTTAGATTTACGTACGGCGTGCTGCTTCCTGGCGTCATTGTTCCCGTCTCCATGGCAACAACATCACTGAGTCCACCTGCCAATCAGAGAAAGGAACACTGCAGCCTCAAGGAGCCGCTGGCAGCACTTTTAGTTTTAGAGGTTTGTACTCACTGTGCACAGTCTCCGCTCGCTGCTGCCACCTGGTGGTGAGGGAGCAGTACAAGCCCGGCCCCGCCCTGACGGGACACAGCATGGGGGGAGGGGTGTAGTGGACTCCTCCATCATCACCCCTGGCAACCACTGCTGCTTCCTCTTTGTCCTGCTGTAACAGACTGCGGTACAGCACAGCGCCCCCTGTGGCGGGACTGAGGCGACTGCATGCCCTCTGTCCCGCCTTGCACGTCTTGACCGCTTCACCAGATTGGACAGGTGTGGAGACAGGCATCACCATGGCAACAGAGGGATTTTCCAGCAGGGAGGAGTCTTCAACCTAAAATGGATGATAACCACAAGGGGGCAGCATTTCAAACCGTGCGCTCGAAGCCAACGTGTTTTAGGTTTAGTCGTATTTAACGATTTATTCTCCACAAAATGAAAAATATATTCCTGACTGATCTTCACCTTGTTCATCGCTGCTCTGGAGCCGCTGTGAGAGCGCATGTGTCCGTTCAGAGCCGGCAGACTCCTGAAGTCACGCTTACACACCGTACACAGCAGCCTGCACGCCACACACACACACACACACACACACACACACACTCTCAGAGTTCTAAAGGAGCTGTGAGGAGAACATGCACATCATAAAGTCGTTTGGCGTTCTTACCTGGAGTTTAACGCCGTTGTGATGTTTTCATGTTGAAGCTGAAAATTAAAGAGAAAAGAGTTTAAAAGGAACGCAGCCTCCTGATTGGACAGATTCCAATGACTTGGACTTCAGTCAGGCCCTCTGTCCACCTGCCGTTTTTTTAGTAATGTTTGCTCTGACAGCTTAGACAGCGGCCATTTTGAAAAGGCTGTTGTCATGGAGACGGGAGGTCACACTGATGACCTGAGACAATCAAACACACCGTCTTCCTCTCTGTTTGACCTCCTCTTCTTCTCTTTCCTCCTCCTCTCTCGCCTCTCCAGCTCGCCACGGCGGGTGTCCTCATATCCTGCCCTTGTCCCTGGGGAGAGGTCCTGGAGGTCTGGAGGAGGACGTTCTGGTTCTGGTTCAGGTGTTGTCCGGTGTGAAAGGGGTCAGAGGTCAAAGGTGAGGCGTCACACTGGTGTAAAAAGCAGCTGAAGGTTTGATCTCCGCTCAGGTTTCTGCAGCTTTGTGGGTCCAGTCTCTCGTCCCTGGGGTGCACCAGAGGGCCGGGGCTGGAGATGGTCGGGGTCTGCGGGTAATGAGGACTCGGACCCGGCGTGTTTGGACTACAGAGGGGCTGGGCGGAGCTGTTGTCATGGTAACTGTCTTGATAAAAGTGGCTGAACTCTCCAGACGGTGATGAGCTGAACTCTGCGGAGGTCCAACCTGCGTAGACGCCTCCGGACGAGCAGCCCAGCGGGGACACCAGAGACCCCCAGGTGTCCTGAAGCAGACCAGGTGTGTCTACCTGTCTGTACACGCCACAGTCAGGGAGTGTGTGAGCGTCACAGGACGGGGTGTGCGTGTTCTGCAGACCATCACCAGTCAAACCTGCACTGAACTGGTTCTGTGTCAGGTCACAAAGAAAAGAAATCAGAAGAGCTCCAGGTTTGGTTTTCAGAAAAACAAGAAAAGACCCTGATCTCACCTGGTAGCTGAAACTCTGCTGCAGGTAAGACGCTTCAGGACGATCAGAGCTGCTCCACAGCTCCAAACATGCATCAAGACCTTCACTGGAAAAGTGCAGCTGGGGGGAGGAGAGGGGGTGAGGAGAGGTCACCTGAGTGTGAGCTACAAGGTGAGGAGAGGTCACCTGAGTGTGAGCTACAAGGTGAGGAGAGGTCACCTGAGTGTGAGCTACAAGGTGAGGAGAGGTCACCTGAGTGTGAGCTACAAGGTGAGGAGAGGTCACCTGAGTGTGAGCTACAAGGTGAGGAGAGGTCACCTGAGTGTGAGCTACAAGGTGAGGAGAGGTCACCTGAGGTTGAAAATGAGGAGGGGTCACTGGGGGGTGAGGGAGCAGAGGGGAGGAAACGTGGTGCAGGTGAGGAGAGGTCGCCTGTGTGTAATGAGGGGACGTTACCTGGGGATGGAGGAGGTTGTCAGGAGTTACCTGAGGATTAGGGAAGAGGTTAGGGGGCGGGGCCTGAGGATGGGGGAGGTGATGATATGAGGAGAATGGGGTCTGAGGCTCGAGGGGATGGGAGGGTACCTGAGGAAGACACGTGCAGAAATAAAAAGTGAATTTAGAGAGCCGAGCAGGTGAATCATGAAGTCAGAATGTAGATTTCAAAATAAAAGCATAAAAGCCTGTGATATGATTGGATGATTATGTGCGTTATTGGAAAAGTTTTATAAATAAGTGAAAACAGAATCAATGATGGATCATTAAAAAGATAAAGTGTTTGGATAACTGAAGCCCTCCCAGTCAAACCACAGACTTCCCCATCATACAGACCAGAAAACCTTCAAACAGCTTCTATCATTTTATACTGAAGCTGAACACACACACAGATACACTGTGTGTGTGTGTGTGTGTGTGTGTGTGTGTGTGTGAGTGAGATCAGACGTCACTTCTAAGAAGTGACACCCTGAGGTGTTTCAAACTGGGCTTCCTCAAAGTGACTCGTTTCAGTTTTATATTTAAAGCCTGAGTCATAATGGTGTCGCCTCCATCTTTAGTGAGACGGCCGCTCAGCAGGAGAAGAAGATCAAATCAGTAAAGGTCATCTCTGTCTTCATCCGGTCTGGAACAACCTGAGCGTAGAGCTGACGATAACGACATCAAGGTGTAAATCTGACATTGAGTTTAGAATTTAAACTTCCTCACAACACCGACACCTCTCTGGATTCAAAGTAAAGAAACACAATCATGTGTTCATCATCACAAGTTACCAGCTTGCCGTCTGAATGCACAAAAACATGTTGGCACCAAAGAGCCGCCCGGTGCAGGTGATTCACTCTGCTCTGCACACATCGAGTTCTTCTTCAAAGATCGCACACTTTTTATCATTCAAATAAAAAACACAGATTCAAACACGACGCCTCGAACAAGATCAAAGTCTGCAAACGTTTGAAAAGCTGACAGAAAGAAGCTCTCACCTGAAACATCATCGACACCGACTGACTGACGAGAGAGAGAGTGTGTGAGTGTGAGTGTGGTCAGGATGTGGTCACATGTTCTTCCTCTCTCTGGTCGCCTCTTCAGTCTCTGCTTCTTCCTCACTGTGACGATGATTTCAGCGACTGATGAGAGAAGGGAACTTCAACACAAAAAGGAAATCTAAGTTCAATGAAAGAAGGGTTCTTAAACTAAAGCAGCGGACTGTGTCACCCTGTGTGACCCTGTGTGACCCCCAGAGTTAGGACCCGGGTATACAGACACATAGACGATGAGCGAGGCGAGATCAGAGCTCGCCCTCCTCGTCACAGTTCTGTATCTCTGACCCAATGCCAACTCCTCTCTGAATTATCACGTCCCATATTTCCACTATTTTTCATCCAATCAGACTGATTTCATGAAAAATGTTTGTGGCGTCTGTCAGATGTTTTGTACCTCAGACGGTTCAAAACATCTGCAGGAAGATAAAACTGAACTACACAAGCACTTTTAAAAAACGACATAGACCAACACGCACGCGACCCGCTGAAAACAGCTCCACGACCCACTGTTGGGCCCCGACCCACCTGTTGAGAACCACTGCTGTACTGTGATGTTGAGGAGGCGACTTGACAAATCTGATTTATAAATCAGTTTGTCGAATCACAAAATGAAATCATCCAAAACTTGACGAGCGTCACGTGCATGACATCAATTCAAGATATGTAAATTGTTATGTAGATTGTGATAACGCTGTGTGACATTTTTATTTACATTTGTTTTATGTTTTTGATTGATTTTATATGTACTGTTTTTATAAATCATATTTACATTCTGAGTTTTGTTTTCTTGAAAGGATATTTTAGATTTTTATCGTTAAATGTATTCGAGAAATATCTATTTATAATTAATTGCAGCGGAACTTACGACGAGTGGCGCGGACTCTTTACAGAGACGGACCGAGGTCAGAGCCGAAAGTCAAGTTACAAAAATCAACCCGGAATTAGGAAAGTTAACCTTTAAAAACCTTTAAATGTTGATTTAAAGAGTAATTAATAATCTAACGGTTTTTATTTTAGTGACACATTATTACAGATATCTGAAGCTTTAACTTCACGTTTAAACTCGTTTGTGTTTAATGTTTAAAAATGTTTTATGGATATTTCATTGGAAGCTCTGTTGTATTTTGAAAGGGCACAGCGGAAGTGTCATAATTTCTTTGTTTATCCGGTCCGCTCGCGCTCTCTCGTCCGTTCAGGTCAGCACGAGACTAAACGTGTCCGGTATAAAATAATTAACGTCAGACCGACGCCGTGCAGCTCAGTGAGTTTAGTTTAAATAAAGGAAATTATAATGAAGTTTTTATTTAAAAAAAATTTCAACTGCGGAAGTCACGGCGGAGCTAAAGCTAGCACACAGGTAAGCTAGCGCTTGTTAGAGTCAGTGACGTCATACCGGAAACTTAAAATATTGATATTTTATTAGCTCGCTGTGAAAACAATTTTTGTTTCATGCGTTAATACTTTTTCATTCATAGTTTATATTCAGTCAGAGTTTTAATTGTTTTCTATATAGTTTAAATCAATTTAATTGAAATAATAGTTTGAATGTATATAATATATCTGTATATATAATAATTATATATTTATAATATATATCATCTGTATATATAAAATTATAATTATGTATTTATGATATATATAATCTGTTCCTCTGTCATGAGAAGACGCTCATTAAGACATGAATGAGTTAAAGAACACGTTTCATTAGTTTATTATTAACCCTATATTTTAAAGTCTCTTCTCCATGTTGGTCTCAGGTGTGTTGCGTTGTTTCTGCAGGTATTCCGGACATGTGGCGGTAAAGACAGCGTTTGTGGGAGACGTCATGCTGTCTCACATCAGAAGGACTTTGTCTCTTTTAAGAAGCTGCTCAGGTGTTAGCAGGTTTCACACCAGCAGCCGTCCGGCCCGAAGCTCCGCCTCCTTCAGTGACCTCATCAGAGCGTCTGACAGTGGCGGTCTGGTCCTCCGCTCTCAGTCCACAGACGTGTACCTGAACCTGGCCCTGGAGGACTGGATTGACGCCAACCTGGACCTGCAGCAGCGCAGCGTCCTGCTGCTGTGGGGGAACCAGCCTGCCGTGGTGGTCGGACGCCACCAGAACCCGTGGACCGAGTGCAACCTGCCGGCGATGAGGAAGGCAGGGATCCCCCTGGCTCGCAGGCGGAGCGGCGGCGGAACGGTTTATCACGACCTCGGGAACCTCAACTTGACCTTCTTTACCTCCAAAAAGGCGTACGACCGGCAGAGGAACCTGAAGGTCGTCACGGACGCTCTGAGGAGGATCAGACCGGAACTCGATGTCAAGGCCACAGAGAGATTTGACGTTTTACTGAACGGACACTTAAAGATCTCAGGTGTGTTAATGTTTATAAACAAACATGTCTTTGTTGTTGTTTACTTTATTTACGTTGTTGTTTATGTTTCCAGGCAGCGCGTCCAGACTGAGCAGGAAGTCGTCTTACCATCACTGCACGCTGCTGCACTCTGCTGACCGCTCCGCTCTCTCTGCCCTGCTTCGCCCATCTTGTCCCGGTATCCTTAGCAACGCCACGCCCAGCGTCCCCTCACCTGTGGCCAACTTGGTTGACCACGCCCCCACGCTGCAGTGGGAGGAGCTGCTGCACGCACTGGCACAGCAGTACAACACGGGTACAAATGAATTCTCTTTATAAAACTCAGAGGTGAACGACGACCTCTGCTGGTCCAACAGTGTAATTACTTAAACAACACTAAAGAGCTTGTTTCACCTTTCAGAGGTAGAGCTGTGGGCGGGTCTGTACTCTGTGACATCATTGAGGGGAGTGGTCAAAGACCTCATATCTGATTTATGGTTTTAAGCTTCTTCTCTTCTTGACGTTTATGTTCTTTTCGTGCTCAGAGTTCGGCTTCCGTGCTGCATCAACGATTGTTGACCCTGCTGACGAGGCTGCGTTTCCTGGTCTCAGCAGGATGGAGGCGGAGCTTCGAACCTGGGACTGGACTTTCGGTAAGACACCTAAATTCAGCATCCAGACCGTCCTGGACCTGACGGATGCTCGATCTACTCGCAGCTCCGCCCAGCTGAACATGGAGATAAAGAGCGGCGTGATCGAGAGCTGCAAACTGGACGTTCCCACAGAATGGCTTCCTCAGCGTCTGGTTGGCGAGCTGTGTGGCGTGCTGGTTGGGGAGAGATTTTGTGCTCAGCGAGCGGCTGCAGCAGGAACCGTTCTGCTGCGGTCTGAGAGCGGCGAGCTGCAGGACAGACTGACGAACCTGTGCAACGCCGTGGTGTCTGCGATGGGCTGATCAGAGGACTAGTACCGCCCCCTACAGGCTGCAACCAGCAGCGACGCAAAACATTTCAACCTGTCCTGAAGATGGCGCCACACAAAACGCCATGGGGTCAATTAACTAATAAACTGTTGCTATTGAATGTCCTTCAAATAAAATCAAGCTGATGTGAACTATTAACAGCTTAAAGTAATATATCAACATGACATTTATTTCTAGTCTGAATAATGAATAACTTTGTCATTTGAATAAATATAAAAAATACATAAATCAATGTCCTAAGATAAAAACATGGAGTACTTTTTAAACCGTGTTTGTGGGTCACGAACACAGGGCACGTCGCATTACGCATGCGCAGTGCTCCGGCTACGAACCATGAACCATGCTTTCTGCTGAGGCTCTCTGACGAAGAAGAGGGGAAAAAGAGGAGGTATCACTCTGCAGTCATTTTCTCAAACTACACTGATTCAAAGAGATCAGCGTGTTCTTCCATTACAGATAAACTACTGCAGTATATGACAAAAGCGTTTTATAAATTAAGAGTAAAACTGTAATGAGTACATTTCCCCCTGAGATTAATGAAGTATTTCTGGTTTTATTGCTCGTTTTTACAGCTCAGTGTTAAAGAGAGCATTTTGTCCCAAACATCTGCGACAACATAAGCTTCCTCTTCTAAAGAATAACTGAAATGTGTCATAATTATTCAACCAGAACAGTAATCAACTTGATTCTAAAGTAACTTCCCTTATGTCGTCGTGGATGAGACAGTAAAACAGAAAAATCTTATATCGTGTCACCTCCCGCAAACATCAAACCTCCATCCATATTTTTTTATCCTATTTTATTTTAGAAATATTAATCTAGTTAACAAAAGGCGGTCTTTGGACATTCTGTTTCTATGGAAACGGCAGCGCGTTCACAGTTCGGGAGTTGCGGAACGTGCTCCTGAGTGAGTGCTCTTCTGTAGTTCATACAATAGGCGATCTCTGGCCGCTGTGAGCCGTCGTGTGTGTCGGTTAACGGAGAGAGAACCGAAGACCCGCAGCGACAGGATGGGGAAGAAACAGAAGAAATCCGGAGAGGACAGGTAGAGAAACCCCGCGTGCTGTCACGCCACATGTCCACGCGGACACCTGCCAGGAGCGCGCGCTTTAACAGTCCCGTTCACACCTGAAAACAGGCCCGTAAGCCCGCTGCATTCGCCTTTAGCTCAGCAGCTACATGCTAGCAGATGCTAACCACGCGTTAGGTGAGGTGTGTGTGAGCAGGTGAGAACTCAAACAGCCTCAGAAAGACTTAACAGGTAGTATACAACCAGCAGGAGGCAGACCCGGGTCCACCTGGTCCAGCTCGAGTCTGGGTGCTCGTTTTTCACAGCTATAGCCCGGTTTATCAGATAGCTTAGCATTAGTTGTAAAGGAACCGGCTGCTCTCTCAGACTCTGAGCCTCAGAACGGGTTCAGGTTTAACTGTGACAGACCAGAACCAGAGCTGAGACAGAGGGGACTCCCTCACTCAGCTGAGTCCTAAACAAAGTCGGGGTTTAGTCGAGACAAGCTAAGCTATCAGTTAGCCTCTCTTTGTATCTGTGAACGTGAACAGCTGATGTCAGGTCACGTGCTCTCTTCACCTGAGCCCAGTGACAGGTGACAACACTATCTGAGAGGGAGCTGTCACTGGAGGTGTTTATCTGTCCATCTATTAGTAAACAATCAAACATAAACAACCAGCTGGGACAGTAAACATGTGATAAAGCTCCTCCATGTTTGTAGTCTTTCAGGTTATATGATTATTAATCCCTCACACAGTAACTGATCAGAGGCCAGCTCCTCTCAGGGACTGAAAGACTTCAAACCCAGCGAGGAGTTTGAGGGTTTTATGTGACGTCCTCGCTCCTCAAACATCAGCACTTCCTGTCGGAGGCGGGACGCACACAAAATCAAGAGATGTGAAACAATAATCCATAAATCAGACTGAGGTTTGTGGACTGAAGCAGACCTCAGATCAGCTCGCTGTGTGACAGAGGGGATGATGGGAAATAAAAGGTTGTGTCGACTCGGCAGCTTTTCAGCCTGTCCCTATTGTCCTGACTGTGTGTGTGTGTGTATATTCTGCTGATGTCTGTCCGCCTCAGGGATCTGTCACGTTTCCTCTCCATCAGATTTTATTCTGTTTCATTGATTTTATTGTCGATTTCTCCGTCAGTGCCAAAGATGACGGCATCGACATCGACGCCCTCGCCGCCGAGATCGAAGGAGCCGGCGCCTCCAAAGAGCCAAAAGGGAAGAAGAAGAAGAAAGGGGCCAAAAAGGACGACTATGAGTACGACACAAGACCTACTCTCTCTCTTGTCTCTTTACTTGTCCTCGATGTCTCTCAGCTTTGAGATGAGTAACTGGTTTGTGTCTCCTCCTGCAGCGAGGAGGACATCCTGAAGGAGTTGGAGGAGTTGTCTCTGGAGACTCAGGGAGGGAAGGTGAAGGTAAACACACGCTCGGCACTTTTCACTCTTCTCTCTCTAACAGAACATCAGAGAGAGCCTTTTGTTGTTCTCTGCAGAAAGCAGACGTGACAGAAGAAGCGGAGAGCTACGAGCCTCCCAAAGAGAAGAAGAAGACCAGGAAGGGGAAGAAGGGCGGAGCCAGCCCCGACGATGATGAGGAGGGGGATGAAGGTCAGGTGGAAGGAGAGAGGAATGAAGAGCAGAAAGAAATGAAGGCGGTGAGAAAAAGTCCCACAGTCAGCACGTTTGTCCACGGAGCCTCCGCTCTGTTTTAACCATTTCTCCTTTGACTCCAGGCGCCTCCTGCTGCTCTTTCCTCCGACTCTGAGGACGACAGCGGCTCACGCTCTCGAGCCAAGGCCAAAGGAAACAAGAAAGGAGGCACGAAGCCGTCGGTGTCAGAAGAGGAGGAGGACAGAGACGAGGACGAAGGAAGCGTGATGAAAGGAGGAGAGAAGGACGAGGAGTCCGAGGACGAGCTCAGCTCCAGGAGAGACAAGAAGAAGAAGAACAAAGGCAAAGCAGCCAAGGTGGAGAGCGAAGACGAGGAGGAGGAGGAGGGAGGAGGCGGCGGCTTCAAGATGAAGACGGCGGCGCAGAAGAAGGCGGAGAAGAAGGAGAGGGACAGGAAAAAGAAGGAGGAGGATCGGGCCAAGCAGAAGAAGCTGAAGGAGAAGGAGGCGAGCGGCGAGGTGAAGAAGACGACTGAGGCCGAGCCCTCTCAGGCAGAAGCTCCGCCTGCAGCAGCCACAGAGGAACAGGAAGGGGCGGAGCCAGCAGCCGAGGGTACGCTGTCTTTATGAAAGGTCCTGTGAGGTAGACGCCTTCAGCTGTCATGTGGGTTCATCCCGTCTCTCTTCTTCTTCTGTGTTTGTGCAGAGGAGGGCGAGGGCGACAAGAAGAAGAAAGACAAGAAGAAAAAGAAAGGGGAGAAGGGGGAGAAGGAGGAGAAGAAGAAGGGACCCAGCAAGGCCACGGTGAAGGCCATGCAGGAGGCTCTTGCCAAGATGAAGGAGGTGAGGGGCACTGTGGGAAACGTAGTCTCAGTGGAGGTGTGGAGTGAAGGGAGTGTGACGTGTTGTTGTTTGTCTTTTAGGAGGAGGAGCGAGCCAAGAGGGAGGAGGAGGAGCGTCTGCAGAGGCTGGAGGAGGAGGAGAAGCAGAGGCTGGAGCAGGTACACACCTCCTTCTTCTTCTGATCCGCCTGTCTCCTCTGTGACCTTTAACCCCGCCTGTGTCTTCCCCCCCCCCAGGAGCGTCTGGAGCAGGAGCGTAAGGAGAAGAAGAAGCAGAAGGAGAAGGAGAGGAAGGAGCGTCTGAAGAAGGAGGGCAAGCTGCTGACTAAAGCTCAGAAGGATGCTCGAGCTCGGGCCGAGGCCACGCTGAAGCTGCTGCAGGCTCAGGGTGAGAATCTCAGCGTAGCGTTTAGCCTCGCGTTGCCACGGTAACGGCAAGCTCCACCAATCAGACAAGAGGCTGCGACACCGATGTGGTGATTAAAGCAGCCTCAGCATGGTGATGGCGAGGTGAAGTAAGACGCTGTGCTCTCTCTGTGGACGCTCTGCAGGTGTTGAAGTGCCGTCCAAAGACTCGATGCCAAAGAAGAAGCCGATTTACGACCGCAGGAAGAAGAAGCCCAACGCTCAAACACCTGAAGGTACCGACGGGAGGCGTCACTCTGACCCCAGAATAAAACCCAAGCACGCCGTCCACCTTCTCTTTGTCTTCGTCCGTAGAAACTTCAGAGGTGACGTCGCCCGTGCCCGAGACGCCGGAGCCCGTTGCCATGGAGACGGAAGCTGAGAAGCCGGCCGCAGAGCCAGGTGAGTAGAGGGAGGAGAGCGAGAGAGTGTTGAGTGTGAAGAAGATGAAGACGACCTCTCCTTCTTCTTCTTCTTCTCCTTCCTGCAGAGGTGAAGCCGGAAGCTGCGGTGGACGACTGGGAGGCCATCGCCACCGACGAAGAGAAAGGTCAGCGGTGTTTATTTACAGAGTAAAAACAAACAGGCAGAATTATTCATCAGTGTTTCAATGCTTCTGCCTGTCAGAGCTGAAGAAGGTTCACATCGAGGTGAAGGAGGAGACGGCCGCTCCTGACCAGCCTGCAGGCAGCGAGGAGGAAGAAGAGGACGAGGAAGAAGAGGAGGACGAAGAGGACGAGGACGAAGAGGACGAGGATGAGGACGAGAGCGAAGAGGAGGAGCAGAAGGAGGTGAAGAAGGAGGGGACGGCGGCGAGTCAGACAAAGAGGAGGCCGACGAAGGAGAGCGAGGAAGAGAGCAGCGAGAGCGACGACGACGGGCGGACGAAGGAGGAGCGGCTGTACGACAGAGCGAAGAGGAGGATAGAGGTGAGAGAGGACGACACCCCCCTCTCTGTCCCGCCTTCAGGGGTGGAGTGACAGGACGCCATCAGCTGTGTGTCTGAAGGCGTGACGAGGGCGGAGCTTCATTGTGGCATCATTGTGCTCCGGCGGAGAGAGGGAGACGAAGGAGGAGAAGCTCACAGAAATAGGGGAGGAGTGGGAGCTCACCTCTTTTTCCCCGTCTCTGACTGAGCGTCTGTGTTTCCATAGAAACGGCGAGCAGAGAACATGAAGAACATCGACGTGGACACTTTGAGAGCTCCGGTGGTGTGTGTGCTCGGACACGTCGACA
>NC_136713.1:3641080-3657033 GCF_947650265.1 Symphodus melops
GCGAGCTTTGATGTCTGCGTCCGGAAGCACTGGCTTCTCATTGGCTCTTACACGTCAGCTGACGCAGATACAGCCTCCGGTTGGTCGTCAGGCCAAAAACAATTAGCCAGGTGAGCTAATTACAAAAAAAGGTTTGTCACCGGGAGGCGATTCAAAGTTACACAGAGCTGTGAATGAACGACAGAAAGAGAAATATTTACTCAACTTTGAACAATAAACCTTCAAGTCTTATATTTGTCTGAGGTAGGACTAAACCCGGACAGTCTCTGAGTAAACCGGAAGTGTGTGTGTGTGTGTCGAGGAGAGATCAGGACGGAATACAGGTAAAGTGCTTCATAAATAATGTTTTAATATTGTCCGATACGTCTTTTAAAAACATTATAAAGACTGTTTTTAATCACACAGCCAGACTCCGCCCACTTCTGTAATGCATGTTTTTATCACCTGAAGAACACAGCCAGACTCCGCCCACTTCTGTAATGCATGTTTTTATCGCCTGAAGAACACAGCCAGACTCCGCCCACTTCTGTAATGCATGTTTTTATCACGTGAAGAACACAGTCAGACTCCGCCCACTTCTGCAGTGCATGTTTTTATCACCTGAAGAACACAGCCAGACTCCGCCCACTTCTGTAATGCATGTTTTTATTGCCTGAAGAACACAGCCAGACTCTGCCCACTTCTGTAATGCATGTTTTTATCACCTGAAGAACACAGTCAGACTCCGCCCACTTCTGTAGTGCATGTTTTTAGCACCTGAAGAACACAGTCAGACTCCGCCCACTTCTGTAATGCATGTTTTTATTACCTGAGGAACACAGCCAGACTCCGCCCACTTCTGTAATGCATGTTTTTATTACCTGAAGAACACAGTCAGACTCCGCCCACTTCTGTAATGCATGTTTTTATTGCCTGAAGAACACAGCCAGACTCTGCCCACTTCTGTAATGCATGTTTTTATCACCTGAAGAACACAGTCAGACTCCGCCCACTTCTGTTGTGCATGTTTTTAGCACCTGAAGAACACAGCCAGACTCCGCCCACTTCTGTAATGCATGTTTTTATTACCTGAGGAACACAGCCAGACTCCGCCCACTTCTGTAATGCATGTTTTTATTACCTGAAGAACACAGTCAGACTCCGCCCACTTCTGTAATGCATGTTTTTATTACCTGAAGAACATTCATGCATTCAGCACCATGCTGTTTGTGGAACAGCGTGCCGGGAGCCTCAGGGCTGCAGACACTGATTGTTTCTGATCGTTGATGTTTTTAAAAAAAGATTAAAAGTGATCTTTTTCACCAGGCTTTTAACGGATCCGTACTCATGTATGTGTTTACAGGTTCCTCTCAGGAGTCCCGTCTCCTCGGGTCTCTCTGCTCGGCGCCTGAAGGGTCCTGTAAGTATGTTTGGGTTTAATGTGTGTTTCACCACATCGCTTTTAAACAGGTTGAGCACTTTTTATACATTTAAATGTATAAAGTGTGCTGTATAAATAAAGTTGGTTGAATATATATTCAAATAATAATAATATATAATATACATATTTAAATAATATTTTTATTATACTGAGAGAAAAAAGGGTTAGGGTTAGGGTGGGGGGGAGCAGATGGGTGGTGTTGGAGTAAATCTTTGAGGTTCATCCTCTTTAAATAAGTCTGAAAGTGCATAAAAATAAAAACTCAATTTAAAGGACCAATCAGAGAGCTGCTCTCGTCCTCTGTGATCAATCAGCCAATCAGAGAGCTGCTCTCGTCCTCTGTGATCAATCAGCGAATCAGAGAGCTGCTCTCGTCCTCTGTGATCAGTCAGCCAATCAGAGAGCTGCTCTCTTCCTGTGTGATCATGAAGGAAACATGCTGTGTTGAAGCTTCTCTGACAACAATGCAGCAGCCAGTATGTCCTCCTTCTAACTTTAGATTCTGCTCCTGAATGCTCTGGATCTGATTGGACCAGAGAAGGTAGGCGGGGCTTTGAAGGCCCTTCCCCCCACACGCACACACTACTGATGCATGGTGACCTGGGTGAGCATCCACTCCAGAGAGGAGGGGGCGGGGCCAAACAGCTCTCTGTGGTGTTTTAATTTTGGACCTTGGTACCGATTTTAAAAGATAAATGTCAAAGTCTTTTTCGCGAGTAATTGGAGTTCCTCTCGGGTTGGTCTTAGTGGGGGATGAAATATCCGTGGAGGTCCATGTGGACGCTGGCGGGGATAGCGGCTCGGGCAATCTCCTCCATGGTTTTGGCGTTGAGGACGAGCATGAATGGAGAGATTTTTGGATCTGGAGAGATGACAGACGATAAGATGACTCCTGCAAGAAGAAAAGACAGAAGAGGGAGGACGTTATCCTTCACAGCAAGGCGGGTCACTGTCTCTGAGCTGGCTGGAGGACGAAACACAATCTCACCATCGTCCTCCTCGACGGCTCCAGGAGACGCCACAAACACAGGCTCAGACGGGAAACAGTTCTCCTCCTGCCACAGAGTGTGTTTCCTGGTCAAGATGTCAAACTTGGCGATCTGTGCAGCAGGAAAGAGACCACAGATTTACCTACAGGATCCTCTACAGTTCATATAAATGTCCCACTGTGGGGAGCAGAATTATGGATCATTCCCGAGGTGTCTGATGATTCTAACCTTGTTGGGATGAGGAGAAAACTCCACCCTGGAGCCGTAGAAGTATCTGTAACTCTTCGTGTTGAATTGATAGTTGATCCCTGGAAGCTCGAGACCTGAGGAGGAGGTGCACGCGTCAGGTCAGAAAGAGTTCACACAGTTGGACTCAAACAGGCTGACAGTGGAGATAAGTCACCTTCAAACAGAGTGTCTGGCTGGCAGTAGACCGAGCCGTCGTCCTGAACCGCCGCCTGAGCCGTCGTGTCCTTCAGAGTCACCAGGTTAGTTCCTCTGGGAGAATCCTACAAGAAGCACACGGACCAGAACTCTTCAGCTGGAGTCTGAGATAAAGGACAGAAGTTGGAGGCTTCGCCTGCTTACCCGCTGGACGCTGAGCGGCAGGACGAACCTCTTGCAGACGGGCGGGCTGAACTTCTTGTTGTCCTGGATGAAGTCATCGGCTGACTGCCTCATGTTCTGGATGTAGAACATGTCGTACAGGTTGCTGTCCTTGTACGTGATCAGGTCGAACACAACGTGATCGTTATCTTCGTACGCGTTGATGTGGTGGAAAACCACAAAGGCGTCTCCATAGAAACGAGTGGACACGGCCTTCCCCGTCTTCCTGTTGATCACGTGGAACAAGGTCTGTGAAGCAGAGAGAGACGACGCTCGTGGAACCGCTCGGTTTGTCCTCGACATGCGACTGAGGGAGAGTCGGGGAACTTACCTTGTCGTTCTTGTCGTACTTGAGGCAGCTCCCCCAGTTGACCCCTCTGAAGTAGGCGCTGGCCAGTCTCAGGATGTCCAGCTTGAAGGGCTGCTCCACGAACACGATGTAGTTCTCCGTCATGCCGAAGCTGTGGAAGTAGCTCGGGAAGAGAGTGGAACGAAACGGGATCGAACAAATCTGCTGGACCTTCCTCAGCGCCGGCTTCCTGTGCTCTTTATCTGAAACGATGTAAGCACGTCGCCCATGGGTCTCAGATCTCTTAGTTTAAGACAACGTGTTGAAGCTCTACTTCCTGATCCGTGTAAGTGCAAACATACGAATGGTCACAGTGAGCACATGAACAGACTGTTCCTCATCCTTTATCTCGTTTTGTTGTGATTCTGTAAATGTGTTTCTCGGCCAAATCTTTGAGCGTTATCAGCCGCTGTTTGACGCCACATGGTTGTGATAGCAGCATCATAAATCATAAATCAATTACAGACTGTATTGCCTCCCTGCAGTCGCCTCAGCGCCTCGTTAAACGAGATGATGTCACCGCGATCGGACCTCTTCGGTCTAACGCTCTGAAGTGAATCCTGATGACTGCGTACCTGAAGCGTCCGCTGGCACCTTGAAGATGACGTACTTTGGCCGACCGAAGCCCATGATGGCGGTCCCCATGTTGTAGGTGTTGCCCTCGTCGTCGTAGTGAGGGTGAGCTGTCGCCAGGTTTAAGGCGATATGGTTCCTGTAGTTAATCTGCAGTTTGGATATGAAAATGATGAGTTTGTAGAAATATTCACTTTCGTGGCTTCGAGGACGGCGATGGAGAGCGACTCACCCTGCCGACGGTTTCCAGGGTGGCAGGATCGATCTGGTTCATGTAGTTGACCTCGGAGGAGGCGTAGTAGTCCTGGCCGTAGCGGATGATGTTAATCAAGTTGTTGTCGGTGAAGTCGGGGATGACGTTGGACAGATGTGTGAACGCCCTGAAGAGCAGAAGAAGATGAAAGGCAGGAAGAGTTAAACTGATAAAGACTTCACGTTACCATAGAAACAACAAATCTCTGCGTTTTTTTGGATCGATTTCAACATCGAAGATGAACTGAAGGACTCAAACCATCTGCTCCCCCCCTTGATGGACTCAAACCATCTACTCCCCCCCTTGATGGACTAAAACCATCTGCTCCCCCCCTTGATGGACTAAAACCATCTACTCCCCCCCTTGATGGACTAAAACCATCTGCTCCCCCCCTTGATGGACTAAAACCATCTACTCCCCCCCTTGATGGACTAAAACCATCTGCTCCCCCCCTTGATGGACTAAAACCATCTGCTCCCCCCCTTGATGGACTAAAACCATCTACTCCCCCCCTTGATGGACTAAAACCATCTGCTCCCCCCCTTGATGGACTAAAACCATCTACTCCCCCCCCTTGATGGACTAAAACCATCTGCTCCCCCCCCCTTGATGGAATAAAACCATCTGCTCCCCCCCTTGATGGACTAAAACCATCTGCTCCCCCCCTTGATGGACTAAAACCATCTGCTCCCCCCCCTTGATAGACTAAAACCATCTGCTCCCCCCCTTGATGGACTAAAACCATCTGCTCCCCCCCTTGATGGACTAAAACCATCTACTCCCCCCTTGATGGACTAAAACCATCTGCTCCCCCCCTTGATGGACTAAAACCATCTGCTCCCCCCCTTGATGGACTAAAACCATCTACTCCCCCCCTTGATGGACTAAAACCATCTGCTCCCCCCCTTGATGGACTAAAACCATCTACTCCCCCCCTTGATGGACTAAAACCATCTACTCCCCCCCCTTGATGGACTAAAACCATCTGCTCCCCCCTTGATGGACTAAAACCATCTGCTCCCCCCCCCCTTGATGGAATAAAACCATCTGCTCCCCCCCTTGATGGACTAAAACCATCTGCTCCCCCCCTTGATGGACTAAAACCATCTACTCCCCCCCTTGATAGACTAAAACCATCTGCTCCCCCCCTTGATGGACTAAAACCATCTGCTCCCCCCCTTGATGGACTAAAACCATCTGCTCCCCCCTTGATGGACTAAAACCATCTACTCCCCCCCCCCCCCCCTTGATGGACTAAAACCATCTGCTCCCCCCCTTGATGGACTAAAACCATCTACTCCCCCCCCCCCTTGATGGACTAAAACCATCTGCTCCCCCCTTGATGGACTAAAACCATCTGCTCCCCCCTTGATGGACTAAAACCATCTACTCCTCCCCCCCTTGATGGACTAAAACCATCTACTCCCCCCTTGATGGACTAAAACCATCTACTCACCCCTTGATGGACTAAAACCATCTACTCCCCCCTTGATGGACTAAAACCATCTACTCCCCCCCTTGATGGACTAAAACCATCTACTCCCCCCCCTTGATGGACTAAAACCATCTGCTCCCCCCTTGATGGACTAAAACCATCTGCTCCCCCCCCCCTTGATGGAATAAAACCATCTGCTCCCCCCCTTGATGGACTAAAACCATCTGCTCCCCCCCTTGATGGACTAAAACCATCTACTCCCCCCCTTGATAGACTAAAACCATCTGCTCCCCCCCTTGATGGACTAAAACCATCTGCTCCCCCCCTTGATGGACTAAAACCATCTGCTCCCCCCTTGATGGACTAAAACCATCTACTCCCCCCCCCCCCCCTTGATGGACTAAAACCATCTGCTCCCCCCCTTGATGGACTAAAACCATCTACTCCCCCCCCCCCTTGATGGACTAAAACCATCTGCTCCCCCCTTGATGGACTAAAACCATCTGCTCCCCCCTTGATGGACTAAAACCATCTACTCCTCCCCCCCTTGATGGACTAAAACCATCTACTCCCCCCTTGATGGACTAAAACCATCTACTCACCCCTTGATGGACTAAAACCATCTGCTCCCCCCTTGATGGACTAAAACCATCTACTCCCCCCCCCCCCCCTTGATGGACTAAAACCATCTGCTCCCCCCCTTGATGGACTAAAACCATCTACTCCCCCCCCCCCTTGATGGACTAAAACCATCTGCTCCCCCCTTGATGGACTAAAACCATCTGCTCCCCCCTTGATGGACTAAAACCATCTACTCCTCCCCCCCTTGATGGACTAAAACCATCTACTCCCCCCTTGATGGACTAAAACCATCTACTCACCCCTTGATGGACTAAAACCATCTACTCCCCCCCCTTGATGGACTAAAACCATCTGCTCCCCCCCTTGATGGACTAAAACCATCTACTCCCCCCCCCCCTTGATGGACTAAAACCATCTGCTCCCCCCTTGATGGACTAAAACCATCTGCTCCCCCCCTTGATGGACTAAAACCATCTGCTCCCCCCCTTGATGGACTAAAACCATCTGCTCCCCCCCCTTGATAGACTAAAACCATCTGCTCCCCCCCTTGATGGACTAAAACCATCTGCTCCCCCCCTTGATGGACTAAAACCATCTACTCCCCCCTTGATGGACTAAAACCATCTGCTCCCCCCCTTGATGGACTAAAACCATCTGCTCCCCCCCTTGATGGACTAAAACCATCTACTCCCCCCCTTGATGGACTAAAACCATCTGCTCCCCCCCTTGATGGACTAAAACCATCTACTCCCCCCCTTGATGGACTAAAACCATCTGCTCTCCCCCCCCTTGATGGAATAAAACCATCTGCTCCCCCCCTTGATGGACTAAAACCATCTGCTCCCCCCCTTGATGGACTAAAACCATCTACTCCCCCCCTTGATAGACTAAAACCATCTGCTCCCCCCCTTGATGGACTAAAACCATCTGCTCCCCCCCTTGATGGACTAAAACCATCTGCTCCCCCCTTGATGGACTAAAACCATCTACTCCCCCCCCCCCCCCCCCCCTTGATGGACTAAAACCATCTGCTCCCCCCCTTGATGGACTAAAACCATCTACTCCCCCCCCCCCCCTTGATGGACTAAAACCATCTGCTCCCCCCTTGATGGACTAAAACCATCTGCTCCCCCCTTGATGGACTAAAACCATCTACTCCTCCCCCCCTTGATGGACTAAAACCATCTACTCCCCCCTTGATGGACTAAAACCATCTACTCACCCCTTGATGGACTAAAACCATCTACTCCCCCCCCTTGATGGACTAAAACCATCTGCTCCCCCCTTGATGGACTAAAACCTCGAGTCTGGTTCTGAGGCTCTGGAGGGCCTCTACCTGGAGAAGATGTTCTTGCAGGGATCCGGGTAGATCATGGTTCCAAACTCGGAGACAACGATCCTGTCTGCCGTCACGTTCCTCTTGTACGTGTTGCTCCTCAGGAACTTACTTCTGTAAGTCACCTCACCTGAAACCACATCAGAGGTTTTCAATACTGTGATTATGATGTCATTATGACGTTGTCATGGCGACGTCTCTCACCGTTAGCGAAGGTGAAGCTGTGGATGAGCGACAGGCCGTCAAACCAGTGGTTGTACTCGGAGTCGCCCACGGAGAAAAGGCCCGGCCCGTTCCTCAGCAGCGTGCCCTGCAGCCATGACGGGATGGAGCCTGCAGGTCAAAGGTCAAACGCACAACTCTTCAACTACGTTTCTCAAAGTCAGTCATCAGACGCTTTTATCCAAGGTGACAAACATCAGAGAGGTGACAACGACAGGAAGTGCAAACAGCTTTCAGTCTGATCTCAGCTGTAACAGGAAGTGACCAGAGGCAGAGTACAGGTGTGACAGGAAGTGACCAGAGGAAGAGCACAGGTGCTGACAGGAAGTGACCAGAGGAAGAGCGCAGGTGTGACAGGAAGTGACCAGAGGAAGAGCACAGGTGCTGACAGGAAGTGACCAGAGGAAGAGCGCAGGTGTGACAGGAAGTGACCAGAGGAAGAGCACAGGTGTGACAGGAAGTGACCAGAGGCAGAGCACAGGTGTGACAGGAAGTGACCAGAGGAAGAGCACAGGTGTGACAGGAAGTGACCAGAGGCAGAGCACAGGTGTGACGGGAAGTGACCAGAGGAAGAGCACAGGTGCTGACAGGAAGTGACCAGAGGAAGAGCGCAGGTGTGACAGGAAGTGACCAGAGGAAGAGCGCAGGTGTTGACAGGAAGTGACCAGAGGAAGAGCGCAGGTGTGACAGGAACTGACCAGAGGAAGAGCACAGGTGCTGACAGGAAGTGACCAGAGGAAGAGCGCAAGTGTGACAGGAAGTGACCAGAGGAAGAGCACAGGTGCTGACAGGAAGTGACCAGAGGAAGAGCACAGGTGCTGACAGGAAGTGACCAGAGGAAGAGCGCAGGTGCTGACAGGAAGTGACCAGAGGAAGAGCACAGGTGCTGAGACATAAAAAGCTGCTTTAGTTTAAATCCAAGGAAAAAAATATTTACAAATAAAAATGTAATCTTTGAAATATTGAAGACTTTATTGATTCACTTCCCTGAAAATGTGTCAGCTGAGAGAGAGAGAGGAATGTTGAAAACCTCACAAACATGAATCTTATCTGAAAAGTTTAAGTTTGAATGTCAACAAAGAGTCTCATCAACAGAGGAGAAGACTGTCTGTCTGTCTGTCTCTCTGTCTGTCTGTCTGTCTGTCTCTCTGTCTGTCTGTCTGTCTGTCTGTCTGTCTGTCTGTCTGTCTGTCTCTCTGTCTGTCTGTCTGTCTGTCTGTCTGTCTGTCTGTCTGTCTGTCTGTCTGTCTGTCTGTCTGTCTGTCTGTCTGTCTGTCTGTCTGTCTGTCTGTCTCTCTGTCTGTCTGTCTCTCTGTCTGTCTCTGTCTGTCTGTCTGTCTGTCTGTCTGTCTGTCTGTCTGTCTGTCTCTCTGTCTGTCTCTGTCTGTCTCTCTGTCTGTCTGTCTGTCTGTCTCTCTCTCTGTCTCTCTGTCTCTCTGTCTGTCTGTCTGTCTGTCTCTGTCTGTCTGTCTGTCTGTCTCTCTGTCTGTCTCTGTCTGTTTGTCTGTCTGTCTGTCTGTCTGTCTCTCTGTCTCTCTGTCTGTCTCTGTCTGTCTGTCTGTCTGTCTCTCTGTCTCTCTCTGTCTGTCTGTCAGTCATGAAAGGGATGAAGACAACAAACTATCATTGTGTAGAAGTTTGCACCTCACCTGTCACCTGTGCTTTCACCGGCTCCGGGGTTTCTGATCCGTTTTTACCGAAGACCTGAACCAAGGACGACATGTTTCTGATGTTCGCTCACAGCAGGAGGCACACACACACACTGAACACACACACACCCACTGCAGCAGATCTTAAATAGTCTCTGTGGCTGGACGTGTCGATCCCCACGAGTCTCAAACATAAACTTGCAGCAGTGAAAGTCTTTGGATGACGTAAGGTGGACTTTAGTCGTCTTTGGACTTGAACGCAGCGTGTGGTGGGACAGAAAGTGGGCCAACATCCAGCAGATAACACCTGAACAGATAAATACTCGTCAGCAGCTTCAACGTGACGGATCCCTCGTTTTCTTATCGCTCTGATGTGTCCTGTTCAAAAAACCTTTATTTGTCTCCGGGGGGAATTCAACGTGTTCAGTATTATATATTATAAAGGATTAAAAATGTTTGAGTGTTTTCTCTGATTGTTTATCAGAACTCTGAATTTCAACACGTTGAAACATGAAGGTGCTGCTCAAAGGATCCCTGGACACGAATCGCTATCTGTGACACAATCAATGTTGGGACAAAACATCCTCTTATCTTATCTTTGGCCTTAATTCAAACTGATAATCCACGTCTGTGTCATTAATGGCTTCTTTGATTGACATGTGATTAGAAACATGTTTAAATCCTCCTGACAGTGTTTAGACGGCTGTGTGCTCCAGCACCTGGTGTAGAGGAACACCAGCAGGACCCTGAGGTCCTGGGAGCAGGTCTGCTGGTCGCTCCTCGCAGCAGCAGTCGGCGTGCGTGCGTGGACTTCAGACTTGTCTATCTCCATATCTGTAATTGGCTAAATCAGTTTACAGCTTTAAAGCTGCTCTTATCAGGAGTTTAACACGGAGAGCAGAGTTCAGCAACACGTCAGCTTTTTCATTTATAACAAGATGGAGAAACATCACGACAAACCAGGAAACAACAAGCACACGGTAGAAAGAGGAAATCATCATCCAAAGCCCCACATGAGGCGGCTGTGGCTCAGTGGTAGAGTCGGTTCAATCCCCAGCTCCTGCAGCCACGTGTCTGACATGTTCTTAGACAGACTGTGAACCCCAAGCTGCTCCCACTGCTTCATCCAGGGTGTATGAATGGATGAGTTCATACTGCAGCAGCCTCTACCATCAGTGTGTGAGTGGATCTGGTCCATTCAGGAAGAAGAAACCATGCTGAGATCGTTTTGGATGAAAAATGAAGTTTATTACAAACAACGACAGAGAGCTGTTAGCAGTCAGTTAGCAGCTGTTAGTTCTGTACAAATAACACTGTTTGATTGGTTAGTTGGGTTTGCCAAACGGCAACAAGGCTAGATCTCAAACAGCACCCTACACCCTCTGTAGTGCACTACTTCCCACCGTAGATCCTTCATAGTGCACGACCTCTAACACCCCCCATAGTGTGCTCTTTTATACCTTACGCCCTGCAGAGGGCACTACCAACCTTAAACCCTCAGTAGTGCACTAAGTTTGACTTTAAATAGTGTTTACTCTTTACTCTTCCTTTGTGTAATATGTTGCATCCTATACCCTTCATAGTGCACTACCTTCCATCCTAAGCTCTAAATAGTGCTCTGAAACTCTTCATAATGCAGTCCACGCCTCCTTCCACGTGCACGCTCCCCGTCGTGCTCCTCTGGTAGTGCACAGCAGTTATCCAGTGACTCTGAGACTTTTCCATACCGCGTGTTTAAACATCATCTCTGATAGTTCCAGGATGGAACCACGCTGAAGAGGAGTGAATCCGTGCACGCCGTGTTTTCATCACGTGTGCTGGACAGGAACAAGGAAGGACACGTTTCCTTCTCTCGTTGTGTTGCCGAGGTATTGATATCTTTTGATTTCTACTCGGCTGGTTTCGAAGTTCAGACTTCGGTTGTCATGACGACCCTCTCCTGGAGCACTCCGAGTTTACATGTCGTGACATTAATATGTATTTTTTTTAATATTGGACCCCATAGACGTTGCTTTCTTATTTTCTACTCTCTTTAAGCATTCCCAAACACAAACATTGACGTGTTGACAACAACAACATTTTCCTTTCCTGCACAGGGAACAAGGTCCTTGTTTCTCCCACCTGACTGACGCCGTGTTCATGTTCTGGACATGCAGGGGCTGAAGCCCGCTTTCTTTCAGGTTTGAATCTTGGCTTAATGTCCTTCCAGGTTGGAGTATTTACGCTCACTCCTGCGTGACATGAACGCCGCATCAAGCAACCTTTGCTTCCTCCCTCCTTGCACCCTTCATCGTGCACTAAACCCCACGTTGACCCCTCTGCAGGCTGCTTCACTCCTTAAGGACCGGGGTGTTGTCTGAGAATGGCACCAGAGAGACAGACAGGGAGGTAGAGACAGTAGGTAGAGGAGCTGCTGTCTCCCTGTCAGACAGACGGGGGGACAGAGAGACAGACGGGGGGACAGACAGACAGACGGGGGGACAGAGAGACAGACAGGGAGGTAGAGACAGTAGGTAGAGGAGCTGCTGTCTCCCTGTCAGACAGACGGGGGGACAGAGACAGACGGGGGGACAGAGAGACAGACGGGGGACAGAGAGACAGTAGGTAGAGGAGCTGCTGTCTCCCTGTCAGACAGACGGGGGGACAGAGAGACAGACGGGGGACAGAGAGACAGACGGGGGGACAGAGAGACAGACGGGGGGACAGACGGCTTCAGCGTCCGGACTTGTTGGAGGAGCAGTTGTTGGTCTGGTCTATTTACAGAAACAGGAAAATGCATATTCTGAAGTTCCAAACTAACCAGAGCTGCAGGAAGGGGGCACCGCCATGATGGGGCCGCCGTCGGTTGCTATGGTAACAGTGGTCGTGATGGAGGGGGGGGGGGGGGCGGCAGCTCTGGTTTGCTAAAAAGACAAAAAATCAGGCTCACCGCAAACACGAGTCATCATGGCAACGCTACACCGGGACACCACCTAACTGTCCGTGGAAAAACACACACATAGAACGGCCTCACTAACACACACACACACACACACACACACACGCTCTCACTCTGACGCACACACACACAAACGGTAACATGACAAACAGTTTTTTTCTATGAGGTGAAAAACAGACTCTTATTATATTCAGCATAATTAATCTCATCAGTGTGTGTGTGTGTGTGTGTGTGTGTGTGTGTGTCCTCAGTCTCTTTATACACACTATTCACAGGATGACACGCAGAGTTCTGATTGGCTGACGGGCCCGTGCACCGCTTCTCTTCCAGGAGTTTTTCTTTTTTTCGTGTCTCTTGTTGCGTCCTGGAGTTTCAGCCCGGTGATGTCGGTCGTGGTCGTGATGATGACGATGATGAGGCAATCTCCCGCTGACTCACAGGAAACAGTTTGTGATGTCATCGGAGAGTGATCGGTTTGCTCGGGGCAGTAAACTGTAGGCCGCCCTCAGGGCGCCGTCTGATAGGACGAGGCGAGGGCGGAGGAGGAGTGTTTTGGCTGAATGTTGAAGCACCTGGAGGGAGGAGACTAACAGTACCTGCTGTGTGTGTGTGTGTGTGTGTGTGTGTGTGTGTGTGTGTGTGTGTGTGTGTGTGTGTGTGTGTGTGTGTGTGTGTGTGTGTGTGTGTGTGTGTGTGTGTGTGTGTGATGAGTAAACTGGGCCTGAAGATTGTCAGGAAACAGCAATGAGCCCTAAATTAGCCAATCAGTTTTTTCCCTCTTGATCTTCTGATCTCGTTCCCTCAGCCGTCGTTGAACTTTGACCTGATGGTGGCGCTACAGGAAACGCGGTGATGTCATCAAACTGGTCAGAATCCAGTGAGCACCTTTAAAGTCATGTGACACGTGGTGCTTTGGATGACTTGTCTGGAGGCTCCAACTGTTGAACACATTTCCCAGCATGCCTTTGGCCCTGTTGGCGTGGTGTGGAGGTGAAGCAGACTCTGAGCCTGCTGCCAGTGTGTGTGTGTGTGTGTGTGTGTGTGTGTGTGTGTGTGTGTGTGTCAGTGTATGTTGAGCACGCTGCGTGACACCCAGCCTTCGGCGGCCGGCGAATCGCTGTTGGCCGGCCGGTACACCAGACTCTGCCCCTGCTGGTTGGACGCCAGAATCTGAACCTTCTCCCCACGAAACACGGAGATCTCGTCCTCGCGCACGGCGACGAAGTCCTGCAGCACCAGCACGAGCTCCTGAGGAGACCAAGGTCACCAAAGGTCATCAGACACGCAAAGCACACAAGACCAAGGAGCCGACAAGAACAACAGACATCTTCACACCTGCTCCTCCTGCTCGCTGTCATGCTGAGGCTGAGTGGCGTGACCGTTTGGCGTGGGGGGAGCTGATGGCGGTCGCCCTGACGACAGAGGGCGGGTCACTGTAATCCCGCCCTCCTTCCTCTGGTACTCGATAGGAGACTGAAGAGCTGCAGAGATTTAAAGATGAGGATTCATGTGGTTGTAAAATGAGTTGTTACTATGGCAACGAGACTAAACGTCCCCCGGCAGTGTGACACCCCCCCCCCCCCCCCCGTCCCCGTGTCCCCCACCTGACAGGAAGTTGTTCTGGGCTTCCAGCAGCGTGGCGATGGTCTCGGTCCAGGTGGTCTTGATGCTGGTGGAGGACGCCTGAAGCGTGAAGCGCTCGGCCGAGCCGCGAGACCACAACACGAACTTACAGGGGTCTCCGTCCACGCTGTCCTGCATGGCCAGGTAACTCACCTGAGCCCACACACACACACACACACACACACACACACACACACATTAAGAACCAGTCCAGCTCAGATCCCAGTCCCTGAGCCAGGCTGCAGCCGGCTCACCTTGATGCTGTTCTTGAACTGGTATCCCGGGTTGTTGGAGCCTTTGCGCAGCAGCTCGCTGAAGATGACGATCTGCTCGAAGAGGAAGACTCTCCGCTCTTTACTGCGGGACAGGACGCCTCCGTCCTGCTCCCAGACGCAGAACGTCTCCTGCTGCAGCAGCTTCCCCTGAGACGTCAACTTCCCCTGCAGCACAGAGAGAGAACGCCACGCGGGTCAGAGCCTCCGCCCCGTCCCACTCCATCAAACATGCTTTAAAGCAGCCATATGGAACACGCCTCTTCCTCCCTCAACCAATCACTTCTTTTCTAGTTATATCCCAGGGTTAGCCTTCCCGCTGTCTCAGTGAGGGACACGCCCCCCCGTGCTCTGGGCCTGGCGTTGCGTCCCCGTGGGTTTCTACGTGTCCCTCGGTCTAGGACTAGATTTGTCAGCTTTGTTACCTCGTAGCCCTGCAGGCGGCCCAGGTTCATCATGTCGTTGCAGCGCTTCGGCACCAATGACATCAGCTCCACTGCTTTCTGTTCACAGAAGGAAACAAGGAGGTGAAGAAAGGACGCAGAGGACGGAGACACACGGTCCAAAGACAAACCAGAGTCTGCTGTCAATCAAAATGTATGATGAAGGTCTCTCTACTGCCCCCCCTGAGGCTGAAGCTGGTACTGCAGTCTCACCTCAACCTCCTCGCAGTCCAGTCCGGCTTTAGACGTGTACTTGAGGAAGTCCTGAGACAAAGGGGACAGAAGGACGTTAAAGAGGACAGAGAGGAGTGAAGGTGGATCATCATCAGGAAGAGAAGACAGACCTTCAGCAGCAGCTGGTACTTTGTGATTCTCTGGATCGGTTTGATCAGATAATCACTGATCGACATCCTGCAGCTGATCTCATGCTGGATCTCCTACAGAGACACAGAGACACAGAAAGACAGAGAGACAGAGACACAGAGAGACAGAGACACAGACACAGAGAGAGACAGAGACACAGAGAGACAGACACAGAGAGACAGAGAGACAGAGACACAGAGAGACAGAGACACAGAGAGAGACAGAGACACAGAGAGACAGACACAGAGAGACAGACACAGAGAGACAGAGACACAGACAGAGAGAGACACAGACAGAGAGAGAGACAGAGAGAGAGACAGAGACACAGAAAGACAGAGACACAGAGAGAGACAGAGACACAGAGACAGAGAGACAGAGACACAGAGAGAGACAGAGACACAGAGACAGAGAAACAGAGAGAGACAGAGACACAGAGAGACAGAGACACAGAGAGACAAAGACACAGAGAGACAGACACAGAGAGACAGAGACACAGAGAGACAGAAACACAGACAGAGAGAGAGCGAGACAGAGAGAGAGAAAGACAGAGGGAGAGAGAGAGAGACAGAGACACAGAGAGAGAGAGACAGAGAGAGGGAGAGAGAGAGAGAGAGAGACAGAGACACAGAGAGACACAGAGAGAGAGACAGAGAGACACAGACACAGAGACAGAGAGAGAGACACAGACAGAGAGACACAGAGACAGAGACACAGAGAGTCAGGTGGTCAGTCAGCTGATCGATGAAGTTTGAGACTTGATGATGTAACAGGAAGTGATGCGTTACCTCGAAGAAGGTCTCGTACTCGATGACGATGAACTCTGACCTCGGCTTGTTCTGACAGTAAACAATGTACATGTGGAGACGGCGCTCCTGCAGCACACACACACACACACACACA
>NC_136713.1:3657233-3662233 GCF_947650265.1 Symphodus melops
GCAACAGCTGGCTTATTTATTCTAAACATCTTCATGTAAAACCTTCACACAGAAACTGGCTAAACGCTGAAGCTTCACTGTCCACCACATGGTTCAGGATGAAACAGTACCTGTTTAAAACACCAGGGGGCGGAGTCACTGATTACTCCTTTAATAAACAAAATCAAAGTCAGTGAGTCAAAGGAAGTTATTGAAGCAGAAATAGGACTGAGACTCGGCTGCAGACAGATTAACTTCTGTAACGCACTGACACACACACACACACACACACACACACACACACACGCACACGGCTGTGTGTGTTGGGAGTGGTGTAAGTGCAGGTAGTGTGAAGATAAAGAAAACCTGCACGTCCTGTTCAACAAACACATCAGACACATTCCTGCAGCTCGTCTTTAAAGGACATTCATCTGAGTCAAATGGGCGAGAGACATTTAAAAACAGAGAGAGAGAGAGAGGTCAACTCGATCACTCATTAACCCGCACACGCATGTTTCCTCTCTCTCCGTCTCTTGTTCATATTTAGAAACCCACCTCGCTCGTCCTCTCTCTCTCCCACAATCCATCCCCAAACGGCAGAACAATCCCAGCATGCACCTCTGCCCCGCCGCATGCTGCCACAATCCATCCACAGATATCCAGAAATGAGTGTTGTCACAAAGAGACGCAGCGAGAGGTTTCTCCTCAAGCTGCTCAATGAAACTGCACAGCAGTCAGATGTTTGGGGGCGGGGCTTATGGGGATGGGGGTGTGGCTTTTCTGAGTGACAGTTTCATGTCTCTTTTGACTCATCGTGTTTGTAGGTCAAATGTGGAAATAAATAAAAACAAAGGAGAGGACATGGCAAAAGTTTAAAATAAAAATAATTTCAAAATAAAACAAATCCAACAAAAGTGTGCTGAATAATTTCAACTGTAAATAAAAATATAAAATGTATATTTGGACAAACTTTCAAAATAAAACAAATCCAAATAAACAGAAACGACCTGAAAAACACTGAAGCTCCCATTGTTTAATGACAACACAGCAGGGAGCCACACACACACACACACACACACACACACACACACACACACACACACACACACACTCAGGATGTTAAACTAGGGATTCCTGTTGAGTCTGAAACTCCTTCAGGTCAATGTTTAACCCCAAAACTGTCTCACCTCTGGACCGTGTGTGTGTGTGTGTGTGTGTGTGAGACACATAGCCTCCCAGGCCGATTACAGATGAAGTAAACCTGGTCAAACCATCATAACGTTGGGACCTCTCCTCATTATTGCGTACTGTCCCTTTAAGAGACACACGGTCACTAATTTATGATGTTGATGTGAAGCAGCAGATCTCAACGAACAAAAATAAAAATTGTTACATTTTTAATGCCTCGCCCACGAGAACACCACGAGCGATGTGTGTTTACAACGGTACAAGAGAGAGAGACAAGGGCGAGAGAGGGAGAGAGAGAGAGAGAGAGAGAGACAAGGAGAGAGAGAGAAAAGAGAGAGAAGAGAGAGAAGAGAAGAGAGAAAAGAGAGAGAGAGAGCGAGGGAGGATGTGTGCTGTCACAAAAACTTCCACACACTGGGGTTCGGGATGTTGAGGATGTTTAAAGTTCCCTCTGTTTAAACAGGAAGTGACATGGTCAAACAGGAAGTACTGCAGCAACGGCCGATGGTGAAAGAAGGAAACGGACCAAAAACCAAAACAATGTCTTGATGTGAGATGCCTCCCTGCCTGCCTGCCTGGTCTGTCTGTCTGCCTGGTCTGGATGCCTGTCTGGTCTGCCTGGTCTGCCTGCCTGCCTGGTCTGCCTGCCTGCCTGGTCTGCCTGCCTGCCTGGTCTGGTCTGCCTGCCTGGTCTGCCTGCCTGGTCTGTCTGCCTGGTCTGCCTGCCTGCCTGGCCTGCCTGCCTGGCCTGCCTGCCTGGTCTGCCTGCCTGGTCTGTCTGCCTGGTCTGCCTGCCTACCTGGTCTGCCTGCCTGCCTGGTCTACCTGGTCTGGTCTGCCTGCCTGGTCTGCCTGGTCTGGTCTGCCTGCCTGGTCTGCCTGCTTGGTCTGCCTGCCTGCCTGGCCTGCCTGCCTGGTCTGGTCTGTCTGCCTGGTCTGGTCTGCCTGCCTGGTCTGGTCTGTCTGCCTGGTCTACCTGCCTGGTCTGCCTGCCTGGTCTGCCTGCCTGCCTGGCCTGCCTGCCTGGTCTGGTCTGCCTGCCTGGTCTGCCTGCCTGCCTGGTCTGCCTGCCTGGTCTGTCTGCCTGGTCTGCCTGGTCTACCTGGTCTACCTGCCTGGTCTGCCTGCCTGGTCTGCCTGGTCTACCTGCCTGGTCTACCTGCCTGGTCTGCCTGCCTGCCTGCCTGGTCTACCTGGTCTACCTGCCTGGTCTGCCTGTCTGCCTGGTCTGGTCTGGCGTTGGACCTGGTGTCACGTGTTGACAGTGTAAAGAAGGTTGAGCGCGCAGCCAGGAAGAGGCGGGCTCTCCACACTCACCTCTCCCGGCGCTGATGGTGGAGGAGGAGTTGGAGGAGGAGGTGGTGGTGGACGTAGACGACGTGCTGGAGGAGGTGGTGGAGGCCGGCACCAGCCCCTCCATGTCGGCTGCACTGTGGGAGTGTGACAGACAGAGGGCGCTCATCGGGAGGAGACCCTCCTGCAGGAAGTAAAACAAGCCAATCAGAACTCACACAGTTTAACTACCATTTCTAATATTTGAAGGGATCTGATTGGTTACCTGCTGTGGCGACTGATCGGTGGTTCTGACCAGACACCACCCGGGCCGGTCCGCTGAGCGCTCCACCAGCTCCACCGTCTGACCACAACGGACGCTGAGCTCTCCGGATCCCCCCGACGAGAAATCCAACAACACTACCACTAACTCACAACCTCCTGAGAGCTGCACACACACACACACAGACACACACACACACACACACACACACACACACACACACACACACACACACAACGTGTTCAGGTGAGTGTGTGTAAACATGGTGAAGCTCAGGTACATACACAGGATTGTTTTCCTCCACAGCATGAGAAATGACCACAATACAAAGGATGAAACCTTCATGCATCATCCTGATTAATGTTCTCCAACCGACCAATCAGAGCGAGGGGGCTCTGAGCTCTGATTGGTCGAGAGAAAGAAGAAAACCTGGACAGTAAGAAAAGGATAGATGTGTTTACTTGTGTGTGTAACTTATGCACATGTGCTCCAGCTGGCTGCAGCACACACACACACACACACACACACACACACACTCAGAGCGTCTTTAGGGATTAGTGGGTGTTTCCCGTCCAAATTGAACACAGATGTGATCCGCTCAGAATGTAACACACATGTGCGTGAGGAAGAACACGTGTGTTCTGTGGAAAGCACCTTCAAGCTTCCACTCAAATACTTCACATTAGTTTTCTAATGAAGGGGTCCTGGTTCTGGTCCTGGTCCTGGTCCTGGTCCTGGTCCTGGTCCTGGTCCTGGTCCTGGTCCTGGTCCTCCTCTGAGTCTGCATGTTCTCTCCGGCTTCAGTCCAATCACATGCTGGTTAGGTGAAGGGTTAAACGCTCATGATGATGTCGTCCTCAGCTGATCAGTTAAATCACCATCACCATGGCAACCAAAGCATCATGGCCGCCGTCAGTGGGTGATGGACAGAGCCAGGACGTGACCGGGGTCCTCCAATCAGATCCTCCCCCCGCCCACCGTGACCACACAGACAGCATCATCAGAGGCGGGCTCCGTACACGCAGCACGCTCCACCTGCCCCGCCACACGGCCCCTATTGGCCCCCACAACTCAACCAGCCAGGTAATGACATCATCCACTCACCTTCTGCTGCGTGTAAACAACCTCTGCACCGTCACACACACACACACACACACACACACACACACACACACACACACACACCGCGGCTCGTTATTAAAGAATCAGAGTCCCACCTGCTGAACGCCGTTCACCATCAGCAGGTAAAAGAATCAAACGCACCTCGTCTGAAGAGCCGAGAACAAGTGAAAGTTTGAAGAGAAAAATCTGCAGAGGAAACTCCCACACACACACACACACACACACACACACACACACACGCCCAGCCAGCTGCTGCACTGATGAGGTCATGAAACTGTCGTACACACCCCTCAGAGTGTGTGTGTGTGTGTGTGTGTGTGTGTGTGTGTGTGTGTGTTACCTTGTCGCTGTCAGCGGTGTTCTGTGACGTTCTCGAGGCGATGGAGACGGTGTCCGGCTGACTGCTCGCGTCACCCAGGCTGTCTGCGTCCTCGCTCGTCTCCCTGACACACACACACACACACACACACACACACACAGGAAGACGTGTTAAATACAACATGTGGACATGACTAAATGTCAGAGGAAGCTCTTGCACGTTTGACTTGTCACTGAGCGTTGCATCCTGTGATTAGCTCGTGCGGCGTTCTGAAGGCGAGGACAGAATGTGCAGGGAGCAGCGTGGCGTGCTGGCAGGTCACATGACCAGAGGCATCTGGCACGCAGGTGTTAACGGTGCTGACCTGCGGCTGATGCTGCGCTGTCGCCCCAGCGTTGGGTTTGGTGTCTTGGGGAGGGGGATGGGCTCCCTCAGAGCCCCCCGCAGGTGGCCCCGCCTCTCCTGGATCACCTGTCGAATGCTGCGGACCCACTCCTGCTTCAGCTCCAAAGACGCCGCCTGAGGAGCGCAGGACACTTCAACAAGAGTGCATGATGGGTAAGATGTCTTCTGATGGAGATCTGAGATCACGTACCTTCAGGACCGTCTTGTTGTCTGACGTCGGCGTTCGTCCCACCCACAGAGCGAACTTGCAGGGGTCGCCCTCGATGTGCTCCGTCACACCCAGCTCGGACGTCTGAGAGAGAGAGAGAGAGAGCGATGTGAGGTCATCTGTTTCTCTGAAGGTCGATCTTCTGAGGAGTGGGTGTGGCTTACCCTCAGTCGGCTCTTGTACAGGTATTTGGTTCGTCCTGACGAGTCTTTGATCTCTTTGCT
>NC_136713.1:3667233-3674733 GCF_947650265.1 Symphodus melops
GTGTGTCAACGTGTGTGTTACCTGAGACAGGTAGGAAGAGTGTGTGTGTGTCAACGTGTGTGTTACCTGAGACAGGTAGGAAGAGTGTGTGTGTGTCAACGTGTGTGTTACCTGAGACAGGTAGGAAGAGTGTGTGTGTCAACGTGTGTGTTACCTGAGACAGGTAGGAAGAGTGTGTGTGTGTCAAAGTGTGTGTTACCTGATGGTGTGTGTGTTACCTGACGGTGTGTGTGTTACCTGACAGTGTGTGTTACCTGACAGTGTGTGTGTTACCTGACAGTGTGTGTGTTACCTGATGGTGTGTGTGTTACCTGACGGTGTGTGTGTTACCTGACAGTGTGTGTTACCTGACAGTGTGTGTTACCTGACAGTGTGTGTGTTACCTGACAGTGTGTGTTACCTGACAGTGTGTGTGTTACCTGACAGTGTGTGTGTTACCTGACAGTGTGTGTTACCTGACAGTGTGTGTGTTACCTGACAGTGTGTGTTACCTGAGGGTGTGTGTGTGTTACCTGACAGTGTGTGTTACCTGACAGTGTGTGTGTTACCTGACAGTGTGTGTTACCTGAGGGTGTGTGTGTGTTACCTGACAGTGTGTGTTACCTGACAGTGTGTGTTACCTGACAGTGTGTGTTACCTGACAGTGTGTGTTACCTGACAGTGTGTGTTACCTGACAGTGTGTGTTACCTGACAGTGTGTTACCTGACAGTGTGTGTTACCTGACAGTGTGTGTTACCTGACAGTGTGTTACCTGACAGTGTGTGTTACCTGACAGTGTGTTACCTGACAGTGTGTTACCTGACAGTGTGTTACCTGAGGGTGTGTTACCTGACAGTGTGTTACCTGACAGTGTGTTACCTGACAGTGTGTGTTACCTGACAGTGTGTGTTACCTGACAGTGTGTTACCTGAGGGTGTGTTACCTGACAGTGTGTTACCTGACAGTGTGTGTTACCTGACAGTGTGTTACCTGACAGTGTGTTACCTGACAGTGTGTTACCTGACAGTGTGTGTGTTACCTGACAGTGTGTGTTACCTGACAGTGTGTTACCTGACAGTGTGTGTTACCTGACAGTGTGTGTTACCTGACAGTGTGTTACCTGACAGTGTGTTACCTGACAGTGTGTGTTACCTGACAGTGTGTTACCTGACAGTGTGTGTTACCTGAGGGTGTGTGTGTTACCTGACAGTGTGTGTTACCTGAGGGTGTGTGTGTTACCTGACAGTGTGTTACCTGACAGTGTGTTACCTGACAGTGTGTGTTACCTGACAGTGTGTGTTACCTGACAGTGTGTGTTACCTGACAGTGTGTGTTACCTGACAGTGTGTGTGTTACCTGACAGTGTGTTACCTGACAGTGTGTGTTACCTGACAGTGTGTGTTACCTGAGGGTGTGTGTGTTACCTGACAGTGTGTGTTACCTGACAGTGTGTGTTACCTGACAGTGTGTGTGTTACCTGACAGTGTGTGTTACCTGACAGTGTGTGTTACCTGACAGTGTGTGTGTTACCTGTTTGACCTGGTTCTGCAGGTGTCTCAGCTGCAGGTTTTGCTCCAGGTGTGTGTGTGTGTGATCTGCAATCTGCTGCAGCTCCTTCTGTTTGTCCTGCAGGAGGCGCTGCAGCTCCTCCACCTGAGAGGAGAGACCCCCCTCTGCTTCTGAGAGCTCGATACCTGACGCACACACACACACACACACACACACACACACACACACACACAGTGAGGACATTTTGTGCTCCTCAAACAGAGTAACGTGTGTGTGTGTTTAATTCTCTGTTCATGTGTGTATGCGTGCTTGGATGTGTGTGTGTGTGTGTGTGTGTGTGTGTCAAAGGCAAATTCAATATTCTGGTTTCCATAGGGACCAGCTGTGTGCTTCAGAGAGCAGTTTCCATGGTAACCTCATCCCCCTTTTCCCCCTCCCCCCACGGTCCTGTCTCCCCCCTCACATGATCGGGGTTCACTGTATAATAACACACTCGCTGCTTCCTGCTCTCCAACACATCAACGTGTCTGTTTAGCTTTCTGCCAGCTTGTGTTTGAAGCCGTTTGGAAATGTACAACTCTGGAAACACTTGAAGGACGGAATGTGTGTGTCCTCAGCAGGGACGGACTCAGTGAAACCACTGAAGCACCAGTAACATGTATGGAAACCAGTGAAGATCCTCATGCTGGAAGGTAACGCTGCTCTTTC
This sequence comes from Symphodus melops, assembly GCF_947650265.1. NCBI lineage: Eukaryota > Metazoa > Chordata > Actinopteri > Labriformes > Labridae > Symphodus > Symphodus melops. Next base: position 3,669,431 of record NC_136713.1, read on the forward strand.
ACATGGTCTCTGAGGAAGGAACCTACACACACTCTGGACTCCTTCCCTGTCCTGGAGCCACTCTGGGACCGGTGAGGGACCTTTCACAGGTCTCATGAGTAACCACTGATGAAGCACGGAGCCTGTAGCTCCTCTTCCATCCCTGACTGGAGGAAACTCTATCTCACCCCGGGTCACACCAGGTGAGCCGTGTTAGAGCACAACATGAGCACTGTGATTCTTACCTGAAGCCTGCACCTCATTGATGTACTGCTGAAGGTCATGACCTTGTTGGATGACCTCGTAGATCATGTTGTTCATTGCAAGCCGTCGCTCCATGTGCCTGCAAACCCACCAGTCAATCAACCAATCACAAGCATGTAAAGACCAAGATGATGTCATCACTCTGAGCCGCGTTACCTGTGGATCCGCTGCTGTGCGAGCGTTAGCACCTCCGGGCTAGCCTCCACTAACCGTGCCTGTCCCAGTGCGAGCTTGTCCTGGTTGGTTTCAGGTAGTCGTGGCGTGGCTAACTTCTCTGCAGAGAAGTCCTGGGACTGTTTCTGGAGGTCCTGCTTCCAGGCGTCCATTTCCCCGCTCACCTATAAAAAGAAGAAGACGGGTGGACACACGGCACGTGACCATGGATGTTTGAAGTGTTCATGGTTTAAAAAACGGCGTACCTCCAGCGTGCACTGGTGCAGGATGCGGAGCTGCAGGAAGACATCTAATCGGATCTTCCTCTGGTGGAAAAGTTCCTCCAGCTGAACGTGAGACTCCTCCAGCTGCTGCAGCACTGACTCCACATGAGCCACCGAGCTGCCCTGAGGCCTGAAACAAACGCACCACAGACGTTAAAGGACCGAAAAACTAAACAATCAGAGCTCCAATGGAACCCTCCTTCATACTGTTTATAACACAACACTAACTTCCTCCATGCTCAGGGCTGCCCTGATGTATGAATCAAACACCCACAATCAGACGCACAGTAAATGAGTCTCCTGAATGTGGTTTTTAAAAAGCACCAACAAACAAACACCGGTCTTTGTTTTTAGAGCGCCCCTCCGTGCAGCGCCGAGGCAGGAATCAAACGCACCCACACTGAGTGTACCTGAGCTGCAGGATGAGGTCTTCTCCTTCCCGGATCACGCTCATAGCAGCTTCCTGTGGGTCAGGGTCAGAGGTCAGGGTTAGTGGGGGGGTTAGAGCAGATGGGTCAAGGAAGGGTTAGGTTGTTAGACTTCAGGCCAGAGGTCAAAGGTCAGCAGGTACCTGCGTGTTGACCTGCTGCGTCTGCTGCTGAGAGATCAAAGTCTGCAACGCCTCAACTGAGTCCGGAGACGCACAGAGGTCTGAGGAGAGCTGCTTCTGAAGACCCTCCATCCACACAGACAGCTGAGGAGGAGGAGGAGGAGGAGGGAGGAGGAGGAGAGGGAGAGGAGGAGGAGGAGAGAGGAGGAGGAGGAAAGGGAGGGAGAGGGAGGAGGAGGAAGAGAGAGGAGGAGGAGGAGGAGAGGAGAGGGAGGAGGAGGAAGAGAGAGGAGGAGGAGAGGGAGAGAGAGGAGGAGGAGGAGAGGGAGAGAGAGAGGAGGAGGAGAGGGAGAGAGAGAGGAGGAGGAGAGGGAGAGAGAGAGGAGGAGGAGAGGGAGGAGGAGGAGAGGGAGAGGAGGAGGAGGAGAGAGGAGGAGGAGGAAAGGGAGGGAGAGGGAGGAGGAGGAAGAGAGAGGAGGAGGAGGAGGAGAGGAGAGGGAGGAGGAGGAAGAGAGAGGAGGAGGAGAGGGAGAGAGAGGAGGAGGAGGAGAGGGAGAGAGAGAGGAGGAGGAGAGGGAGAGAGAGAGGAGGAGGAGAGGGAGAGAGAGAGGAGGAGGAGAGGTAGGAATATTATCCAACATTAGAAGTTTAAATAAGATATTTGACCAAAACTCTTCTGTCATTCAAGTGTGTGTGTTACCTCCTTAGTGTGTGTGTGTGTGTGTGTGTGTGTGTGTTACCTCCTTAGTGTGTGTTAGTGTGTGTGTGTGTTACCTCCTTAGTGTGTGTGTGTGTGTGTGTGTGTGTGTGTGTGTGTGTGTGTGTTACCTCCTTAGTGTGTGTGTGTGTGTGTGTGTGTGTTACCTCCTTAGTGTGTGTGTAGAAGGACACAGCGAGGTCCAGCAGCAGCTTCCTCTGCTCGACTTTCTGAATGAACGCCTGTGAACAGGAAACCCAGGTTCAGGATCCGTGTGGTCATGTGACCTTTAAAGCTGTTTCCTGTCTCTCAGTCTACCTGCATGCGGAGCTCCAGGTCCCGGGCTGCCTGGTAGATCTCCTCCTCCTCACACTCCCCGGACTGAGCCAGCTGGTCGGCTGCTTCCAGAAGCTTCTCTGCATTAGTGTAAGTGTTCTGACACGCGCAAACACACACACACACACACACACACGCAAACACACACACACACACACACACACACTCTGGATTTATTCCTCCCCAGCATTCATCATGTTTTTGGATGTGTTGTTTATCACAGTTTCTCCCTCGTCTCAGTTTCTCACCTGCGCCACCTGCTGGAAGTCATCGTGGCGTTTCTGCAGCGCTCGCGCTCGGTGCAAAGATTTCCCCACGCCGCCGTGTTTGTTCAGGAAAACCTCCCCGTGCTGCTCCACCCAGTCCAACACCTGAGAGACAGACCAGTGTTAACCCGGGTCAGGTGTTAACCCGGGTCAAGAGTTAACCCGGGTCAGGTGTTAACCCGGGTCAAGAGTTAACCCGGGTCAGGAGTTAACCCGGGTCAAGGGTTAACCCGGGTCAGGAGTTAACCCGGGTCAGGTGTTAACCCGGGTCAAGAATTAACCCGGGTCAGGTGTTAACCCGGGTCAGGAGTTAACCCGGGTCAGGTGGTTACCCGGGTCAGGATTAGTCGTACCTGTCTCACATCCTGCTGAAAAACACAGAGCTGCAGACGCTGGTGGAGGCGGAGTTTACGATGCTGCCACGCCCCCTCTACCTCATGATGACCCTGCATGAACAAGAAAAGACATGTATGTTAGCCCACCTGTCTGTCTCTCTGGTGGTGGATGCGAGACAGGTGATGTGTGCCTCACCTGCATGACCTGGTGCAGAACTCCCATGATGCCGTGCGTCGCGGCTGTGAAGTCCGGTTTGGTCGTTGAGTCGTCAGATTCAGCTGCCGTGCAGCGCTGGAGGACTTCCATTAAAGCTTTACCGCTTTCACTGACCTGCAGACAGACAGGTGTTCAGACAGACAGGTGTTCAGACAGACAGGTGTTCAGACAGGTGTGCGGAGAGACAGGTGTGTGGACAGACAGGTGTGCAGACAGACAGGTGTGCAGACAGACAGGTGTTCAGACAGACAGGTGGACAGACAGACAGGTGTGCGGACAGACAGGTGTGTGGACAGACAGGTGTTCAGACAGACAGGTGTGCAGACAGACAGGTGTGTAGACAGACAGGTGTTCAGACAGACAGGTGTGCAGACAGACAGGTGTTCAGACAGACAGGTGTGCAGACAGACAGGTGTGTAGACAGACAGGTGTTCAGACAGACAGGTGTGCAGACAGACAGGTGTGCAGACAGGTGTTCAGACAGACAGGTGTGCAGACAGACAGGTGTTCAGACAGACAGGTGTGCAGACAGGTGTTCAGACAGACAGGTGTGCAGACAGACAGGTGAGCAGACAGACAGGTGTTCAGACAGACAGACAGGTGTTCAGACAGACAGGTGTGCAGACAGACAGGTGTGCAGACAGACAGGTGAGCAGACAGACAGACAGGTGTTCAGACAGACAGGTGAGCAGACAGACAGGTGTTCAGACAGACAGACAGGTGTTCAGACAGACAGGTGGACAGACAGACAGGTGTGCAGACAGACAGGTGAGCAGACAGACAGGTGTGCAGACAGGTGTTCAGACAGACAGGTGGACAGACAGACAGGTGTGCAGACAGACAGGTGTTCAGACAGACAGGTGTGTGGACAGACAGACAGGTGTTCAGACAGACAGGTGTTCAGACAGGTGGACAGACAGGTACCTGTGTGTAGTTGGCAGAGATGTCCTCGTTCAGCTCCTGGTGTTTCTTTGTTGCAGCTTCTAGCTCTGCTGTTGCCGTTGGCAACGGGCCTTCAGAGCACACCTGAACCCAGCCCTCTACTCTGAGCAAGAACTGACAGACAGACAGACAGACAGGCGGACAGGTGGACAGGTAAAGTATATAGACAGGTGTAATGCAGTGAGACAGGTAAAATACAGGTAGACATGCAGGTATGTTTGTCACCTGCTCTGCCCCCTGGTGGAAGCCTGTTGCCATGGCAAGCGTGTTGCTACGTTCTTCCAGCGCCATCGTCAGGGACTTCCAGTCTTCCTGTAACCGTGACGACACAAGGGAGATACGCTCCGCCCCGTAGTGACCGGCCTCAGCCAGCCTCGCCGCCACGGTAACCACGCTGTCCACGTTCACACTGCCATTCTGAACCACACACACACACACACACACACACGATGTTCAGGAAGGGTTTTTAGAGAATGTTACCAAACACACACACACACACACACACACACACACACACACACACACACACACACACACACACACACACACACACACGTGTACTGACCATGCAGTTGGCGGTGAAGTGCTGGTGTTGCGTTTGGAGGTCGAGGGCGTGCTGGTTGTTCTGACCAACCTCCGCCAGACTCTGCACAAACAACTCTTTACTGTGGGCGATCCACTCCGACATCTGACACCCCGAGAGACAGACAGGTGAGAGAGAGACAGGTGAGAGACAGACAGGTGAGAGAGAGACAGACAGGTGAGAGAGAGACAGACAGGTGAGAGACAGACAGGTGAGAGACAGACAGGTGAGAGAGAGACAGACAGGTGAGAGAGAGACAGGTGAGAGACAGACAGGTGAGAGAGAGACAGGTGAGAGACAGACAGGTGAGAGACAGACAGGTGAGAGAGAGACAGACAGGTGAGAGAGAGACAGGTGAGAGACAGACAGGTGAGAGACAGACAGGTGAGAGAGACACAGACAGGTGAGAGAGAGACAGGTGAGAGACAGACAGGTGAGAGAGAGACAGGTGAGACAGCAGTTTTGGATCATTTCTACATATTAGTAGTTTACACATAGACGTGTAAGGAGCTGAAGCGTCTATGGTCCCGTCACCTTGGTGGCGTCCTGCTCGAACAGGTGTAGCTGCAGCGCCTGGTCCAGGTGCAGCTTCCTGTCGCTCCAGCTCTGCAGCAGGTGAGCGCGCGCCGCCTGCATCCGGTCGAGCATGGATGAAACCTTTGGTGCGACACTCTGGAAGTCTGCCCCGCCTGACAAC
>NC_136713.1:3679733-3684733 GCF_947650265.1 Symphodus melops
ATGGAAACTCTTCAAAATATATGGAACTTATTGGTCCTGGACAGTAAACTGAACTTCTCCTGTTTTAGGCGGAGTCAGGAGAAATGTTTGTGAACGTTCAAATGTGGCCCCTCCTCCTGGACTCATCACCCCCAGAAGCTCCGCCCCCTGCAGGATGTGCTGTGTAAGTTTACTGCTTGTAGCTACACTGTCAGCTGACACACGCTAGCACAAGCTAACTGCCGGTGTTCATCAGCTTCCTGTCCAACAGGAAGTAGAGCAGCTCCACGTCCAACACAAGGTTCAGCCTGCTTTTAGAAGCAGCTTTCTCCTCTTGCTGTTTCTCCTCACTCTGATTAGATTTTCTCTTCTTTGCTGCTACGTCCACGTCCGTCATATTCACCGCTTTGAATCTACTCCAATCACTGAGCTGTATCCACTCCTAAACTCAACTGCTGCGCTCTCATTGGCTGGAGGAAACACACCAGCTCCGCCCACAAACAGAGTCTCTGCAGACACAGTCACACATGTACGGAGGCCCAGAAGGGACAAAGAGCAGCTTCACTTTAGGAGAAGACTGAGTTTTATTTTGAAGGGACAATGGAGCAGCTTGCCTTTAGGAGAAGACTGAGTTTTATTTTGAAGGGACAAAGGAGCAGCTTCACTTTAGGAGAAGACTGAGTTTTATTTTGAAGGGACAAAGGGGCAGCTTCCCTTTAGGAGAAGACTGAGTTTTATTTTGTAGGGACAAAGGAGCAGCTTCACTTTAGGAGAAGGCTGAGTTTTATTTTGAAGGGATGATGGAGCAGCTTCCCTTTAGGAGGAGACTGAGTTTTATTTTGTAGGGACAAAGGAGCAGCTTCACTTTAGGAGAAGACTGAGTTTGATTTTGAAGGGACAGTGGAGCAGCCTCACTTTAGGAGAAGACTGAGTTTGATTTTGAAGGGACAAAGGAGCAGCTTCACTTTAGGAGAAGACTGAGTTTGATTTTGAAGGGACAAAGGAGCAGCTTCACTTTAGGAGAAGACTGAGTTTGATTTTGAAGGGACAAAGGAGCAGCTTCACTTTAGGAGAATTAAAATAAGTGTAGGATTATTTTGAAGGGAAAAGCTGCGGAGTTCACCTTTAGGGAGAACTGTGTTGAATTTTGCTCAAAGTACAAAATGGATCTTGAGAGAGCTGAGGGGGCCGAGCTCTTTTTGTTGGTGGGCCAAATCTGGCCCACGTGCCACAGTTTGACTCCCACTGGCCTGTTTCATAATGTCACTGTTCACCTCCTTTTATTGTGAATATCATCATCTGCTGAGATTCACCTGCATGGAGTACCAGAGCTGTTGCCATGGTTACCCTCAGGTTAATGTACCTTGAGCATCCTAAATGATGACCATGCTCATCCTGATACACATCTGTGATTCATATAGACCCCCAGACAGCCAATCAGAGCGCAGCATTCCTGAAATCATACTCTGATAATAATGTTGCTCACAGTCCTCCAGTCCTGCATCATCACAGGACCGTTTACACACCTTACATTACACACACACACACACACACACACACACACACACACACACACACACACACAGTTAATAACCAAGCAGGCCTTCCCACAATCCTCCTTGGTAGGGACCCTCCACCCCCAATACACATACACACCCCAATGCCATTGGACAGAGGGATGCTGACACACACACACACACACACACACACACATTCTCTCAGTCAATGGGCGGATGTGGAGGCATCATGGCGACAGCAGCTCCCACTACACACACACTCGCGTGCACACACTCACTCTCACACACGCAAGCACACGCACACACACACACACACACACACACACACACACACACACACCCTACCTGCCGTCGCCAGGCCGTCCGGGCCCACTTCTCCTCCTCCATCCACAGGATTCATCCTCCCTCCTCCTCGCGCTGCTCCTCCGCCTGGCGCCTCCTCCTCCTCCTCCTCGCGCTCTCTCCTCCGTAATGTACCGTCGCTCGCTCCTCGCGCCTCCTCCCTTCCTACCCGTCCATCCCTGCGGCTTTACATCCGATCGGGTCGCTTCAGGACCCGGGGAGGCGGCCGCTCGCTCCGGTGGACGGACGGATGTGTTTCCCTCCTCCCGGTACCGATCCGTCGGTCACTGCTGCATCCTCTCCTCGGCTGAGCCTCGACAGTCCTCCTCCTCCTCCTCAGCTGCTGCTCCTCTTCTTACGTTCCCGAGATCTCGCACGGCATCGCATCACATCACATCACGTCACCGTTACCATTACCGCCACCAACACCGTTCCTGGCCGCAGTTACCGTCCCCGTTACCGTACGTCCCCAGCAGCCCCGGAGCTCCTCGCCGGTCCAGGCAGCGGATGTTCGGTTGCTCGGTGTGTTTTTCAGCACGCAGGCGCACCGGAGAGAGAGAGAGAGGGCTGTGCACGAGGGCTGCAGCAGCTGCTGCACCGAGAAATATACGCACGCGCGTGCGCGCGCGCGCGCACACACGCACACCATCCCAGCCTCTCCCTGTTACTACTGATACGGTCCCGTTCAATGAAGTATTTGTTCAGTATTATATAATGTTATATGATTTAGAGATTGTAAGACATTATTGAAAAATAATATTATTGAAGATAATAATAATAATAAATGTAATGATGGTTAAAGTTTGTTCTTATAAAAGTGTTATAGATGAACGAGTTAAATATTAGAAATCACATCAGTTATTATAAAAAATAAATTAAAATAAACGTATATTTACTTATGTATATTTAATTTATCTCAAAGACAACAACACAAACGAGTTGAATAAAAGATGTCATTATGAAGTTATTGTAAAAGTAGAGTACTTTGAATGAGGCTATATCAAACACATCAAGGACTGTTTTTCAGACTTTAACGAGAGGAGGATAAACACGGTTATTTGTCTCATTAATGAGTCAAGCCAACAAAACTGAAGCTGAAACTACAGCGCCACCCAGAGGACAGGTGCTCACACAGCAGCCTCCTCAGACTGAAGAGGTGTCTTTATGATTTATTGAACACACTGAGACTGTGGGCAGGTGATGAGTGAAGCAGATTCTTTTAGTTAATGTTCATGTTTTTATTGTCTCATTTAGAGGAGCTGATTGGATCTCAAACCCTGCATCATGTTGATCGGGTAGTTCTGTCTTCTTGTGATGTTGTCACACAGTTTTGGTGTACACTCTTCATCATCCTGTTAGAAGTCCTCCTCACAGTTTGACACCTGAGCAGCTCAGTTAAAGGTTAAAACACTTTGTGAATAAGTTTCATCCTCCGAGGATGCAGTCTGAACTCTGAGAGGGATTTAGAAAAAGCCCTGACTCAAATAATTTTATCACAGGGGGAAACTTTTAGTACTTGGTCTCTGCTGTGTTATAGACGTTTTAAGGACCTTTTTTTTTTAATGAAAATAAGAAATATAAATTAGATCCATTATGTTATTGAGAGGAGCCTCTTTACTCTTGTTTTTACAGCCATTACATGTCAACATATTTTCATAAAAAAACAGATGTGTGGATATTCCTTAAATTATCAGATCCGTTTTGGTGCAGAGGGATTAGGAGAGGGATGCGCCGTCGCAGCGTAATGACGTCACGTTACCGTAGTAACGGCCAAGCGCTGACTTCTGCTTGAGGCTAACAAACCGAGCGAGCGAGCAAACTAACTCCTCTTTTGTAGTTTTATTTTGAGTGTGTAATTGAAGTTTTTACACGTTAACGAGTCACCATGGAGGTCATTTAGCCGGTTAGCCTGGTGTTTATGAAGCTAAGTGTCAAATAAACGCGACGGTTGTCTCTGAGTGTAGCCGACATGCTAACGTTAGCGCTAACAGGTGTGACCTGTTAGAATCCGTGTCACGTGAGGAAACAGACTGTTACCGACAGGTGAGGTCAGAGTTATGTGCACCTGTTCATTCTCATCTTGACTCTTTCAGTAACTTCTGTATAAATCACAGGTGTGTTACCTGTGTGTTTTCTTACATACTGAGGTAATAACTTAAATCAGGGGTGTGGAGCTACTTCTACTCCCCTTATGTTTGTGTTTATGAATGTTTTATTATTATAATACCTGTAAGGAGATTTCTGACACTGCATGCTGTCACCAGAGGATTGTAACCTGGTTACATAGATCTAGACTTGTAGTAGATAGATTTTGCTATGAGTGAGGTTTCCTTTATGCATATGGTACAGTATATTTATTCGACCAGGGGCCTGCTAGCTGCTGGTAGCTCACAAGCCCCTCGTTGGAGACCCCTGATTTAATTGAACGCATTGGGGGGGGGGGGGGGGGGTCTCCAGCTGCACCGTGATGATATGACTTTTTGTGAACATTTACAGGTGGAGGAGGTGATGGAGCAGGTGGAGGAGGTGATGGAGCTGAAAAGGCAGGTGGAGGATGATGGGCTGAACCTGGAGCAGAAAATCATTGTGTTGAACACAGGACTGACAGGTGAGTCAGTGAGGTACACAGAGACAACACATGAATCTTCAGATGACCTGCAGGGCCACAGCTCAGATTTGAACCGTCCACTCTGAGGACTTTAACCTGTCTAAAGACTTGGACACATCCGGCTGTAGATGTGTCTGAATATTTGTGTGTGTGTGGCCGCTCGTTGTTTGAGTGTGAAATGAAATAAATAAATCCAGCTTTATAGTTTAAACGTTGTATTTGTGTGTCAGAGGTCTTGAACATGGCGGCGGTGCAGACAGACAGCAGCGTGTTGACCCGGGTGAAGTCTCAGCTGTATCTGAGCGGCGTTCTGAGTCACTGCGTTCTCGCTCTGAGTCAAGATCCCAGGAAGCTACGGGGCAACTGGAGTGCCGTCGCAACACTCGCCCAGATCACCAGGTGAAGAAGACGATGTCAGTCAAACATTAAAGGGGGAGGAGTTTAAGATATTTACTGATTCACCACACCTGTCTGCCCGTCTAGTTCCTGTTGTGTGGGGGTGGAACCTGGAAAACACTCCGAGGCTTTTCATAGGCTGTTCCTGCCGTCAGTCA
>NC_136713.1:3689733-3707233 GCF_947650265.1 Symphodus melops
TGTGTGTGTGTGTGTGTGTGTGTGTGTGTGTGTGTGTGTGTGTGTGTGTGTGTGTGTGTGTGTGTGTGTGTGTGTGTGTGTGTGTGTGTGTGTGTGTGTGTGTGTGTGTGTCAGGGCTCGTAGGAGGCAGCAGAGGGAGGCCCAGCAGAGTGAAGAGGAGCTAAAGTATCAGGTGAGAAATGTTACTGCAGGGACTTCAAAAGAAATACAAGAATAACACTGTGTGTGTGCTCTAGGTGTGTTTGAGGCGTCAGCAGGCCAGAAGGAACTTTCACCAGAAACAGAGGCAACTTCTGCAGCTGCTGCCTGCAGGTACACACACACACACACACACACACACAGATTCATTCATTGACCACTGGTTTGGTCTAAACTAAGTGTGTGTGTGTGCAGACCAGGTGCAGCCGTACCTGCAGGAGTGTGAGCGTCGTGCAGCCGTGGTGATCCAGAGATTCTGGAGAGGCTTTAGAGAGCGAAGACACTACAACGCCACTCTCCTACACACACTGAGAGACGTGCAGAGACGGACGAAGGCAGCGAGGACGCTGCAGAGAGCGGTACACACACACACACACACACACACACACACACACACGTGGTGTGCTCTTTGTGAGGTGCTGCTCCTGGTTTTACAGACTTTGTGATAAATGATTAAAGGTTCACTCTTCATTTTTTCAGGTGCGTCACTTTCTGCAGAAAAGGAAAGCAGCTAAGGCCCCGCCCATCCCGCCTTTCTGGATTGGCCAGAAGGGTTTGACGGACAGCAGGAGAGTGGAGCTGAAGAGACAGGTGGAGGAGTACATATGTCTGCATCCGGTGAGGAACTGTTATTCACTCTGATCATCATCACAGTTATTACAGTTATTACCCATGATGCTGTGAGCAGTACTTACAGTGTGTGCGTGCGTGTGTGTGTGTGTGTGTGTGTGTGTGTGCGCGCCCAGTCGTCCCGTGTGTCCCATCAGGCGTGTGAGCGTCTCCATGAGGAGGTGCAGCTGCTGATGCTGTCGGAGCTGTGGAGGGGGAAGCAGCAGAGGAGGGAGGAGGAGCGGATGGAGGCTCTGCTGGCTCACACACACACACAGCTGGAGCTGCTCAGAGGTCTCACACACTTCTCCTATATCCTTACTTCCTTTCCTTTCTTTCTCTTGTTCTTCCAGCAGGAAACACACACTTGTCTTGAGTAACCATCTGTAAGTCCTCGAATGCAGACTTCCTATTGGTCCACAGTCTGCTGTAAATGACCTCTTCATCATGGTCCCCCTCTCTGCCCGCAGATGCCCCGCCCCTTTCTGTTGTCACGCTGACTGATGCAGAGTCCTTCCTCAGCCCGTCGGGTCCCATCGCCACTTGTGCCCGCGACGCCCACAATGCGACGCTACAGGCGAGCAGACTGCCCTGGTGGAAGACGCTCGGTGACACCACTGCTGCGGACAAGTGTAGCCCCGCCCACCTGCAGGAGCTGGAGGCGGAGCTTGGAGGACTGTTTGTGGGAGGGTCAAAGTGTGAGGTGGACAGACTGAATGTTTGACAGGAGGAAGACGTGAACTTTGTTCAACCCAGAAATAAAAGAGTGATGTGAGCTGCTGTGACTTAAAGAGACGACGGCGTGACGGGTTAGAAGCAGCAGACTGAACCGTGGCGCCAGCAAGAGCGTGAATAACGACGCCCTTTAACGACCACAGTGGATCATGTTTCAGCTCATATTTGAGTGGAGCTGACTCAAAAAATAAAATGAAACGAGTCTTCTGAACGACTTCTTTAGTTTGTATGTGAATGTTTTAAATTAATCCGACGCCCTTTTAATAAACACGTAAAATAAAGTCGAACATGAAGTCATGATCCTGATCTGTGTGTTATCATTTCAAGTTAAAGGTGCAGTCTGTAGATTCCTCCACCAGGGGGCTGAACAGAAGATGAGACTGCTGAGGAGTCAGCCACTTCCTCCCCACCCAGCCAAAAAAAACCCAGCCACCTTCTCGAGTGGACCGTCGTCATGACGACCGGCCTGAGGAGGAGAACACGTTCACGGACGGGCTGACGTGTCGTCACAGCAGCACAAACAGCGGCACAGTCACGCTTTGTCAGGCAGCAGTGTTTCCATGGCAACGATAAATGGAAGGATTTGTTTGGCTGTGTCTGAGGTGAAGTACTGAATGAAAGCACAGATGTGACTACCTGTCACATGGTGGGATCATGTGACAGGTTGTCACAGCTCCTTCAGCATGTCTGCAGGTGTGAGTGACCTGCTGAGGTTTCAGGTCGGCGTGCAGGTGAGACTCGGACGGTTCCTCATGTTGCCTGAGATGGTTAGATGTAATGAGCTGTATGAGACAGCAGGGGGAGCTGCTGCGTCACCACAGCTGTCAGTGTGACGACTTGTTTGTTTTCCTCACTGATGACATGTTTGACACATTCTTCCAAACTCTTCATCACTAACATCGTCCTCTTCCTGCTCTCCTCAGAGGAAGCACGCCACCTTCACTGTCACAGCCTCGGCTTTAAATAAAGTTGGTGTCATAGGCCGACGTGTGCTGTGATGTCAGCTCAGAGGTCATGTCATGTATTGATCATTGATCAGAGCTGTACCGGACAGTACACGCTCCGCTGGTGTTACATAAGCAGCTGCCTCTGTGTCTGTCAGAGAGTCATCTGTAAGAGAGCAGCGCTGGAGTCCAGCAGGTAGGGTGTGTGTGTGTGTGTGTGTGTGTGTGTGTGTGTGTGTGTGTGTGTGTGTGTGTGTGTGTGTGTGTGTGTGTGTGTGTGTGTGTGTGTGTGTGTGTGTGTGTGTGTGTGTGTGTGTGTGTGTGTGTGTGTGTGTGTGTGTGTGTGTGTGTGTGTGTGTGTGTGTGTGTGTGTGTGTGTGTGTGTGTGTGTGTGTGTGTGTGTGTGTGTGTGTGAGTGTGTGTGTGAGTGTGTGTGTGACGCACACGCTGAAATACTCGTACTCAACTTTCAAATCAGCATTTTATTCCAATGTATAAGAAAGCTGTTATTTATCTGCAGGTTAAACTTATGACTTACGTCAGTTTGACTCGTACAGACACTAAAACTGTTAAAATGTCAAACTGTCAGTCATCTTCTTCATGTAGGTCTGAACTGCCTGAGCTCGTCTCCATCTTTCATTGTGTGTCTGCATTAATCAGCTGATTGTGATTGAAACAGTGAGACATGTTCCATCAGCCCTCTCAGTGTGAAAACATGAGAATAATAATAATGAATAAAGAGGTCACGCGCTGATGTTGGTTCAGATTGTGAAACAGTATCTGTGGATTATCAAAGGTTGGTACAAAAAGATTGATGTGACTTACGTTAGATTAAAAAAAGGCTAAATATGGTCATGCACTGACAGTCCAGAATCCCCCAGGAGGAGCTGGAAACCGCTGCTGGCACGTGTGACTTCATTTAGTGAAGCGCCATGGACTTATCAGGAGGATTTAAGTGATGTAGAGTGAGTTAAAGTTTCAGTCAGAGCAGGAAATGCAGAAGGTTTGAGTGTGGAGGACCTGCTGACTGGGGGCTGAAGGGGTTAACACTCAGCTGGGTGTTTTGAGGCAGGAGGTGGAGAAAAGGTTTCTCAATCTAATCCTTTCACCTCCTCCTTCATTCTTTCTCCTTCTCCAGGACGCTTCGACCTGCGCCGTCCGTCGCTCTCTGCTCTTCTGTCTTCCTGTCAGCACAGACATGCCCGGGACTCTTCCCAGGTTTCCCAGCATGCAGCGGGGAGTGACCATGCCCTCCTTGTTCAGCGGTGTCAGCACTCCCAGTTTACCCAGTTTACCCCGAGGCCTCACCATGCCCAGCATGCCCAGTTTACCCAGCATGCCCAGTCTACCCCGTGGCATCACTGTGCCCAGTTTTCCCAGTATGCCCAGTTTACCTCGAGGCATTCCTGTGCCCAGTTTACCCAGAGGGATGTCGATGCCCAGGTCTCTTGCTGTTGTATCTCAGGCTCCTCGAAGGCTGCTGCAGGACTGCTGCTCCGTGCTGGACCACCAAACACCAGGAGGTATCACTCTGACTTTTTTTAATGATCCCAACACATCACTGCAGGTCATGTTGTAACTTGTTGCAGGTGTTGTTGTAGCTTATTGCAGGTGTTGTTGTAGCTTATTGCAGGTGTTGTAACTTATTGCAGGTCATGTTGTAGCTTATTGCAGGTGTTGTTGTAACTTATTGCAGGTGTTGTAACTTATTGCAGGTCATGTTGTAACTTATTGCAGGTGTTGTTGTAACTTATTGCAGGTCATGTTGTAACTTGTTGCAGGTGTTGTTGTAACTTATTGCAGGTGTTGTAGCTTATTGCAGGTGTTGTAACTTATTGCAGGTCATGTTGTAACTTATTGCAGGTGTTGTAACTTATTGCAGGTCATATTGTAACTTATTGCAGGTCATGTTGTAACTTATTGCAGGTCATGTTGTAACTTATTGCAGGTCATGTTGTAACTTATTGCAGGTCATGTTGTAACTTATTGCAGGTGTTGTTGTAACTTATTGCAGGTCATGTTGTAACTTATTGCAGGTCATGTTGTAACTTATTGCAGGTGTTGTTGTAACTTATTGCAGGTCATGTTGTAACTTATTGCAGGTCATGTTGTAACTTATTGCAGGTCATGTTGTAACTTATTGCAGGTCATGTTGTAACTTATTGCAGGTGTTGTTGTAACTTATTGCAGGTCATGTTGTAACTTATTGCAGGTCATGTTGTAACTTATTGCAGGTCATGTTGTAACTTATTGCAGGTCATGTTGTAACTTATTGCAGGTGTTGTTGTAACTTATTGCAGGTCATGTTGTAACTTATTGCAGGTCATGTTGTAACTTATTGCAGGTGTTGTTGTAACTTATTGCAGGTCATGTTGTAACCTATTGCAGGTCATGTTGTAACTTATTGCAGGTCATATTGTAACTTATTGCAGGTCATGTTGTAACTTATTGCAGGTGTTGTTGTAACTTATTGCAGGTCATGTTGTAACCTATTGCAGGTCATGTTGTAACTTATTGCAGGTGTTATTGTAACTTATTGCAGGTCATGTTGTAACTTGTTGCAGGTCATGTTGTAACTTATTGCAGGTGTTGTTGTAACTTATTGCAGGTGTTGTTGTAACTTATTGCAGGTGTTGTTGTAACTTATTGCAGGTCATGTTGTAACTTGTTGCAGGTCATGTTGTAACTTGTTGCAGGTCATGTTGTAACTTATTGCAGGTGTTGTTGTAACTTATTGCAGGTGTTGTTGTAACTTATTGCAGGTGTTGTTGTAACTTGTTGCAGGTCATGTTGTAACTTGTTGCAGGTCATGTTGTAACTTATTGCAGGTCATGTTGTAACTTGTTGCAGGTCATGTTGTAACTTATTGCAGGTCATGTTGTAACTTGTTGCAGGTGTTGTTGTAACTTATTGCAGGTGTTGTTGTAACTTGTTGCAGGTGTTGTTGTAACTTATTGCAGGTGTTGTTGTAACTTGTTGCAGGTGTTGTTGTAACTTGTTGCAGGTGGTGTTGTAACTTGTTGCAGGTCATGTTGTAACTTATTGCAGGTGTTATTGTAACTTATTGCAGGTGTTGTTGTAACTTGTTGCAGGTGTTGTTGTAACTTGTTGCAGGTGTTGTTGTAACTTGTTGCAGGTGGTGTTGTAACTTGTTGCAGGTCATGTTGTAACTTGTTGCAGGTGTTGTTGTAACTTATTGCAGGTGTTGTTGTAACTTATTGCAGGTGTTGTTGTAACTTATTGCAGGTGTTGTTGTAACTTATTGCAGGTGTTGTTGTAACTTGTTGCAGGTGTTGTTGTAACTTATTGCAGGTGTTGTTGTAACTTATTGCAGGTGTTGTTGTAACTTATTGCAGGTCATGTTGTAACTTATTGCAGGTCATGTTGTAACTTATTGCAGGTGTTGTTGTAACTTATTGCAGGTCATATTGTAACTTATTGCAGGTCATGTTGTAACTTATTGCAGGTGTTGTTGTAACTTATTGCAGGTCATGTTGTAACTTATTGCAGGTGTTGTTGTAACTTATTGCAGGTGTTGTTGTAGCTTATTGCAGGTCATGTTGTAAATTATTGCAGGTCATGTTGTAACTTATTGCAGGTGTTGTTGTAACTTATTGCAGGTCATGTTGTAACTTATTGCAGGTCATGTTGTAACTTATTGCAGGTGTTGTTGTAACTTATTGCAGGTGTTATTGTAACTTATTGCAGGTGTTGTTGTAACGTATTGCAGGTGTTGTTGTAACTTGTTGCAGGTGTTGTTGTAACTTGTTGCAGGTGTTGTTGTAACTTGTTGCAGGTCATGTTGTAACTTATTGCAGGTCATGTAACTTGTTGCAGGTGTTGTTGTAACTTATTGCAGGTGTTGTAACTTATTGCAGGTGTTATTGTAACTTATTGCAGGTGTTGTTGTAACTTATTGCAGGTGTTGTTGTAACTTGTTGCAGGTGTTGTTGTAACTTGTTGCAGGTGTTGTTGTAACTTGTTGCAGGTGTTGTTGTAACTTGTTGCAGGTCATGTTGTAACTTATTGCAGGTCATGTTGTGACTTGTTGCAGGTGTTGTTGTAACTTATTGCAGGTGTTGTTGTAACTTATTGCAGGTGTTGTTGTAACTTATTGCAGGTCATGTTGTAACTTATTGCAGGTCATGTTGTGACTTGTTGCAGGTGTTGTTGTAACTTATTGCAGGTCATGTTGTAACTTATTGCAGGTCATGTTGTGACTTGTTGCAGGTGTTGTTGTAACTTATTGCAGGTGTTGTTGTAACTTATTGCAGGTGTTGTTGTAACTTATTGCAGGTCATGTTGTAACTTGTTGCAGGTCATGTTGTAACTTGTTGCAGGTGTTGTTGTAACTTATTGCAGGTGTTGTTGTAACTTATTGCAGGTCATGTTGTAACTTATTGCAGGTCATGTTGTAACTTATTGCAGGTCATGTTGTAACTTGTTGCAGGTCATGTTGTAACTTGTTGCAGGTGTTGTTGTAACTTATTGCAGGTCATGTTGTAACTTGTTGCAGGTCATGTTGTAACTTGTTGCAGGTGTTGTTGTAACTTATTGCAGGTGTTGTTGTAACTTATTGCAGGTCATGTTGTAACTTATTGCAGGTGTTGTTGTAACTTATTGCAGGTGTTGTTGTAACTTATTGCAGGTGTTATTGTAACTTATTGCAGGTGTTGTTGTAACTTATTGCAGGTCATGTTGTAACTTATTGCAAGTGTTGTTGTAACTTATTGCAGGTGTTGTAACTTATTGCAGGTCATGTTGTAACTTATTGCAGGTGTTGTTGTAACTTATTGCAGGTGTTGTTGTAACTTGTTGCAGGTGTTGTTGTAACTTGTTGCAGGTGTTGTTGTAACTTATTGCAGGTCATGTTGTAACTTATTGCAGGTGTTGTTGTAACTTATTGCAGGTGTTGTTGTAACTTATTGCAGGTGTTATTGTAACTTATTGCAGGTGTTGTTGTAACTTATTGCAGGTCATGTTGTAACTTATTGCAAGTGTTGTTGTAACTTATTGCAGGTGTTGTAACTTATTGCAGGTCATGTTGTAACTTATTGCAGGTGTTGTTGTAACTTATTGCAGGTGTTGTTGTAACTTGTTGCAGGTGTTGTTGTAACTTATTGCAGGTGTTGTTGTAACTTGTTGCAGGTCATGTTGTAACTTATTGCAGGTGTTGTTGTAACTTGTTGCAGGTCATGTTGTAACTTATTGCAGGTGTTGTTGTAACTTATTGCAGGTGTTGTTGTAACTTATTGCAGGTGTTGTTGTAACTTGTTGCAGGTCATGTTGTAACTTGTTGCAGGTCATGTTGTGACTTGTTGCAGGTCATGTTGTGACTTGTTGCAGGTCATGTTGTGACTTGTTGCAGGTCATGTTGTAACTTGTTGCAGGTCATGTTGTAACTTGTTGCAGGTCATGTTGTAACTTGTTGCAGGTCATGTGACTTGTTGCAGGTCATGTGACTTGTTGCAGGTCATGTTGTGACTTGTTGCCGGTCATGTGACTTGTTGCAGGTCATGTTGTGACTTGTTGCAGGTCATGTGACTTGTTGCAGGTCATGTTGTGACTTGTTGCAGGTCATGTTGTGACTCGTTGCAGGTCATGTTGTGACTCGTTGCAGGTCATGTTGTAACTTGTTGCAGGTCATGTGACTTGTTGCAGGACATGTTGTGACTTGTTGCAGGTCATGTGACTTGTTGCAGGTCATGTTGTAACTTGTTGCAGGTCATGTGACTTGTTGCAGGTCATGTTGTGACTTGTTGCAGGTCATGTTGTGACTTGTTGCAGGTCATGTTGTTATCTTTCAGATATTTAAATGTCGGGCAGGTTTTGCTGTGAAGTCAGAATGTTTTCCAGCAGAGGGATTTGAGTCCCTGATATGTTTCCTGTTTCAGCTGCTGCTGGAATGATGAATAAATCCAGATTATAGAGCGCTGAGCTGCTGCACATGGCCCGGATCAGAGCTGCACGTATACACACAAACGTGCACTGTGGAATATTTCAGACTATTAATTCTGTTCTGTATGAAATCAGCTGTGACAGCAACAAAGTGGACGGATTACCAAACAGGAAGTGAAATAGAAAAATGAAATGAAGATGAACATTATCAAGAGCTGTTGGGTGACATCGAATCAGTGTGTGTGTGTGTGTGTGTGTGTGTGTGTGTGGAGGTATGAAGTGGACGGTGAATGACAGGAGGTGTGCGTGTGTGTGTGTGTGCGCGCAGAGGATTAGCCACAGAAGTGTGTGTGTGTGTGTGTGATGGAGGTGACAGTGTGGATGTGAGCTGCAGAGGCGTCTTCATGTACGGTGAGAGATATCCACATTTATTTGTTGCCCGTCTTTAATAAGCTGTGAGTGTTTGGATGTTTGAAATGATGACAGTTTGTTTGAATGATTTATTTTTACAGTGACAATAAGAAAGAAAAAGTCCTGATTTTATGAAGTGTCAGGAAAAGGATCATGTGAAGGAAACGCTTGTGGCATTCATGTCTTTGTGCTTCTTTGTTGTTGTTGTGAGTTTTCTGAGCTCAGTTGTTTTGTTTCTAAATGTGCAAACTAGAAATGAACAGTGCTGTTTGTTTTGTGCTGTGCTGGAGGACATGATGTCTGCAGCAACGTGTGTGTAACTTGTAAAGAGGTTTATTAATGCTGCACTCTTCTCGAGCTACAAACGTGTCATCATGTGAATGCTGTGCTTACGTTGACTGAGCTGACCCTTCTCCGTCCCGTGTCCGGTGCTCTGCACAGTGAACGCAGCGTTACACAAGAGGCAGGCTGCAGGATTATGGCCGAGAGTTGCTGCTGTATTGTAGTGATTCAGTGTTATGAGCTGGCATCTTTCCATCAGTGGATTTGTTGTCTCCTTTAATCCCTCAAACCCTCCGGGACACAAATATGACAGAATAGCAGAGTCAGTGCTGTGCTGCCCCCTGCTGGACGTGCAGCTCGTTGATGTTTGATTTTGAAATGATGATGTGTGCAGGTCTGTGTGGGTGCTGCTGGGCGCTGCGGCCTCGCTACAAGCGGCTGGTCGATAACATTTTCCCAGAAGACCCCGAGGTAAACACACACACACACACACACACACACACACACACACACACACACACACACACACACGTTTCATAACAGTGTCCTGTCTGTGGTCATCAAACATGACTGACATGTATCTGCTTGTGTGTGTGTGTGTGTGTGTGTGTGTGCGTGTGTGTGCGTGTGTGTGTGTGTGTGTGTAGGAGGGTCTGGTGAAGGCGAACATGGAGAAGCTGACGTTCTTTGCTCTGTCTGCTCCGGAGAAACTGGACCGCATCGCTGCATACCTGTCGGAGCGACTCACCCGGGACCTGAACCGCCACCGCTACGGGTCAGTACACACTAACAGACAAGTGCACACACACACACACACACAGAGACACTAAACATGTATGTAACATGCATGTGGCGTGCTGCAGGTATGTGTGCATTGCGATGGAGGCGATGGAGCAGCTGCTGCTGGCCTGTCACTGTCAGAGCATCAACCTGCTGGTGGAGAGTTTCCTCAGCACGCTGCGTCTGCTGCTGGAACACGACAAACCACATCTGCACATGCTCGCCACCAACTCTGTACGTACTACTGCATCCTAATCCCACATCACAGATCATGCATGGGTCATACGTGTATTTATGTAATCCTCTTTAAACACACACACACACACACACACACAGCTGAAGTCAGAGATCAGGAGTGTGTGTTAATCTGTGCTTTGTCTGTTTCGTGTTTTCTCTTCACGCAGTTTGTGAAGTTTGCAAACATCGAGGAGGACACGCCGTCGTATCACCGCAGCTACGACTTCTTTGTGTCTCGCTTCAGTGAGATGTGTCACTCTGACCACGAAGACCCCGCCATGCGCAACAGGTGGGAGTCTCACCTCTGATTTGGACGTTTTCTGTTCTCGTCACTGAGGGATGAAGTGTGTGTGTGTGTGTGTGTGTGTGTGTGTTTAGGATCCGTGTGTCGGGGATCCGTGGTCTGCAGGGCGTGGTCAGGAAGACGGTGGATGACGAGCTGCAGGCGAACATCTGGGAGCTGCGTCACATGGAGCAGATCGTCCCCGCTCTGCTGGTCAACCTGCAGCAGCACACACACTCTGACAGGTACACACACACACACACTCTGACAGGTACACACACACACACACACACACACACACACACTCTGACAGGTACACACACACTCTGACAGGTACACACACACACACACACACTCTGACAGGTACACACACCTGAGTGTATATCTTTAGCTGTACCGTGTTGATGAAGTTTGGAGTTTCACTCTGTGTGTGTGTGTCTGTGTGTGTGTGTGTGTGTGTGTGTGTGTGTGTGTGTGTGCAGTGAGTCTCCATCAGAGCAGACTGAGGTGTGTTTCAGGGAGCTGCTGGGACGAGCTGCTTACGGACACATTAACAACGCAATCCGCCCCGTGCTGATGTAAGACACACACACACACACACACACACACACACACACACACACACACACACACACACACACACACACACACACACACACACAGAGCTACATCATTAGTGTGTGTGTGTGTGTGTGTGTGTTGTTTCAGGCACCTGGACAGTCACAGTCTTTGGGAAGGAAGAAGTTTTGCCGTCCAGTGTTTTCAGATCATCATGTACTCCATCCAGGTGAGCTGATGCAGGTGTGAGGTTAAAGGTCAAAGGTCAAAGGTCAAAGGTCACCTCACAGTGCTGATCAGCTGTTTGATCTGTGTTGTCAGACTCAGCACTCTCACCTGGTCATCCAGCAGCTGTTGGGTCACCTGGACGCCAACAGCAGGAGCTCGGCTTCAGTCCGAGCCGGCATCGTGGAGGTCCTTTCTGAAGCTGCTGTCATAGAAGCTACCGGATCTGTGGGTCAGTCAGCGTCCACGTCTGTGTGGTCACCATGGCAACTAGCGTGAAAGTCTGACATCCCTGTGTGTGTGTGTGTGTGTGTGTGTGTGTGAAGGACCCACAGTACTGGAGGTGTTCAACACGTTGCTGCGACAGCTCAGGCAGAGTGTAGACTACCAGCTGACTGGTTACTATGACAACGCTGGGCAAAACAAAACCACCTCAGCTGAGGAGAAAACGCTGCAGGACGCCGTCATCAAAACCATCGGTCAGGGACGAGGCGCCCGTGATTCATGCGTGCACCAGCTGGTCGTTTCCGTTTTCTAACGTGTGTGTCACTTCATCAGGATCCTTCGCCAACACACTTCCTGTCTACCAGAGGTCAGAGGTCATGCTGTTCATCATGGGGAAGATCCCGGTTCCAGGAATCTACCCCGCCCTGGGGTCTCCCAACGCCGGGTAACCCTCAGCTCTGCTGTTTAGAACACAGGCCACGTGTTTAAAACCCCCCTGAGTAATATGTGTGTGTGTGTGTGTGTGTGTGTGTGTGTCAGGTTTGAGGGCAGCATCATGATCCAGGTGATGCTGTTGAAGTCGCTCCTGCAGGTGAGTTCAGATCCACTGTGCTTGTCAACGTTTGTGTAGAAATGTGGGAGTGTAATCTGGCCCCGCCCCCTTGTGGCGTGCTGCAGGTGTCGGAGCATTATGAGAGCAGTAACCTGCTGACGGCGCTGCCCTCGTCCTTCCTGGAGCCGCTGCTGTCCTTCACTCTGATGGAGGATCCAGAGATCCGCCTCCTCGTCCTGTCCATCCTCACCTCGCTCATCGACCGGCGCCACAACGCTGCACGACTCTCCGCTGCCAGGTAACATGACGAGCGCTGCTTCCTGTGAGTCAAACTGTAGCATGTCATCTCCATCTAGTGGCAGACCGGTGTAACTGCACCTGTAGCTGAAGTTTATATTAAGTGCATGGTAATGAATGGATGAAAGACGAAGTTTGGATTGTGAGTCATCAGTGAGTGCTGCGTTCATGTGCTGTTAAAAACATGGGATAAATGAGTGTCCAAGTAAGAAAATGACCGTGAACAGCACTTTGGGAATCTCCAGAAACACTCGACCTGCTGACTCTGCACATTCAGAATTTCCCCAGTGATGAATAAAGTGTGTGTGTGTGTGTGTGTGTGTGTGTGTGTGTGTGTGTGTGTGTGTGTGTGTGTGTGTGTGTGTGTGTGTGTGTGTGTGTGTGTGTGTGTGTGTGTGTGTGTGTGTGTGTGTGTGTGTGTGTGTGTGTGTGTGTGTGTGTGAGTGTGTGTGTGTGTGGTTGCAGTGTGACGTTCGACGTGTGTGTGTTGGAGCTGAAGGAGGAGCGATGCTCTCGTCAGGACGTTTTGTTCATCAGGAAGGTGAGAGAGAAAAACAACACGGTGACTTGAAGTTGAAAGATTGAGTGCTGTGAATGGAAGGTTTGATGATGATGATGATGATGATGATGGTGATGAAGATGATGATGATGAAGATGATGATGGTGATGAAGATGATGATGATGATGGTGGTGATGATGAAGATGGTGATGATGAAGATGGTGATGAAGATGGTGATGAAGAGGATGATGATGATGATGATGATGATGATGGTGATGATGATGAAGATGATGATGATGAAGATGATGGTGATGAAGATGATGATGATGAAGATGATGATGGTGATGAAGATGATGATGGTGATGGTGATGATGAAGATGGTGATGAAGATGGTGATGAAGAGGATGATGATGATGATGATGGTGATGAAGATGATGATGATGAGTGCTGATTGGTTTCATGTTTGGTCGCCGTGACGTTGGCTGTGTTACGTGTGTTTGCAGCACGCTCAGCGTCTGTACAGGCACGTCTACCTCACCTGTAAGGAGGAGAGCAGTGGGCGGAGCCACTACCAGGCCCTCATCACCTTATTGGCTGTCCTGAGTGTGGAGCTGTCCAATGAGGAGATGGTGGTTGATTTGATGCGCCTGGTGCTCGCTCTGCAGGTGAACACATCTTCTCCTGTGATAAAGTTCATGTATGGTCCTGTCTCTGCTGAACTGTCTGTCTTCTGATTGGCTGGATCAGGAGCTGGCGTTGTCCAATCAGGAGCGTCTGTCGGTGTTAAACCGCTGTGGTATTCACGCCGTCTGTGCCGTGTTCCTCCACGTGCTGTGTCAGCTCGGTCCTCCTCCGGCTCTGCAGCAACACGTCACACAGGTGAGGAGCCAGGGGCCTCTGATTGGTTAGTGGAATATGACGTGTGCATATTAATGTGTGTGTGTGTGTGTGTGTGCGTGTGTGTGTGCAGGTGGTAGCGCGGCGACAGAAGGACGCTCCTCACCTGCTGCTAGATGACGTGTTGTGTGAAAACCTGAGGTAAACCAATCACAAGTAGACGTTTTAATGTGATGCTTATGATGTCTGATCAGCTGTTTTAAAAATGATGTGTGTGTGTGTGTGTGTGTGTGTGTGTGTGTGTGTGTGTGTGTGTGTGTGTGTGACCATAGTGAGCTGCAGGTGGGTGAAGAGTTTTTGTTTGTACAGTCAGAGATCTGTGAGGCTCTGACAGGAAGCAGCTACAGTGCACACGACGAGCGCTTCAATACACCGTACACACCTCAGCTGACAGGTATACACACACACACACACACACACACACAGACTCATACACA
Organism: Symphodus melops; assembly: GCF_947650265.1. Lineage (NCBI taxonomy): Eukaryota > Metazoa > Chordata > Actinopteri > Labriformes > Labridae > Symphodus > Symphodus melops. The sequence continues at coordinate 3,703,802 of NC_136713.1, forward strand.
TGCAGACACACACACACACACACACATGCAGACACACACACACAGACATGCAGACACACACACACACACACATGCAGACACACACACACAGACATGCAGACACACACACACACACACACACACACACACACAGACATGCAGACACACACACACACACACACACACACACACAGACATGCAGACACACACACACACACACACACAGACACACACACACACACACACACATAAATTGGTGATAAATTGTTCAGATCTTGTTCTCAGTCACAAACAAACACAGTGTGCTTAAAGTAAACACACACAAACAATGATGTGTTGTCATGGAAACGTTGAGAGTGCAGGGTGATTGAAGTGAGGAGTGGGCCGACCTGGAGTCTAATCAATGTGAGGACATTGGAGGTGTCCTGTAAAAGAACACACAGCAGTTTTGCTGATCAGGCCTGGCACAGAAGAGCTACCATGACCAACTGTTGACTTGCATAAAGCCTTGATGCTGATTGGTCCACGGTGCAGGAGCACAGTGCAGCATGCTCCAGGAATCTGTGGCACATGCTCACTTCTCTGTGATACTTAAACACACTAAACAAGAATGAGGCTCATGGAGGAAGTCACTGCTCTCCAAAAAAAAACACAAAGAAACACAGCACTGCTGGAAAAATGGAGCAAAGTGGAGAACACACAACACTATGAGGAGAAAAAAAGGAACCTCAACATGAAAACCTCATGTGAACTGTGAAGTCTGGAGGAGGGAACATCATCAGGCCCTGGACTGATTTCTATCATGTCAAGTTTATCCAGACAGGAGGACTTAAGGACACCTGTCCACCTATTCAGGCTCAACAGAAGAGGACGAGCAGCCAAAGCACAGAGGTCAACACAAAGGAGGTAAACACGCCTTCCAGCTGACATGCTGTTGGCATGATTCAGACCAGACGTCCTCACAATACTGCTGAAGTCAAAACGTTTCCATGGAGCGTCCTATAAAAACATGAGAACACATCATTGTGTGTGTGTTTACTTTAAGCACACTGTGTTTGTTTGTTGTTGTGACTGAGACCAAGATCAGCTCAGCCTCTCTCTGATCCGTGTGTGTGTGTGTGTGTGTGTGTGTGTGTGTGTTTTAGATGAAGATCGTCTGTCTAAGAGGAAGAGTATTGGAGATGTGGTTTCTCTTCAGATAGACATGAACCCTGAGAACGGGTCTGAGACACAGCAGGTACGTGTGTGTGTGTGTGTGTGTGTGTGTGTGTGTGTGTGTGTGTGTGTGTGTGTGTGTGTGTGTGTGTGTGTGTGTGTGTGTGTGTGTGTGTGTGTGTGTGTGTGTGTGTGTGTGTGTGTGTGTGTGTGTGTGTGTGCGCGCGTGTTATGACGGGTCTCTCTCTGTGTGTGTGCGCGTGCCTCTGTGTGTGTGTGCGCGTGCCTCTCTGTGTGTGTGTGTGTGTGTGTTATGACGGGTGTGTATGTATGTGTGTGTGTTATGACTGGTCTGTGTGTGTGTGTGTGTGTGTTCTGACAGGTGTGTGTGTGTCCCTTGCAGAGGCCTGAGGTGGAGCAGATCACCTTTGAGACGTTGAAGAACACGATTGGTCAGTGAAAGATGAAAGTGTCATAATGTTTATCTGTTATCATCCCTGTTCTTCTGTTTAAAGCTGTGTGTGTGTGTGTGTGTGTGTGTGTGTGTGTGTGTGTGTGTGTGTGTGTGTGTGTGTGTGTGTGTGTGTGTGTGTGTGTGTGTGTGTGTGTGTGTGTGTGTGTGTGTGTGTGTGTGTGTAGAGGATGGGGGGAGTGTGGAGGAGGAGGAGCGCAGGAGGATGCAGCTGGTGGAGAAGTTTCAGACGGCTCCGTTTGAGGAGATCGCCGCTCACTGTGGCGCCCGAGTGAGTGTCTCCTCACCTCTTTACGTACACTGAATGTGTGTGTGTGTGTGTGTGTGTGTGTGTGTGTGTGTGTGTGTTAATAAAGTGTGTGTCTCTGCAGACGTCGCTGCTTCAGTCCAAACTGAACGAAGTGTTCGATCTGATCATCCGTCCTCCTCCGTCTCCATCCGGTCACTCGCAGCCGCGCTCCACGCCGCTCTATGAGATGAAGTTCCCTGACCTCTGTGTTTATTAGTGTTCAGTAGGAAAGGAGGCAAGGAGGCAAGGAGGCAGGAGAGGAGAGGAGAGGTAGGAGAGGGGCTATAAGGAAGCAGCAGGTTAGGAGACAGACGTGAGCAGTATTTGTGTTTAGGATGATGTTAGTGTTAGAATGTCATTTATTGTTTGTGTGAGTGGAGATGAATAAATTTAGTTTGTGTAGAAAAGTGAACAGTTGTTGACTTGTTGTTTGTTTGTTTGTTTGGGAGTGAAGCAGCAAAATAAACAGTTTGACTTGAATTTGTTTGCTTGTTTTTATTTTGAGATGTTTTTTCTGGATGAATATTCGTTGGTCTAGATTGTGTTGGAGCTTTTATTTTGATAGTGTGTGTGATAGTTTTGTTTCCTGTTTCCAGGCAGCGTGAGGTGTGAGGTGTGGAGAGGCTGCAGTCAGATGCGATTGGACGCATCTGACGAGATGTTGGCGTGCAGGATGAAGACAAAGATGGCCGTGTGTTTGGTTGCTTGAAAACATTTCTTTATGTTTCAGATGAAAGTTTTTGACACAAATGAATAAATATGAAAACGTCTGTTTGTCTTTCAGGGTCGCAGTCGGCAGGTTCAGAGCTTTTTATTGGTCACTGAGACGCCTCCCTGGCCGCTGCCTGTGGGAGTAAACGGCGTCCCGGCTACTTCTGCTGGCCGTCTTTGTTGATGACGGTTTTGAAGAGCGTGAGCAGAGGTCTCTGGCTGCGCTCCTCCCAGCTCTTCATGAAGCCGCCGTAGCGTTTGGCGTCCGGCGGCCCGCTCCAGCGGAAGTGTTTCATCTTGTACGTGCCGTCCTTCTTGTCCAGGAGCTGCTGCTGCTCCTCCTCCTCCATCACCTCCTGCAACTTATTCTCCTTCTCCTCCTCTGCCGCCGCCGCCAGCAGCTCGCTCACCAGGTCCCGCCTCTTCATCTCTTGAGGGAACACCTCCGCCGACTCCTCCTCCACGCCGTTAGAGGCGTAGACTTTGACCGGGCGGCGTTTACGGCCGACGGGCTTCCCCCAGCGGAAATGCTCCATGGAGTAGGAGCGCTTGGTCTGAGGCGACGAGGAGGAGGAGGGGAGGACGGAGGAGGAGTCTGGCGAGGATGGAGGTTGGAGGTGGGCGTTGCCAGGGACGACGGGGGTCTCGTCTGTGAGGTCAGAGCGGCACAGCTGGATGCACTCCTGCAGGAGACGAGCAGACGAGGTGATGTTTGTGAGAAATGTTTTTATACAGGTGACAGCCAATCAGATCGCAGGGATCTTAAATGAGATGTGTTATCATTCCAGTGAGCTGTGGTGATTGGTTAGAATGAAATGATGAGTTT
>NC_136713.1:3709733-3917233 GCF_947650265.1 Symphodus melops
TGGCCTGATTGGCCGATGTGGAGGTGATGAAGGTGTGTGAAGAGCGTCCACCAAGAGGTACTGTGGCTGGTCTAAATGTTTGTTAGTGTGACAGATTGTGCATGTTACGTGTCAGGCTAAAGGTTCATACACACGTGTGAAGAAATTTTCCAGAAAAACAGACAAATTATTAATTTCAATACCATAAGCTAAAACAAGATCCAGGGTGTGGTTAAATGGATGAGTAGGTTTGTTTACACCCTGGGTGAAGCCAATAGAGTCCAATAGAGACATGAAAGCCGTGCTAAGACTGTCATTAACAACATCCACATATTGAAATCACCTACAACAATTATTCTATCACTGCTAAGAACTATGTGTGATAGAAATTCTGAATATGGGCCGGGAGGGCGGTAAACTATAACAACTAGAACTGGCTGAAAAGTTCTAGAGACTGGATGTGAAAGACTGAGTGCAAGACTTTCAAAAGAGGTATAATTCAGCTTTGGTGGAGGATTGATTATAAGAGCAGAATTAAAAATAGCTGCTACTCCACCACCTCGACCAGTGTCTCGAGCTATATGAGCATTCAAATGACTGGGAGGGGTGGATTCATTTAAACTAACATATTCATCCTGAGAAAGCCAGGTTTCAGTTAAACAAAGTAAGTCACTGAGTTACAGTTAGATTTACAGTCACAAGGACAGCTATAGTGGCAGGTAAACAGATCTAAAGGAAGCGCAGAGAAGTGTGTAAGACTGCAGCTCTGCATCCTGGTCTGAACTCTGATGAGTTGTCAGGGTTTGGGACTAATAAACTCTGCTATGTTTCTAGATAATAGAGCTGCACCAACCAGAGTAGGATGGATGCCATCTCTAGCTAGCAGACCAGGCTTTCCCCAGAAGGACTGCCAGTTATCTATGAAGCCCACATCGTTTGCTGGACACCACCTCGATAGCCAGCGGTTGAATGAAGACATGCGGCTATACATGTCATCACTGGTCAAATTAGGGAGAGGACCAGAGAAAACTACGGAGTCCGACATCGTCTTAGCAAAACTACACACCGACTCCACATTAACTTTAGTAATTTCCGACTGGCGAAGTCGGGAGTGATTTGTGCCGACATGAATTACAATTTTATCAAATCTACGTTTAGCCTTTGTCAGCAGCTTTAAGTGAGCCATGATGTCGCCCGCTCTGGCCCCGGGTATACACCTAACTATGCCCGCTGACTTCGCTAACTTCACGTTTCTACCCTTCGTCAGTCATGAAAGACTGAAAGGGTATGACAAACTCAGTCACCTGTGTCTTGCTCAGGAGTTAGTGGACGGTTTTTGAGGCTGGAGGTCGGTGATTCGAGTCTTGGTTGGACACCGTGGATTTTAAAGGTTTGATTCAATGTCGAAAAAAGTGGAAAAAATGACATACATACCTATGTCGAAAAACGTAAAAAAACGACACTCATACCTATGTCGAAAAAATTAAAAAAAACGACATACATACCTATGTCGAAAAATGAAGAAACCGACATACATACCTATGTCGAAAAAATTAAAAAAAACGACATACATACCTATGTCGAAAAAATTAAAAAAAACGACATACAAACCTATGTCGAAAAATAATTCCGTATATTTGGACTTTAGAGTTTGACCCACTCCCCATCTGTTTACATGGAGGAGGTGTGGCTTATGACCTATACTGTAAGCAGTCAGCAGGGGGAGCTCTAATAATTTGGCTTCACTCTCAGGTTTCTCTGTCCATCTTAATACACTATCTGTCGTGTTTACACAGAAAAACAAGTATTCACTGCGGGCAGCAAGACGACAAGATGTGGGTGGGATGCTGGGCGACGCCAATTAATTTAGAGCTCGCCAGAAGACAGACTGGGCTTTTTGATGTTTGTAAAATACAAACGCTGCATGTGTTTACGCGTCTTTTGTATTTGTGACTGAGAGAGAAAAGACCAGGCAAGAATTGTACAGTCTCTTCACTGGATTGTGTGTCATGCATATAGTCTCTGCATATGTCAGTGTTTCCTCTGCCTCAATAAAAAAACACCCTTTTTATTATATAAAGCATTTTATATTAATTGTATTTATAATAAAAAGTACTGCAGCTGAAAAGAGAGTCATACACTTGATCCCAAACATAGGCTAGTTCACGAATCGTTTCCGACTCGACGCAATTTGAAAGTGTTTTATTGAGGATTCCTTGCAAGTCTAAATGGCCTCCAGAAAGCCTCAGGAAGGAAGTGAAGACAGTTAGGACCCTCTTGATTTCAGAGTTCAGAAAGTCTCTCATCCTTCTCCAGCTTTGGTAGAAACGACTGGCAGCCTGTACAGTAAAAAAAAAAAAGAGCCTATGAGACGTTGAAATGTCAGGTCAGTTGACATGTGGTTCAAAGGATAAAAAGAGACCAGGGAGAATGAGTGGGAGATGTGTGAGCTCGGCTGTGGGAGAGGATTAATGAAGCAGTCAGGGCAAAGGGAGGAAAATGGACTTTTTTCATTTTTAACGGTGAGATCCATTTGACCACTTTGACTCTTAAAAAGGTGTATAAATGTGCAAATATATAACAGGTTTTGTGTACATATATCCTCTGTGCACATGAGAACGTTACACTACAGGTTCAGAATTGGGAAAAAAAGGTGCTAACAATGATATTTTAATTAGTTTAATGTTACGCTTTATTTTTGCATCACATATTTATTTAAATGCTGCAAGCTTCTTGTGTGTGCTGGACATACATTCAGATTAAAACTTGTCATTTCAAATAGTCATTGAATGAATGGTTTTGTCCTGAGTGTTTAGCTCTTGGGTCTGTACCGGTTATATGCTGCCCCCTTGTGGCATAGGTGAGATATTGCTTCTTTTGAGAAGAGAGAAATACTCCTAATTGGTCAGAGAGTATTAAAAATAGTAAGATATTTTTTTTTATATTGCACTTTTGAAATAAAGTGGTAGACTCATGCTGTCTCATCAGCACCGCCTGGGCTTTTAGCAGACAGAGCTAAAGACACAAACACAGATGGAATGGCAACTAAAATGATGTCAGTTAACGCAAAAGGGGCCTTCAAACTGGCACAGTAAACTGAATATCTTTTAAAATTTAAAAGAGTCATTTAAATGCCTTAAAACATGGCAAACAGCCATATCACAGAAGGTTTCCTACTGTCATTGCAAAAAATACAGACTTAGGGCTACTGCTTTGGTTTAAACTTTGTAAGCCCTCAGGGGGCCTCAACTGGTCTGGGGTCCCAGACAGTGTCCAGCCTTGCATGTGGACTATCAGCTCCTCCGATCCACCAGGGGCAGCATGGTTGATGATCAAAGCTGTGAAAGGAAGAAACAGAAGTGTAGATACTCAGTCATCAGTGTTTTTTTATTTTACATGTGACCATTATTTAACGTAGCTGTCCGTCTTCATGTCTTGGTATAACATTTAGACCACCTTAGTTAATTAAAATGAGAACTGGCGCCATCTGGTGGATGTTTGTAAAGCCTACAAGGAACTGTATTCAGAGAAGTGCATTTTATGGCCAATATATCATTTTACATACGAAGGGCGCCCTCTGGTGGTTACTATTCATATATGTTATGTTATATTTAATGGAGTCGTTCTTCATCGCTTTTTTAAATTTAACTTTTAATCCTCAAATGTTTTGTAAGTTTCTTTTTGTGTCGTTATTATTATTATATTTTTAATCAAGATATTTTAGTGCTAGTCATTAAAACAAAAGTCATGAAGAAAAACAAAGCTGCCCAAACAGACACTATGATGGAGCCATATAAAGATCTGTAGAGTCCTTTTATTTGCTCTACTGTGAACCCCTGAATGTCTTTAAGTATTTATTGTTTTATGTCTGCGTGTAAGATCGCACAAAAAAAATAAATAAATGAAAAACCGGAAGAGCGTCAGAGTGACGTCAGCCAGGTTAATGTTAAGGTGTGCTAATACGTGTGCTAAGGCTACCAGTAAACAGTTTGTACTTTGGTTTTGAATAATGTGAGAAGAAGAAGAAGAAGTGAACACGGTGTTGTTGAGTGAAAGTGACGGAAAGAAGAGGTGTGAGTGTTTGGGTGTGCTGTGTGTGATTGTGATGGGAGACAGGTGTGCGCAGGTATCTGCACATGGACGGACTCTGAGAGGATTGTTGAGGTGAGTCCACCTGTTTGTTTGTTCCTTTGATTTATTCCGCTAAACATTTACCCGTAAACACGTTTCTGTAGTGTTTATTGATTTATGTGCAGAGTAAGAAGAGAAAACAAAGAACAGGAGGGTGTCTCTGAAATCTCCTCTTTTTGTTTTTATTTGTAGATCTGCAGCCTGATTGGACGACACGTCGGGAAGAGATGATGATGGAGTCTCTGCTGAAGATTTAAGATAAGAACATTTGATTAACATGATAAAGACCACCGATTTAGTTAATTAAAATGGGAAATTACGCCATCTGGTTGTTACTAGTATGAATTTCCAAATGTCCACCAGAGGGCGCCGTTTGTATGTAAAATGATATATAAGCCATAAAATGCGTTTCTCTGAATGCAGCATGTCCTCGTAAACGACAAATAAAATGATATATAAACTCCTTTTAAACGGTTAATATTATATATATATATAAGTCTAAAAAGCTATTATATATTGGAGTTTAAACTGCTGTATGAGAAACGTTACACAGTTTTACCTTAGACCTGTATTTAACTGATTCTTCAGAGTTTTTTATTCAACTTTTAACCCCCAAATATGTTTTAAAGTTTCTTTTGGTGTCTTTGACATTTTTAATCAACATACATTTTAGTGCTAATTGTTAATATATATATATTTAAACTGCTTATTAAAGTAATAATTTAAATAAGTCCTTCCTGTTAAACGTAAATGATGATTTAAACATATGATGGAATCATTTATAATTTAAACATTTTATTCCAGCTACAAGTTTTTGAATTAAAGCTTGTCAACCTTCAGTGTATACACTTAATATTTAATGATAGACGATAATCAAATGATTTTTATCAAACTCTAAATATATTAAAGTATAAATCGGTGAATCATAAAACTTAGTCACAGTTTTGAAAGATGTCTTTTTATTAAAACAGTTTTCTCTTGTTAATCTTCAGTATTTATCAAATATATTCTTTGTTGTATTTGACGTCAGGAACTAAAATGTGTTTCTCTTCCTCTGCAGGAAGTCCAGCGACGTCGGTGTAGATCTGAGGCCTGATTGGACGACACGTTGAGAAGAAGGATCGTTGAAGTGATGATGGAGTCTCTGCTGAAGATTTAAGATAAGAACATTTAATCAACATGATAAAGACTGTGAAGAGTTTGTGCAGCTGTGGACTTGAGTTCAGTTTTAAAAGCAGCCTGGTGAAATGAACAAAGTGACCACTAGAGGGCGCCTTTTAATCACGAGTCATTGACAGCCTGTGATTAAAGAAATGATAATACAGCTCTAGTGCCAGTGATCTAATGTTTAGGTTGTGGATCAGAAGGAATAGATGCTAAGTTTACAAAATAACATGAGTCCTCTGTTTTCTTCTAAAAGCATGAAGTAGAGAACATATAATATTAGTGTTTAATGGGAGGATGAGAAAGAAACATGGGTTCACTGAATCCTAAAGAAAAGAGTGAAATGAACAGCTGACTTGATGTTGACGTCACATCCTGGTGTTTCTGATGTCTGTTAGTCATGTGGGATAAAGTGAAGTAAACGCTGAGTGTGTTGAAGATGAACTCCCATCCTGACCTCTGTGTTTGTTTTGTGTGTTTCAGGTGAGCTGCTGAACCTCTGTGGTAAGATGATTTGTCTCTGTTAGAAAGTGTTTAGTGTGTTGAATTAGAATAAAGTCATGTTTACATGAAACGTGCTCTCTGACTCTACTCATTACATATTCAATGATAGCCTGGAGGGCAACATGTATTAGAAATGTAAATAAAGGTGCAGAGGTTCAGGATGTAGATGATTTACACCACACGTCGTCAGTTTGTTCTTCAGCAGAGGTAAAAGTGTGAGGCTTCATTATGAGCAGTATGTTTATTGAAAGCTTCATTGATCAGAAGTGTTAATGATGGCGTGATGTCTGCGAGGAGTTTAGGGATCCTTCTCACGTCTAGATGCAGAAAAGTCAGTTCACCTGCCCCGAGTCCGAGCTGAACACCTGCGGGAGCAGAGTACAAAGAGTCAGTCGTGTCTTGGCGCGGCAGCGGCACGCGGCAGGGCAAAAGCAGGGGAAAGGCCACTTGTCCTGCGCCACTTGGCCGAGCACACGTAAGCCGGCCCCGGCCAGGTATGCTGCCCGATTCACCCCAGAACCACCGTGAGTACTTTTCAAAACACTTAGTCACTTTTTCTTTATGCTAATGCTAGCTAACATGTGCTTTACCCATTTGCTTGTTTCTTTTACAGGTCTGTGTGCTGCTTTGGAAACTGAGGACATGTGCAGATTAAAAATCTTTCAACCTCTTGTGTAGAATTTTTCAAAGTGAAAAACACCTGACAGATTAGCTTTAGCATCACACTGCTAACGTTTAAGTAAACCTACACTTAATTAGATAAACACCATACTTACATGAACAGGAGAGACTTCTCATGCAGAGTCACTTTTAAAACCTGAAGACACTTTCACAGCAGGAAATGTTAAATATTCAGCATGCTCAACCTAACCACACTATTCTTTGTTTTACACATCTGTGTGCTGCTTTGGAAACTCAACTACTTTCAACATGTTTTCATTAAAAATGTTTCAACCACTTGTAGAGTATTTTTCAAAGTGAAAAACACCTGTCAGTTTAGCTTTAGCATCACACTGATAAAATTTAACAAAACATACACTCGCTTACATCAACAGGACAACAGTTACTTTAAAAACCTGAAGACACATCCACAGCAAGAAATGTTAATTCTTCAGCAAAAAACATTCAGTCAAACTTGTCTTTGTTTAAACACCTCAAAGGAAAATGACAGAATATGTAAACCTTCTCTAAGAAAAATAAATGACCTATTGGTAGCAGATGAGTAGGACTGTTCTGTCAAACAAAAGGAGTACAGTCAGGTTCACTTACTTAGCTGACCCAACATTAAAGGCAGGGTTGCAAGAGAGGCTTGATTGGTTTATAGAGGAAATGAGCTGCCTTTAACAGCATATCAGACTTCTAAATGACAGAATAGTTACTTTTAAGATCACTTTTGTTACCATACAGTTGATGTATTCTCAGGGACGCCTCTTCCTCCTGCTGAGAAGGATTTCTGGAAAAAAGGAGGCAGACAGCTTGTGTAAAACATTTTGTGTTGTCATGTGACCCTACAGATGAACTTAATAAAAGTGTGTTCACATACTGTGTGGTTGTGTCTGCGTTTAACATGATGTAAAAGTTGTTCTGCTAACAATAACAGAGCATGTGAGATGTCAACTTTCATAATTGATATGAATGCAGCTTATATGCGTCCAACATTTGACTGAGTCTTTTGAAATCAATCATGGGAGGAAGTAGTGAACTTACAAGTGTAGCTGCATGGTGAACCCAGACTGGATCAGGCTCCTCACCGTCCTGTGTGACTCTCAGCGGAACATTTCATGTCCATCAGTGTGCTGGTTAAAAGGAAGAGGACCCCCATACTGAGACAAAGAAGACATCACGGATTGGATTAAACCTTCCATAACAAAAGTCCTTCATCACACAGCACTGCTCTGTGATGAAGGATACATGGACAGGTATTGGAATATATACCTGTACATGTTCTCATACCAATTACTTTTTCTCACGTCTTTTCTTGTTAGACGCACAAAATGCCAATATCATCTCTCCTATGAACATATGAACACAGTCTCTGAATCAGCAGTTTAGTGGACGAGATGGAAGAATTAACTTCATACAACACAACAGATCAACATCAGCTAATAACATCTGTTCATGTCTGATGAACATGAGCAGACAACATTCAGGGATCACTGTAACTTTATAAATGTAGTTATCAATGTACCTATAAGGAAAACATGTAGGGCCATTATGTATTTGTGTAGCTGATGTGGTCTTAAGGATTGTCCACACAATAAGGTCAGTCCATTGTTTAGTTCATTCATTAACGTGACACTTTACACAAAACACATTTGCATCTAATTGTATGAAACAAAAACCTGATTTGTACTTGGGGGTTTTTCTTTTGTAATTGTTTAAGAGTCATGTATTCTTTCTGCTTGACAAATAAATCACAGCTGGTCACAAATGACCGGAAATTCACCGACACACTTCCGTCTAGATTCAAGAGTTTCACTTCCTCACTTCAAACACAAACTACAAAGAATAATCCACTCACCCCTCCGTGTCCTGGAGAAGACTTCTGCTGAGAACAATCCAGTGAATTTTCACAGCTTTCACACGCGTTCAACTCTGTTTACAGATTCTCTCTGCTCCACTGATTTTACTTCCGCTTCGTCGCGAAACTTCTACGTCATATCCGGGACCGAACACCTGTCGAAAGTTTTTTCATTCAAAAACTTTATTGAACGTTTCTTTTAGTACAAACGTAGAAAACTTTTTTTTTTTTCCATTCAAAAACTTTATTGAACGTTTCTTTTAGTACAAACGTAGAAAACAAGTACATCAGAATTGCAACGTCAACATCCAGCACTTCATTTCAAAATAGAGAAAATAAATGACAATCTTAAGAAATAATAAATGAGGTCTGAACTGAGAAGAAAAAGGAAATTAAGGAGAAATAAATAGTAAATGAAATATACAAGGGTATGTAATGTTAGTTGTCTAATACTTTGGGAAAGTTTTTCAAAATATCGTATATAATTTTTGCTTTTTTTCCATTAATTAGTTTTAAGGACTTGAGATAAAGTTTGAAATCATTCAGAAAAGAGACAAAATTGGGGGATGACTTTAAAAATCTATTCTTGTGAATAAAGAATTTTGCCAGACACAGAATCAAATTAAGACAAAGTTCCTCATTTGTATTGTTTGAGATTCCAAATGTAATATCATCTCTGGAGATGGAAGGTAGACGTGACGATATTCCCTTTGTGATCCATTTATGGACCTCAACCCAGAATGTATGAGTCACATCACATGAGAAAAAGATATGGTCCGTGGTTTCTATGTCACTTTTGCAGAATGAACAGATGTTATCTTCAATATTGAAGCGTAACCTAAGTAATTCTTTGGATGGGTAGATGTCATTCATGATTTTGAAATGTATTTCTTTAGTTTTAGGGGGTAAAGGTAGTTTGAGATACAAAGATCTTAGTTTGCCAACAGAACCTTCATCAAATTTATTCAAGATGTTATTTTTGTTTTGCTTTCCTGGGAATGATTTGTCCGTGAATGATTTTCTTATGAAGGATTATTACACTTTTTATCCCATATTAGAATACCTTGAATTGAAAGTGGAGCCAATCGCGGTTGAATAGTCTGATGTGTCATTATATTTTTCGTCAGGAAGACAAATTCTTGAGGAAGTGCTTTTTGTAGCTTATCAAAATCCGCTTTCATTGGGTTGAAGTTATGTTTTGTGCAGAATTGATCATAGTTTAATAAGTGACCATTGTCATCCATCAAGTCAACCAGGGACCAAATACCTTTTCTAAACCAATCTTCAAAAAACAAAGATTTCTTTCTGTATAGTACATATCTATTATTCCAGAGTACAGTGGAGTGGGGTGAGAAGTTATGGACATATAACAATTTCCAATACAATAATATTTGTTTATGGAACTCTGATAAAGAAATAGGAAGTTTGTTGATGTCAAAATCTGTGACAAGAAGAAATTTTAACCCTCCAATTTTACTAAATAAATGATTTGGAATACAGAACCAGAAGGAGTTGCTATGTTGGATCCAGGCTTTTATCCAGTTTATTTTTAAAGTTCCATTAAGACAGTCAAAGTCAATAACTTTCAGGCACACCTGTCGAAAGTGCGTTCAGTGATTTCTGAAACAACCAATAGGTGACGGGCAGTTTAATGAATATTACATCGCCGTGTGTTAAGGATGTTATACAGCATATGAACTATTCCTCTGGCTGCCTGGAGAAGTAGAGAAAGTCACAGAGATCACCTGCTGAGCAGGAAGTGGAAACAATCATCTGTAATCACTTTCTACAATCATTTTTTGCTTACTCACTGACACTAAAGTAGTGTTTGTCCTAATGTAAGCGTTTATTCATTCAACCTGAAACAGCTGTGACAAGAGCTACACACGTTTACTCTTCAAGCAAAAGCAGAACAAATATATCTAAATATTTACCGATATTTATTTATCGATTTTGAATAAAACACATTAAGTCCATTTACTTTGTTAATGAAGTACACACTGTTGTATTTGTGCATATTATTAGGGATCTTTTCTATGATTGATAGTAGATTTGCACATTTCCCAGGTTTTAATAGACCTTGAAGCAGAGTAGAGTAGATGTTATGATTCTTCGTTACCTAGCAACCGGGATGACCACGCCTCCTCAGCAAAGATAAAAGTTTGTCTTTTCCCTGCTCTGAGATTGTTTCTAAATCACTTCTAGGCTGAGTTATCTCTGAATGTTTGTGAATGAAGTTCAACATCGTCACCACAAAGACAAAAGAGGAAGAAAAAAAACAAGAGACTGAGTGGGACAGTCACAGTGAGGACAGGGGGCCGTTCTTCACTCTGACTTGTACATTTCTTTTTATTCTTAGTCGTTGTTAAAAACACATGAACAATCTCCAGTAAAACAAATTCCACTAACTCTTCTTTTCCTCCTCGAGAGCAGCACCAAGCGTCTCCACAAAACGATGCACGTCCATGAACGTGTTGTAAAGCGGCACAGGGGCCACTCGCAGCACGCTCGGCTCCCTCATGTCACACTGAAACACACCAAACACAATGTCATGCAGGATAATAATATATATTTTATATCATTTACACAGGCAAAAAAAACAACATAATAATCTAATATTTTATTTAGATTCACATCGTAGCATCAAACACTTATACTTATAACACACGCATATATTCCCAGGAGATTAGCACACAGACTAATTAAGACTTTTTTAGTCAACTTCATCACTGCAGTTTTGCTTCATTTCAATAATTATTTAAAAAACTTCACACAACTTACAGCGACACCCCTCCTCTCGAGCTCTCCAAAAACCTTCTTGATGGGGACAGAGAAGCACAGTGACAACTGGCATCCTCTCTGCTCGGGGTCAGAGGGCGTGATGATGCGTACGTGAGGCTTCTCAGGCTGGGCGGGGTCTTGGGTGTAGTAATGGCGGATCAGAAACTCCAGGTAGCCCGTCAACAGGATGGACTTCTTACGCAAACACTTCATACTGCTCATTTTAAACACCTGATGACGCAAACACCAAGAGGTACATCTAGTCCACATGAGGAACACACAAGCTTTTCATTTCTGACAACTTTCAAACCTTATCCTACCTCCAAACTGGCCTGCAGAGGACAGACCAGTAGGATGGACTGGTTGGAGAGCCTGAAGCCGCTTACGCCAGGCTGCAGATCCATCACTGACAACACAGAGAAACATCAAGTCAAAGGACTTCTTCATGGACAGGCTGTAATACTAAAGGAAACCACACGATGGCACACAAACCTTGAAAACAACACATGGCTTTCCACGACTGTCAAACCAGTCAAAGTTTTATGAGCTGTGTGGATAATGAAAACATTGCCTTTATTACCGTTATTCATCTGGAAGCGACTCTTCAGGTTGTGTCCCCACCAGCCGGTCAGCCTGCAGCACACAGACAAACATGACATGTTTTCTTTCACTGGTTTATTTTATATTCCTACGATCAAACACAGTCTGACAAAAGGTTATTCACTCACGCCGGTTTGATGGTGTCGTTGTGCTTGTTGTGGATAAACGCTCCGGCGATACCTCCAGCTCCTGAGTTTAAGTACTGACAGAAAGACAGGCGTTACATTAACATGCATTAGAAGTGTCCTGTGATGAGTCCTTACATTTAACCGTACCTTATAGGAGCACCAACAGGCAAAGTCCACGTCCCACTCGTGCAGCTTCAGCTCCACGTTTCCTGCAGCGTGAGCACAATCGAACCCGACGTAACAACCCTGACCAGCACACAGGACAAACTGACTGCATTAGTTCTCTCAGGGTTTTAACACCATGCACAAAATAAGTTCTGACGTGTGTTTGTCACCTTCTTGTGTCCAGCCTCAGTGATGGCGGCCATGTTGAACAGCTGTCCCGTGTAGTACTGGACTCCACTGAACATCACCACGGCGATGGAGTCTCCCTCCTTCTCGATCACGTCCAGGATGTCCTCGGTCCTCAGCGTGTCTTCTCCCTGAGTGGGAGCAACAATCTCCATCAGTGGGACTGATCACAGTCTGTAAACATCAGTATGACTGGAAGAACTATCGTACCGGTCTGGGTGACAGCAGCAGCATGCTCTTCTGAGGGTCGAATCCTCGCAGTCTGATCTGAGACTCGACGGCGTACTGAGGACACAAGAGACACACAAACAATGAAGCAGGCTTGTTCATAACTTAATGACAAGTGGGTTAAAAAAAAGTCCTGCTCTGAGCTCTTTCAAGCCCCTTCTGCTGCACTAAAGGCTGCTGGTGTGTCACTGAGACATGATGCACCAGGTACAGACTGCATTAACATGCAGCTTGAGATCTTTAATCACAGCTGTACTGCACTAACACTGTAGTCATGACATGACAGATCACGTCTTTTACCATGCAGAGGGTTTCACTTCACTGACCGCCGTCACACAGAAGGAGTCAAAGTTCATCAGGAGAACAACCAGCCAGTAAAAAAGAAGTGTTGGAGAGGACTTTACAGAAACCTTCACCCAAACATCACCTTTCATTTGACCACTTTACAGACCATCAAACACGTCGGTCTAATAAAGTCCATCTTTGCAGCGTTTGGACTTTTTCACTCACATGGTCTGAAGGAAAGGCTTTGTCCTCCAGGAGGATTTTGTGCCGAGCTGCAGTCGGTTTGTAGAAGGAAAGCTGCAGAAACAACATATTCAATACTTTCACATGTCTTAAACCAACTTTATTTCAGCCACATGAGTTCACAAAAGAGCGCATCGTACCAGAAGAAGATGTAAATTCACCGTCAGGCCGTTCATCAGAGCCACTTCCTCAGGTTCAGCTCCTGAAACAAACACACACCTTTAACTTTTCTCATCATCAAACACTCCAACGTGAAGCTCTAAAAACAATTAACGACTTCTTCTCTCTGTCATGAAGATCATAAAGTCAAACTGCAGCATCCTGTCAGCGTGCACGAGCTGTGTTTGTCCATGCACGCTGGTTTAAAGACCTCCACGTGAACTTTGGAGCCGACATAAAGTGCAGCGACCTCATCGAGCAGCTGCACACAAACAGCCATCAAAAGCTGTCATAGCAGGATCATTAGGGCGTGTTTCTCACCGACCACTTCAGCCATCATTTCCTCCATATTGTTTTCAGCCCACGCCCACGGCCTGGACCCCACTGTGTGACCGTGGACTCCCCTGTAACACACATTAATTAAGCCATGCAGCTCCACAGGTATTTCTCTTTGAAGACGATGAAAGAGGAGCAACGTACGCCTTGGCCCACATCTCCAGCTCCTCCTCCAGGTACTTCCTCGCCTTTCTGGGCTGAAGACCCAACGAGTTTCCCACCAAGTACATGCACTCTTTACCAACGTCGTCCACCAGCTTTTTATCAGCTGACAAAAAAAACAACAACAAAACATCAGGTTAGTTTTTCACGCAGCTAGATAACGCAGGAATTCAAATGAACGTGCAAAAACGTTGGGACTCACAGGGAGGTAAATCAGCTATTTTAGGGACATGGAAATGATCCCGCAGACGTCTCAGGCTGTCGCGTTCGTCGAGGAACGCAGCCACTTCTGCAGACGTCGCGCTGCATCCCAGAGAGGCAGAAACTCGCTCAAAGGTTTCTGTCGGAGTCAAGCCTTCAAACTTCTCCATCACTGCTGACCTGCAGAGACAACAGGAAACTTTAAGCCACGTTATGAGCTGTAATGAATGCATGTAAAGGAGTAAGATGATTGTTTGCACCACAACGTCTCTCTCTTAAAAACACCAAACATGTCCTTTCACTCCACAGAGGTCAGGACAAACTGCAGGAACATTTTCTCGATTTCTTGATGAAACAACTTTGAACATGTAATAAACACTGACTTCATCTCTGCAGGGATCCGTCCTGTAAACTCAAACAAAAAGGAGACACTCAGGGATCTAAATCAGAGGAAGTATTCACAGTTTCACTGATGTTTGCGTAACGTAAAGATCCGCTCACAAGCACTTTTTTAAATCTGCACAATCAGCAGCTACAAAGTCCACTGTGTTACATTCCCATGCTCCTACAGAAGCCCTGAATGGACAAACATGACCCAACTTCTTCACACTGTGATCCAACCTGCCACACAAATATCACATTACACTCAATCCTTCATTCTGCTCTTTAAAGCTGAATCACTTCAAAATGTTGACATTTAATGAAGTCCACTTTACACACTCTCAACATCAACTTCCTTCTTTTACTTCACATTCATCGTACTCTGTGTTACAGTGAATCCTGACAGCTGTTACCTTCAGATGACCGTCGTCTTCGCACACTGAGTGAAATCTCTGCTCCTCTGAGCACGCTCTTTAGCCTCTGTGTGTGTGTGTGTGTGTGTGTGTGTGAACCGCTGCACGTTAATCATTGTCCTCATAAATCCACCCGGGCTCGACTGGATCACACTCAGATTCCGGTGACCAAACGCCCATCTGTGAGGCAATAACAACTTTCACTTCCCCCCTTTTTTGTTTTTTTTTGTTTTAAACTTCTTGTTTTGGTGCTTTCACTTTCAGGCGAGGAAGTCCAAACTGTTCTTCCTGCAGCTCGGCTCGCTCCTATTTCAAACTGATAACACATTCAGAAAGCTGTATGAAATAACACCATCTAAACAGAGACAGAGGAGTTGACTGAAACAGCACTGCATGTTAAACCACCTCCGTCCACTAGAGGGCAGCAGAGTGTAACCTCATTGAATAAAGCTGTCCACATTTTAAACACATTCATGACTTCCAGCACAAAAACAGAAATGTTTCTGTGCATTACGTTCTTTTGTTCGCATCGTTTAAGGACAATGAAAACACACCTGATTCAATCTATAAATGTTTTTTATAACGCAGCTGAAGGCAGGTGTCATTAGCACACAGAGGATTTACTGTTTCTGCTACCTGATTGGTTGACTCTCCTCCAACTATAAGTGTACAACAACACTCGTAAACACGTGCTATGTTGAAACTCTCGACCCTTCTGTGAGATAAACACACTTTCAAACCCCTCAAACGTGACCTTCAGTAAGATGACCTTCAGGGTCAAGCTCGTTGACTTCTGCCCTCGTCCTGTTTACACACCCTTAATGATCTTCTTCAGACCAACAGCAGGAACTTCTCTTCTTCACCGAAAACTGCAAATCAGCCTGTTCGTCTCTCTTTGCTCCAACTGCAACCTTCAAGAGGATGCATCACTTTAAAAACTCCCTTATAACACAAAGTTAGGACATTTTAAACTTTGATGGCATGTTCACTTGTAAACTCGGCGTTACGGGGAAACACGAGCGTACAGGATGCAGACGTGTTCAGAATGAGTCACATTCTTTTAAGAGAGCACAAACAAGATGGTTGCAAGATGTTTGGGGCATCACTACATGCCTCTAGTGTGTTCTCTGCTTGTTGTTCTCACAGTAAAGGAGGATGTGTGACATCTGGAAACGCTCAGGAGGCAGGACCCCCCCCCCCCCCTGTCGTTTCTCAGGGCACAGACATCAAAGGAGGTGGCAGATAATGTTTTCTCTCCTCCAGCAAGCAGCTACCAGCCCCGCTCCCTCATAGACCTTCAGCAGCTTCTCGGGACTCTAATGTGCATGAGTCAGCACTTTTTCAGCACGTGCACGACTCGTATGACGAGGACACGTTGGTGCAGAACAGACGGACGACGAGATTCTGTGTTCATGCGTTTAGTTCGTCTTCTTCCCGACTTTAACAAAAACTGCAACATCCACTGAGGGGCTGTGATTAATGCTCTGATATCTCCATGGTAACCGTGTCAACATACATGAATGTGAATCATAACCAAACTGACAAGTCATCACGTTTCAACATGCAGACGGCGACTTTGAAATTCATCTGTGAGCCCAGATTAACAACTCAATCTGACGTCTCATGACAGGTGAAATCGGAGGGTCCGAGACGTTCTCACAGTTTTGCAGCAGAGACAGAATGACAAGGCGCGCGGCTGTAACACCTGCTGCTCGGCTCTGTGATTTAGTGGAAAGGTATGTTGTCTTTGTCTCTGCAGCCTCGTGCTCCTGGTGTTTACTGCAAACTCAGGACGACCACCTTCTCCGTGTGGGCTCTGCAGGTTCTCACCTCCACACGCTGAGAACTCCTCAGTCACAACCTCGAATGTTTTCAGTCACATGAAGAGATAATGAGCCGAGGCACATGAAGCCTGAACCAGTCTCCTTTCTTTAAATTCAAATCTCTTTCCAGGAACTGCAGCTGAATAAGAACAATATTTAAACGCTGTATTTTAAGTCTTAAAAAGCTACGTGGCTTCTTCATTAAATCCACTTAAGTCCCACAAGGCCATCAAGTTTAAAACTCTCTTTTTTTGCAAAGACATTTGGTTAGAAAATAACATTATAGCCGACAGAAGTCAGACATGTTCACATTCAGAGTTAAAACCTAAATAAACCTAAAAACTACACATTCAGAACATTTAAAGTCGCTCTCATTGACATGTAGAAAAAAAATTCTTCATGAAATCCCTGAAAGGAAAATAAAACTTTCCATTCATCCATCATGTTTGTTTCCTCTGTGATCCTGACACTTTATATCTCACATACTGAGTGCATGAGGTCTGCCTGTTTATACTGTTACTGTAAAGTCTGCTGGATGATTTTTACACTAATTCATGTTTACGCCTCCAGCTGCTGATTACAGTCATTCATCAGAGAAAGGCACGACATGTCCAGAGTCACTGAGTCATCTTAGCTGCAGAAAATGTTTGTTTGTAGAAACATGAGATGTGTAACGTCTTCTTTAATTGTTAGCATATTTTCTTTTCTTTTTTTGGTGCATGTACTTTTACGCACAGAACTGCGTCGTTATGGTCCTAAAAGCTCTCTAAGTTTAGATTCACCGTGACGAACGCTGCTGTCAGGACTTCTGTTGCGTTTGGATCATGTCGCTGACTTTTCTGTGTCGAGGATAACGGAGGTACCACCTACACGAGCACCCCCCCCCCCCCCCCCCCCCTTCCCTCTCTCTCTCATCTTGCGCCCTCTGCACAGAAACCTTCGCAGTCTGCCGGGAGCGGAGCGCAAATTACAGCCTCTCTCCAGCAGCGGGAAAAGTTTAATTTTCGCTACTTTTGCACCAATTTCGACAACTTTCAATGGGACCCGACGACTGAGTCATACCTCTTCTGTCTACGACCCGGAGCTGAAGCCATGGACTCCTTTGCATGTGGTTTGGTGCCTGGATTTCTCTGCGTCGCGCTGATTTTGAACGCGAAATCCGGAGCTTTCGCGCAGCACGGTAAGTGTATGGAAATATCTGATTCCCACTTCTTTGATGTATTTCTACTCAACTAATCGTTTTTAAGTGGACCTAAGCTTTCAGAGACTCTTTATACACATGATGCATGATTCTTAAATCAAAAGCCTTCTTTTGCAACCCCGAGTCTCACGTGCCTATTAAAATATAAAGGCAAAAAAGAAGCATCTTGCCTGTTTAAAGCAGAATATTGTGGCTGCAATCCTGTCACTCAGCATGTCCACAGATGATGCACCTTGAGATGACAAAACACAGAAACACAGGAAACCAATCAAAAGCAAAAACAGAAAGATAAACAATCTTCCTCACATGCCTGCTGCTCTTTATTTGCATTAAACTTCCCTGCTTGAAGAGTTTTCTTGTCATTTATCAGACTTGCTCTGGAGATAATTCACTCATAATCACATCTGCAAACAAATCCTTCTAAGGACACAGAGTTCTGGCTGTGTTAAATCAAACTGTGATTTGCAATGTGTCGAAATAAAACTTTTAAAAAGCTGTAAAACAACACGATCAGAAATAAACAATCTGAGAGCCGTCCTCTTAAAAAGCAGCTGTGCACAAACTGAAACAGCTTTCTGCTCATGTTTTCATCACACTTCATATTCTGGGGTAAAATGAGGATCTTTGAATAAATAGAGAACTGTCAGATGTCTTTTATTGTTACAGCTGCCTGCATGCAAATGTTCAAGCTTTGAGAGAAGTTGGACTAACATGCACAGAAAAACACAAAGATGCATTCAAATGCTGATGGATTCAGGATGAATGAAGCTAAAGTGTTTACATAAAAGCTGTTTTGCATCTGATTAATGGACAAAAATTCATTTTTTTCTTTGTGGATTGATACTTTTTTTTGCACAAACATTTATTTCTCTATTTTCGGACAAAAAAATCATAAATTAAGAAATCAGAAAAGAGCAGAAACAGATTGAGCTTCACATCCTGTGAAAGAAGACATCCAAACGGTGTCTTAAATGCGTTTTAATGTAAAGATGTTGTCGCTCATCGTCTCCAGGACGTCCAGCAGCACATCAAAGCTCGCGGTCGTAAAACTTTAAGGCCGGCCGTCGTAAACAGAAGCGCTGAGGGTCCTCACGGAGCTTTGCAAAAAGAATACCACGCATTTCTGAGCCAAAACAAAGTCTACAACGAATCCTGTAACTCCAGGACACACACTCAGTCCGGCTGACCTGAAAACAACACACAGCCGTCCTCGCAGCTTCTGAAAGAGATGTATTTAAACAGCACAGTCACATAGAGAGCTCCGGGTACTTGACCCCGCTGACCCCTCAGGACATCACCAATAAAACATCACGCAGAGCCGTAAAACTTTGTTGACATCAGTGAACTTCGGTGAACTTATTCCTCAGGACTTTAAAAAGTGTTGACAATATCTCACAGCATTTCATGTCATCGAGCTCCTGAAACAAAAAGGCATCAAACATTTGTCTGAGCATCCTTCAGTATCATGTAACACAACCCTGCTGAACTGAGCGAGGGATTAAACTCCGAGTCCGCTAAACTCTAAAGGTGCACCTGAACATGTCTGACCTTTCTGACCTTATTCTGGTTTTCCCGTGGGAGCCTCTTCCACGCTGCAGACACTCTGATGTACTCTGACTTTCACAGAAGCTTCTTTACATCACTATTTTTATCCCTCTTGTGCAAGATTTCCTTTAAGGGGTTGTCTGTTGACACTGGTACTGGACTCTAAAAGGTCTTCTCGTCGATGAGGACCCTCCAACGTGTCGTCTGCAGTAATAACTGGTGATAATGAGCTTTTAGCATCCGACGACCTCGTCCACACCCCTAACTCTTTGTGTTTTCATGCTGAGTGAAAAGCCCTCTGGGGAAAAAGGCCCTTAACCTCTGTCGTGTTAACACCACGCCTTCCTGAATTCACCTCCTGTTCCTGACAAATCTCTGCAGACTCCCTGAACATCTGGGCTCCCTCTCAGCGGGACGTTTCCCCTCCTCGGGGGCCGCTTCATTAGCTCAGCCTCCCCTCCAGCTCTGTGAACTCATTAAGCCGACAATTGGACAAGTGTAGCCGGCGGCTAACATCTCGCCAATTGTCCTCCTGCCTTTAACCCTGCTTGTTTGGACGACCTTTGACCTCTCGTCTTGTCAGGGGAGCTTCCAGACAGGCGGTGATGTAAACAACAAGAGTTTGCTTTCAACGTGCAGACCCGCCTGCTCGTCTTTGTTTAGGCAGTAACCTCACCCTGTCCTTTCACAGCTTTGACTACCTTAACACCCTAAATACCCTGAGTGTTTGTTTTCCCTGACGTGACTTCACTCAGACGCCACAATCCAACTCAAACAAGGGAAAGGAAACGCGTTTTGTTTCACGTCAATAGAAAGAAGAAAAGCTGCTTCTTTCTTGGTTCCCTTCACAGAATTTGGAGCTTTTGAACATCTTCTCGTGTGGAAAGCTGCATGTTCTCCTTCAAATAATCTTCCCGGTTGTTTTAGCCTCCAGCTGCAGAGGCCCGTCATGGGCTGTTGGCTTTTTCCCGCGGCGACTTGAGAGAGGCGCGAGGCTCAAAGGAATGTCTGTTATTCTTCGCCATTTAGATAACCTCAGTGGGTAAAACGATCCCCGATGCTCCGCTCCACAACCACTGACACTTTAAAGAGCCAATTCAAGTCGTAATACGAACACCTTTTTACGCACTAGTTCTCGTCATCTGCTCTGCTAACAGACTCAGGGAGGTTATTTGGTGTTTCAAGTTGTCCTCATCTGAAGCCCAGACGTAGAGAAGCTCCCCGAACACATTCACATCCTGTAACAGTGCAGGCTACCTTTGTGAGAGTCCGGGGTAAAAGCCCCTCATCCCATCATGGCCTGAGATTCTTCCCTTTTCATTTCCTCCTGATTCAGTCGACACATCTGGAACTCGAGAAGACAACATGAGAAGAGGAGATGTTAGCAGAACGTTGATCTTTAAGGAAGAGCAAAGAATGAAAAAAACACACACTTGATCATGTTTAAAGTCTGGAACAATCCGCTCGTTTCCTGATCTGAAAAAAACCCCGTCCTGTGCAGGATGACAGTTTGACACCCGTCTTGTTCTCTGTTTCAGCTCCAGAGTGTTTCCCTGGAGGACACCAGATTTTGCGCCATCCGTATCGCAGCGTAGACTTTGACTCCACTGAGATCCAGAACACGGCCATCCAGGACCTGATCTGTGACCACTCGCTGTCCCCGGGATGGTACAGATTCAGGATCAACAACAAGCCGGCCGAGATGCCGACCACCTGCGTCGAGGTGGGAAACCGTCGCACCCATGTTCTGCATTCTGAGTTGACGTTTTGATTGTCATAATCAGCAGAAACATCTCACACCTCTTCTGCCAAGCCAAATTAAACAGCAGTGACTTTAATCAGCACCTTCAGTCCAGGTGCAGGGTGTAATAACCCCCTCGCTGCAGGTAATAACTGTTTCTGTCGCCCTCGCTGCAGATGAACCGTTGTGGTACTCAGGCTCCGGTGTGGCTCTCCCTGAAGGACGCCTCTCTGCCTCGACCTGGAGAGGTCCGTCAGCTCTCCGCCTGCGCCACCTGGCAGTTCTTCCACGGCAGCACCAAAGACTGCTGCCTCTTCAAGATCCCCGTCACCGTGCGGAACTGCGGCGACTTCCTGATCTACTACCTGCAGCCCACGCAGGGCTGCATGGGATACTGCGCTAAAGGTGAACATGCAAAATCTTTGCTCCCAAATTCTCTGAGAAAATCCTACGGGTCAAAGATTACACGTTTCAGCTCGGAGCTTTAACTTCATCTCATGTTGCAGTGCCTCCAGATTTAGGACCCAGAATGTGTCCGCCTGGTGAGGTACAAGTCAACGGTCGATGCAAAGGTGACTGCTTTCTTCCCTCCCTCTTTTACAACCTGCGACTTTTCACTGACTGATTTATAACTACAATCCTAATCAAGCTTGTTTCACATCATATAATCCTCTGTCTGTGTTTTCAGCCGCCGTCCCGTCCCTGCCGTCCCGGCCGGTGATCACTCCAGAGATTATCGGCCACAGTGTCCACCTTAGGTGCTCCTTCGTCCCCCCGCCGTGGAGCCAGCGGCTGGGCTTCCAGGTGGTTTGGGCGAGACACATCGGCCTCAGTATGAAGGCCGAGATCAGGCAGGAATCCACGCTGAAGCCCTTCTCTCTTGTCGAGATGGATGGCGTTCACTTCAGGCTGGGAGAAAAGGTAATTCCTGCCAGACGGTGCAGAAAGTTATTGAGGGTGCACATGTGGAGGGGGGAGCCAAGGATCACTCTGAACTCTTTTCGCCAGAGTTCAGGCGGAGCAGCAACGCGTGTCACGTCCCGTTAACAGAAGGCAAGAGGAGGGAGGGGAAGTTAAATGAGTTGCAGGTTGGGAACTCCACGTGCTTCCTATTTCATCCGCTCCACTCAAATCCTCACAGTGAATTCTAGAGACGTTATCTCAACACGGTGAGATAAACATGTTTCACATTATTCTCAACAAATCTCAACTTGCTCAGGAGAATCAGCTGTTGAGAGAAGTTCTGAAACATTGAAACTCGCCTCCTAACGTCCATAAATCTGATTCCTGCAGGTCTGCGTGCTGCAAAGACGCAGACGAAACCTTTCTGCACAACACGAGAAAAAATGAAATCTGACAAAATGAAAACATGCAAAAAAAACTTTTCAAACATTGGATGTCTTTTTCACATTTTCTGGCCTTATTTACAAAACATTGGGAAAACATCCACCTTTGACTTACATGTGCAAATATCTAACATTTCAATCGAGTTCTTATTAGACATTTATCAGCTGTTACTACAAATGTCTCAATCCAAATGAACTCATCATCAAGTTTAGAGCTCGGGCGTCTTGACTCTTCCCTAACGACCCTCTGCGCTCGCCTCTGATGATTATTTGTCCACGTTTACAGCTTATTGTCTCCTGAAGGCTCGAACCACATGTGCAGTAAAGTCGGTGCTCCGTTGACTCATCCTGTGGCGTCTGACGTTTACTTTTAATAAAAGTTGTTTTTTCTTTGCTTGATGAAAAAACACTTGTTGGTGGTCATCTGTGTTCCTTCAGCTGAAGACGAGGCGACGCAGAGAGAGAGAGAGAGAGAGAGAGCGTCTTTGAACTCCTCTCAGTCTGTTTTCCGTCTGCGCTCCATTCGTGGTTACTTCAATCCAAGATGTCGGAGTGAGGAGATGAACAGCATCTTTCACCCAGCTGGGATTTCTCCACAGTTTGGATTGAAACTTGTTTGCAGCAACAAAACAAAACATGCACCTTTTGGCTGCTGATTTTCAGACTTTGGGATTTTAAGATGTTGGAGCTTGTCAGGTCGAGTTGCTTACTCGTGAAACTAATTCCACTTAGCGGGGGAAGAAGTAGAAAATCCAAAGAAATATCCGTAATCTGACGGTTGATGACAGGTGGCAGCTGAACAACATGAAAAGCTGGTGGAGAGCCAACAGTTTGGCAAAGGTTCCTCGCTCCTTGGCTTCTCATTAAAACATTTTCTTTCTTACAGCTGAACAGACGTGAAGCTTTGATTGCTTCTCTGCTCTCGGGGTAAAAATCATCAGGATTAAACTTTGATTTCCTTCCACAGTCTGCTGCCCAGCTTCGTTTTCAGAGAGTTAAACCCAGAGGCTGCAGAGACATTAGAGTCATGAGATATTAACCATGATGCATTCTGAAGCTGAGCTGATGTCAGGGTGCTTTTAACCCTCTGACAGCTGCCGAGCATTGTGCCTCCATATTTGGACCCCAGGGTTGTGTTCCTTGTGTCTGGATTGTGTTGCAGAGCGCCGTCTTTAACGCATGTTGATGCAGCAGCTGAGTTGAGTCAGAGGTGATGTCTTTTAACCACGAGAGGGGGACGGCTTTCAGAGCCGTGCATGAGACGAGCGCTGGACTGAGAGCTACGCCGGGAAATGTTTGGTCAAATCACAAATACTGTCAGTCGCACCTTGTTCGTCCTTTTCAAGCCTAACAAGCATTAAGTGACATGTTCTTTGCAGTTCTCCTGCAGCGTGTCGACTTTCAGGGCCAACTACAGCCACAGCAGATCATCTCCAAAAGAAAGTGAGAGTTTCTACGCAGGACTGAAGGTAAACATTCATCTTCTACAGAAACACATAAGACGGACTCGAGGGTCTTTGCTCTCTTTTTATAAAGTTTTTATAAAGACAAAAAAAGAGAAGATGTGACTCACTGGATGTCTGTTCATGTCGTCTTTAGTTTTCTCCGGACTCGCTCCACATAGCAGAGAACAGTGAAGAGCACGAGGTGACCGTCCACAGCACGGTGCCCGTCCCCTGCTTCGGACCCGACCACGGTCACCAGTGCGCAGTCCCGCTGTCTCTGACCGTTCATGATCCAGGTCAGACCTGCAGGAAAACAAAGACACGTCGATTATTAATATGAAGATTGCAGATGGTGTAATTAAACACTGAATCAGCCAATAAGCAGCACCAACATGTTTGGAAGTCAAGATAAAAATAAATACTTGGTCTTTGAAGAGTCTAACTCTGGGCCGTGTTGACGTCCACAGACGGTCTCGGACACGAGGCCTCGAATGTGGCGCTGTCCGCCTGCCAGGTGGAGCTTCAGCCCGACACCTGCCGCGACGGCAGCTGTGGTCGGGCGACCTTCTACGTCACTGCTGTCACTGATTTCACACGAGACGGGAACAGACCGAGTTTGATCGGCGTTCAGCCCGGGACCAGCGCGCCACGGCTTTGGAGAAGCTACATCCCAACGTCCCTGAAAGTGAGTCCTTGAGTAGGTTGTGCAGGTCCTTCAGGGTCACGGTATCATTTTCTAAGTATTCCTTTAATTAAAGGGCGTTACCACGTCAACTGTAATTTCAGGCTTCTGCATTGTAATGTTTATGTGTACACATTAGACCTGCAGCCTTATGAGATTGGAGGGTACGGTGGGGGTTCAGGGCCAAAGCTGTGCCTGTTTGATGACTTGACATGATATTTACAGCGCTCTGCTCAGCGCTGCCATTAGCCCTTTCAACAATAGCTATTACATTACGTAAGACGTCATGTCAGCCCTCCAGACATTGTGTCTCTGAGGAGCCTGTCACTGAGGAGTTTCCCATCTGTGTGTCGTGGAAACATCAAAAGCCTCAGGTCAGAGGGGTCACCGGGTGGAGCCCCACTAATCTTCCTTCTCCTGAACTTTGCCCCCCAGGTCACGGTCCAGGACGTCCCAACTTCCATCTGCTACTCCCTGACTGACCCACATGTCATTACTCTGGACGGCAGGTAAACCACCTCCTAATCCATTATCAGGCTCCGAGTGATTCTTTCACATTCACTTTTAACAGCCTGCTCCAATTTCAAAAGATGTCCAACACGTGTAGCACAACAAGAGGTTAGCTCTGCTTAGTGAAAAAAACAGGGATGGAGAAAGTTGGTTTTTGACAACATAAAGTGATTTAATGTTTGACTCAGATTGTGACAATCTACCGCGTGCAGGCGCTATGAAAACCACCAGACCGGTACCTTTGTCCTGTACCGGAGCCTCGTCAGGAAGTTCGAGGTCCACTCCCGCCAGTGGGACTGCGGAAGCCGACACTACGCCGTCGCATGCAACTGTGGCGTTGTGGCACGAGAGGGAAACGAGGTCGCCGTCTTCGACATGTGCAACGGACAACCCCGGGAGTCCAGGCCACGGCTCACCCTGAAGAACCTGGGGGACGGCGAGGGCAGCAGAGTCAGGGTGATGGAGTCCCATCAGGGGAAGAAGGTCACCGTAGGTATCCGAACATTTTGACGATGCAGCAGATTTAAGCAGCGACTTTAGCTTCTATACTTCATCCTGTTGATTAATGTCATGTTAACTTGTTGAACGTCTCTCTCCTCTTGTAGCTGATTTTTCCCTCCGGGGCCTTTATTAGGGCCGATGTTGATGACTGGGGGATGAGTTTATCTGTCCGCGCTCCCAGCGTTGACTACAGCAACACACAAGGCCTATGCGGCACCTTCGACCGCAACGGCAACAACGATTTTCAAGATCCCAGCGGTGGCTCCTACGGTCCTGATGACTTGCACCAATTCATAGAAAACTGGAGGTCAGTCCGCAGATGCAAATTGTTTGTGAAGCTAATTTGCCTGAAATGACAGATTCTCCAAAGAGCTGTTCTGTTTCTGTGATTTCCCCTCCTCTGCTAGGATAGCACCTGGGGAGAGTTTATTTGACAGGATGCCTCCTGGGACGGCGCAGGAGTTCAGGAGGCCTTTCTGCATCTGCCAAAAAGGGTATGGCACGTCTCATCAGGCCAGCAGAGGGATGAGGAACTTGTACACTCCTTCTGCTCACTCTGAGTGCATCGCGTATGATAACGTGGATTACACGTCTGTGTTCCCCTCTATGGACACCACAGTGGAATACATCAAGAGTCCAGAGAAACAGGAGAGCATCCTGGATATGTCTGAGTTTAACAGTCATCCTCTGGAGAGGAGGCACCTCTGGTACGATATAGAAAACAGTGATGCTGATCTTGAGCTCGATGGTGAGTTCAGAAAGGATAATCTTCTCTCGGTCGATCGACCGAAGAGACAGGCTCCCTTTGAGTTCCAGCCGGTCTTTGCTGCTCAGAGCCTCAGCCAGACTGATCTGCAGAACTTGGCCTACTTCTTCCCTGAGGATCACTTGGCAGAAACACGACCGGAGGTGCAGCCTCAATGGCCAACGCCAAGTGGACTGACCTCTGCAAAAGCTCTCGAGGTGTGTCAGACAGCTTTGGCCAACTCGAGTGTTGGCGCAGTGTGCCGTGGGCTGCTGGGACGCCGGCTGGATGAGGCGGTTGATCTATGCATCCTGGACCTGCAGCTCAAGGACGACCTGGGCTGGGACGAGGCCCTGCTGCCGTACCTGGAGAATGAGTGCGAGAGGAGGCTGCTGGAAAACCGGACCCAGAGAGCCATGGAGGTGGATGGTTTACCTGTGGTGACGGCATTGCGCTGCCCAAACTTCTGCAACGGAAACGGAGAGTGCACAGAGTGGGGCTGCCAGTGTTATTCCAGCTACAGCTTCTACGACTGCAGCCTGGCCATCAGTGAGTATCAACAAACAATAAATGGGTTCATTGTCTCTGTGCATTTACACACTAACAGTTCACCAAAAGATAAATCCTCCTGCAACATCCAAAGCAAAAACTGTCCTGACAAAACTGCACTGTAAGGAACTTCTCAAATGTTAAAAAATTCTCCAACAATCTCTCTCCTGATAGGCCAGCCGGTAGAGATAACAGATTTGGAGAACAGTGGACTTTGTGACATTCGAAACTTCAACTGTCGAAACATTCGAGTCTTCGGGCTCGGCTTCATCGACTCTCCGGACCTCAGCTGTCACGCCACCAGACTGAAGGTGAGGAAATCGAAGGCTGAAGTCAGATTACAGCGTAGCTGTCAAAAAGCTTTCCTCTGAGCTGCGTTGATCTGCCTCCTCAGTACATGAATGGAGTTTGGGTTCCAGGGGAGAAACAGAGAACCAAAGCCACCTTCCTCAGCTCCAAGGCTTTAGACTGCGCTGTGCCATCTCTGAGCAACACGGCGGTTAACACGGAGGACTTCATGATGGACGACAAACCCTACGCACGCTGGGAGATTAAAGTAACGTCTGACAGCGAACCTTTTCTTCTGTTTGCTGTTCTGTCCAAAGTTAAAAACAAGTCTCTGCTGTCTCAGGTTACTAATGATGGCTCCCAGTACAGCCAAGATAAGGTGCTGACCATATACGATGGCGTTTGCCAAGTCTGCGAGGCATCGCGCTCAGGACTCTGTAAGTTAAAGGTAACTCGCATGCATAAGTGAACATTGTTTTTTTGCTCTCACACAGTTGTAAAACTTCTTCAACACAGCAGGATGTTCATTTTGTCAACTATGTTCCCAAAACAAGAACAACAAAAAGAAACGAGGCACAGACGGGTCCTGTTGTTACTGGAACTGCTTTTTATGGGAGCGGAGACAGGACAACTTGTAACCTTAAAAACAAAACACACACACACACACACACACACACACACACACACACAGAGACACACACAGAGACACACACAGAGAGACACCAGGAGATTTACATGTTCTTGCCAAACAGAACTAAATTGAATTATCGTCAGGAGAGGAGAAGCAGATGATGTGTATTAAGAACCGATTTCCTCTTACTTACCTGGCCTCTCCAAAGGAAACAAAACTAAAAACCCAAACACTTTTATTATGATGTTTATTTTTCTGGAAGCTGCAAAGACTTCTGAAAACAACATTGTAAATATCAGCACACAAACCTTTTTGTTTTTTGCCAAACCTCGATACTGTTTCTTGCCAGGAGAAGACGTGTAACATCGACGGGATGTGTTTCAAAGAAGGAGACTCCAATCCCAGCAGCCCCTGCCTCCTCTGCGACCCGGACACCTCCAGGTTCACCTGGTCTGTGAATCAAGGTACAAACAAATGTGTCAAGTTTCAAGGTCGTGCAGAAAAACACACATTTTCTTGATATTTGGCACAAAATGGCGTGGTGTGATCTCTACTCACTACGTCTTGTGTGCAGGCTGTTAGAGAAATGCATCACTTGGTATTTTAGGGCTCATTGTCCCAATCTGAGTGAGGGAGTGGAGGTGTTCTTGCCTCAGCTTGCAGTCCCACTAATGATGACTTGCATGGACAACAGTATTTATCTTACTCTCTTTGCACGGTGGCAGTCCTGATAGTCTGTCAGCTTCAGCTGTCCAACTGTGGTCCTGTTTGTCACCATGAGCAGATCAAAGGAGCCGAGCCTCCAGGTTCTCAGCGAGCCCTGACCTGTCGCTCACCCGGCCTGAGAGAGAAGGGAGGGACGATTAGCACAGCTGCACAGGCTGACAATCATCCAAACTAACATTTAAAGAACATATAGAGAGGTCAGGCTGGAATAGCTGTGCACGTCAATAAATTAATCATTAATTGGCTACATCCTTCTCTGCCCTGGAGCACAAATCATTTTAATAAAGACAAACTGATTCATGTTGAATTCAGGTGGAGTTTTCTCACCACACGTTTTTTTCTTCTAATTTCTACTCAGGTTATGTCAGGAATTCATCCGCAGTAATAATCCCATTAACCAGCGAGCGTCCTCTGGTCGGTTTCTTAACATATTACCGTCATGCTGAGCAGGTGTTTCCTGAGATTACCATCACTTCCTCACTTTTCAACATCTGTCGGGAGAGCGCGACGTCACAATTGGATGCGATGCGGTCGCGTTGAAACGGCCGCTGGGAGTCGAGCTTGGAGAGAAAAGCTGGAAACCTTTTCAGCCGAGGACGTGTGTGTTCACAACGAGTCTTACGGGAGCAGCCTGCAGAAAGACAGTTTCATTCAGGACATCAAAACACAAACACTTGTAGCTGTAGATACAAAAGTAAATAAGACAAAAGAGCTACTAGTGTAAATTAGTCAACACCCCCAAAAAACAAAATATTAAATTAGCAAATTACTTAAAGCCAGAGAGTCAAAGTGTAAAAACGTATTCATTCTTTCTAAACACCGTGCCCGGGTCTCTAACCTTTCCCCTCTCTGTCGTCAGTCAACGAGTCGCCGACCTTCCACCGACCTCAGAGCAACCTGCGGACATTTGAAGGAGAGAATTTCGTCTTCCAGTTTGCTGCGTCGGACCCTGAGGGCTCGGCACTCCTCTTCCAGCTGGAGTCTGGGCCTAGCGGGGCGGTCCTGTCCCCTGCCGGCCTCCTCATCTGGAGGGTCCCGACACTTCCTGAGGAGGGGTTGAGCCGCTCCTTCCGATTCACGCTGTCGGACGAGTGCAACTCCCAGAGCAGCTTTAACGTGGAGGTACAGCTGGAGCATGAATACCAATATAAAGAAACACCGATAAAGAAAGCCATGACTCAGCAGTTTCTCTCTTGATATCTGTGACACAGATCGACGTGGTGCCATGCGGGTGTCACAACGCAGGTTCATGCGTGACTGATGTTAATTTCCCAGCTGGAAGTGGCAAGTACCTGTGTGTTTGTCCTGAAGGGACGCAGGGAGACCTCTGCGACGAGGATGTGGACGAATGCTTGTCATCCCCGTGTGCCGTCGGAAAGTGCATCAACACAGCCAGCGGCTTCAGATGTGAATGTCCGGCGGGGCTGAGAGGTAAAAAGCTGATCTGCTAAATTCTTTAAAGGATTTATTTGCAGGAATGTACAGATTAATGAAGTGCTTTCTTGCCTGTGTATTTGCAGGTAAAACTTGCCTGGAAGACATCAACGAATGTGAGAGGAAGCCTTGTTTCCCAGCAGTCCAATGCTTCAATAACTTTGGCTCCTACGGCTGTGGCCCGTGCCCCCAAGGCATGCTGGGAAACGGGACAACATGTACAGGTTACAAGCATGGATTTCCTCATCCCCCTTGTTTAACCGCATACTTAATGTTCTCATGCAAAAGAAGTTGGCCTGTCTTTACTTTATGCATCATGAGAAAGTGTGCTGAATGAAAGTGTGTTTTTCTTTATTTTATCTGCCAACAGCTGTTGACCAGCAGGAAATAACAGTTATTCATTTAAATTCGAAGTTAGGTCATGGCCCGAAAAAAGGAATCAAGACAAGTTTATTGATTTGAAGTCCAACACATATGCAAACCATTGCTGTTTCACATGATTTGCAGTGCATGCAGTACACAATGTACATCTGTCCAAATCTACAAATACAGATGAAATATTTATTTAAGGAACAAGAAAGCAGCTGTTCGTCAGCCATCTAAAAAACAAGCATGAGATAAATCCACTAGGCAGAGCACGTTTGGCTCTTCAAGGTCTGAGAAGATTTTAAATGTTGAGTCAATAACACTGGTGTAACGTTTCATGACGATCTGCGTCTGTTGAATCAGAAACGTTGGCGTTGGAAACTTGAGGATGTCTGTCGTCATCATGAGTGTTTGTCGCTGTGCTAAGATGAGTCGACAGGCCGTGACAGGTCATCGTGCTTCGATGAGAATCCATCCTAAGTCACCTTTTCACGGTTAAAGTGCATTCCTCAGTTGTTTTTGTTAGTCGGTTCTCTGCGATGTGGGGGATCTAGATGAAGGCGTTATCAAAGGTAATCCTCATCCAAATAATCTGCGTCTTTCCTCGTTCAACAGCTGTCGGGCCTGTCGCCGTCTCTCCCACATCTGCTCCGAGAACCACAAGCTACAAGACACCAGATGTTCTGCTCCAACCACACAAAATAAAGACAGACACTTTCCGGAAACCCTCAAGTGGTATTTCCCAACAGACGAGGGATGACTCGAGGAAGTCGACCCTACAAAGTGACCCAAAACGACCACAAAGCAAGACCACGACGGGGAGGCAGGTTCCAGGAAGGAGCCTGAACCCGGCGCAGACCAAAGCTGACTCAGCGGTTCCCCTGACTGTGCCGCAGACAAACACGCCGAACCAAGAGGAGCCTGCTCAGCCACAAATCAGAAACACGATCACCAAGACATCCACTGTGGCCCCGCCTTCTGTAAACGGCAGACAACGTTCAGGTAAGGAATGTCTGAGAGCGTAAAACACGAGGAGCTGAACAGTAGCATGTTGAGTTTTGGAAGAGCATTGGATCTCATGATGTGGAGGTTGGCAGCACGTGGAGACGTTTGTAAGTTAAAGGAAAGATGAGGATTTATACTGCCAGTTCGTGTCTCTCAGGTTTTGCCCCGTCTCTGGCCGTGAATGTGTCGGCGACCTGTGCCAGCAGGCCGTGCTTCCCCGGTGTTCAGTGTATCAACCGCAGGCCGCCACACGTTGGGTACGTGTGCGGAAGATGCCCTCCTGGCCTCCATGGCAACGGAAGAGTCTGCATGAAGAACGCCAAGGCGGGTAAGAGAGCGCTCAGTTTAGATGCTTTTCTCTATATTCAAGATGGTGACCAGACATGACAGAACGCATCTGTGACGATCAACCAACAGGACCAAATGAATGATTTCTCTTTTCTGACATTAAGACTCTTGAGTTTTGCTGAGGCGCTTGTTTCTACTTCTTCCTTTTGATTATGTTTATTTTGTTTGCTGAGAAGGAACATCACTGACGTGGTCCAAGGCTGCGTGGGAGCCGTCAGTACTGTTTGTACTTTTTGCCTCATTGCCTGACCGTAACGTTTTAAAAAGGAAATGTACGTAAGGTTATTTCCTCTTTGAGACGGAGAAGGTTGCTAACAGCTCAGAGGAGACAGCGTTAATCCCTTTACTGTTCACTGGAAAGTCACAAGACACAACAAAGTGTTTTTGCAGATGATTCGCTTAAAGCAGTTTGAAATACAACCAACGACAGTGCAGCTAAAAATGTTCCCAAAGATAAAGTGTCAACAAAAGAATAAAGTGTACAAAGTCAAAATACTAAATTGGAAAGTTAGATATAAAAGAAGGAATAAGTGGACAGCGATCAGACTAAAGATGTAAACAGAACTAAAGTGCAGTAAAAAGGTTGAGCAGCTCGTCCACTAGTTGGAAGATTAGCGACTTAGCATCTTGTCGGCTCAGAAAGCTTTGCCGAGTTTGCTAAGTTGATGACGTGCTCCAACGACGGGGTTCAATTTGTGTAAATCACCTTCTTTCTTTCCTCAGCATCCAATCACCTTCCTCAGCAGCAGTCGACGGGCAAGACGAGTCGATACCCGTATGGAGCCAGCAGCAAAGTCTCCCAGCTCCACTTGCCCAACTTGCCTTCCCGACACGGCGTCAAACACCTGTCCTTGTCCGTCACCAGAGCGAGCCGAGATAATTCTCCCAGACAGGTTCCCGTCTCCGGAAGGGGAGGTGGGACAGGAAGGAGAGAAGCGGTTACTGCTCCAAGACATCTTCCCAAAACATCAATTAGCGCTTTTCATGTCACTGCAAATACTCACAGCGCCCGTTACAGTGCCGACATCAGATTGGACACGAGGACATATGCGAGCTCCAAGGGTATGATGGCTCCCCGTGCGACGGTCTCCAGGGTGAGTTGAGCATTTCTTATGAAAAGTGGATTTCTTATATGAAGCGTTTAAACATCTTCCCTCCTTTATCCTTTGATTTTCTGCAGCCCCATGAAGCTCTGACTTCATTGTCCAGAGTTACACCACCCGTTCCTCGCCTGTCAACTCAGTCTGATAAAAGTCTGCAAATGTCCAAACAAACAACACTACCCCAGCTCAGGCATCTGGCCTCCACCAAGGCCAAACCCTGGACTCCTCAAAAACCAGTCCTCCCACTAACAGCAGCACTCACTGCTCTGTCCTACTCGCTGTCTGAGTCTGAGTTCTCTGCAGATGGAGATGAAGCCGATTCTGGATCTGAAGGCCCGGAGATGCTGCACATGATCCCGGCATTGACCTTTGCAACGCCAGGAGACACGGTGCACAGCAGCTCCCAGTTGCAAAGAGCCATCTCCGTCCCTCCAGGTGTCACTGCAGCAGGCGGACAGCTGACCACCTGCGCTGACAGGCCGTGTTTTCCTGGGGTTCAGTGTGAGCCAGCTGTGGATGGAGGTTTCAGCTGCGGGAGGTGTCCTGCAGGATACATCGGAGATGGACGACTCTGTCGAGGTGAGGCTACGCGTCTTCACAACTCTTCTGAACATGCATGTTAGGATTTATAAACCACCCTGTGTTGGAGGGAGCTGACTGTGTACACCCTGACATCAATCAGCTGACCCCTGTGTTTCCAGCTGTTTGCAGGCACATGTGTGGGAGGAACATGGAGTGCGCCGCGCCGAATACATGTCGCTGCAAACCAGGCTACACTGGTCCCGACTGTCAGACAGGTAAAACACCAGCAGCTGTTAATCCGCTCTGCACGTCTGTTTGGTTTACATTTTAATTTCACGTCGTTTTGATTCTTCTTCAGTGATCTGTGAGCCCGACTGTAAGAACGGAGGGGTTTGCATCGCTCCGGGTGTGTGTCAGTGTCCCGGAGGTTTTCACGGAGAGACCTGTGAGGAAGGTATGTTTCACCTTCAATCCCAGTTTCATCCAATCACAGCCCGGTGGTTTCATTTACTGATCAGCACGGGGAAGTAAATTATACTTTTCTTTAATGTCTGTCGGGTTTAAAGAGTTTCACTAACACTTCATATAAGTATGTAAACAAAGAATATCCTGAATTAGCTTAGCGTGTGTGCAGCTCTGTGCAGGATACCTTGTGAAAACGGAGGCTCCTGCGTGGGACTGCAGACTTGTTCCTGTCCCTACGGCTTCGTCGGCCCTCGATGTGAGACCAGTGAGTCACGGCTACTTTCGTTTCTGGGTTTTTTCATGAATGTTTTCTAAATATCACATTTTCCTCATTTAACCACGCTTCATACAACGATGGTTTTCTGTCTCTTTTAGTGGTTTGTAGCCGCCACTGTCACAACGGGGGCCGGTGTGTCTCTCCAGGCGAGTGCAGATGTTCTGCAGGGTGGGCTGGACCTTCATGTGAGACTGGTGAGTGTGCTCTTCTGTTTCTGTGCGTAGTAGTGAGCTTCTCACCTCGTAACACCGACGCTCTGGTCCGTCTGCAGCTCTCTGCTCTCCCTTGTGTCTGAACGGAGGTTCTTGCGTCCGGACGGGACTCTGCGGCTGTCCTCTTGGTTTCTACGGAGCACAGTGTCAGAATGGTAAACACTGAACTATAAGTCAGTAACTGAGCATTAATTTCTCTGTTCAAATGTGACATATGAGGAAGTCTGAATGTTTTCCTCTTCAGCTGTCTGCAGCCCGCCCTGTAAGAACGGCGGTCTGTGCATGAGGAACAACGTCTGCTCCTGTCTGCAGGGATACACCGGCAGGAGATGCGAGAAAAGTCAGTCTTCCTCCTCACTCAGCCTCTTCTCACTCTGTCCTCCAGCAGGTTCTGAACTTCTTTAAAGACGTTTAAATTCCTGCTCATCAAACCAATCTCTCTTACTCTCTTTCTGTCTGCAGGTGTGTGTGAGCCCTTGTGCATGAACGGTGGCAGGTGTGTCGGCCCAGATGTTTGCGATTGTCCGTCGGGTTGGCGGGGAAAGAGATGCGATAAACGTAAGTCCAAGAATCGGATCAGAACATATTTGTTTTACATTTACAGCCTTGTAAACAGGTCAGATCCCATAATGCATCACTGCGGGCACCTGCAAATTCTATCTGTGCAGAAACTCTCAGCCTATAATTCTCCAGCCCAACTTTTGTTTTAGCAAACTGCAGCAGGTCAACAAACAAACGTCCGACATGTTGAAGTTAAATATGCAAAGTTTCCAAATATGCGAGGCGTGTTCAGGTTCGTGTTTTCAGTCGTGTGCCTTGAGATTGGCTCTGATGTCGAGGGTTGTTGTCTTTCAGGCAGCTGTCTGCAGAAGTGTCTGAATGGCGGGGAGTGTGTGGGTGCAAACAGCTGCCACTGCGCCGCAGGATGGCAGGGCGCGCTGTGTCAGATCCGTGAGTATCCCAACGAAACGCACAGCAACATAATGATGAGAAACGATGACGTCCGCTTTGCTCGTGATTGGCTGGTTGGTGCAATTACCAAATGTGTAACATTGACTGTCTTTTTCTATTTGTGTGGTTTTCTCAGCCATCTGTGAACAAAAGTGTCTCTACGGCAGCCGATGTGTCCGACCAAACGTCTGCGCCTGCCGCAGCGGATTCTCTGGCTCCCTTTGTTCAAAAAGGGTAACGATCCTCAAACGTGCAGCCTTCCTTCATGTTAGACGTGTCTGTCAGTAACTTCAAGACAAAATGCTAACTTTTAGTCAGTTTGACTCGAGAAGTTCAGATTAACACTGATACAAGTTGTGGATCTTAACTTAAAGAAGGTTCTGTTATTTTTACTGCTTCATTTCCCCCAGCTGCTCTGGGTTGGGGTCGCATGTGTGAGTCAGAAAACTTGCATACAAGGAAAACTGGAAACACGTGAAAATGCACCCACTCTCATGAACTGACCGGTTACAGATGAGGACGTATGGAGGCGCGCTGAGCAAAGCTGTGCAAAACACATTTGGACTGAGAGTCTGCAAAGCTTCAAAGAAAACTGATCTGTGCAAACATCTGAAAGTCAGGCGTGTTGTGTTTGTATCTGGAAGAGGAAAAATGTACATCAGTGTTACCTTGATAGCGGTTATGGAAAGCTGCAGAGATCTATAAGTGAAGCCATTTGTTTTCATTTCAGCGTGCTTCTTTTTAAAACCTCCTACTCTTGTTTTTGCAGCTCCCTATTTCCCGAGGCTGATTTTCTGATCTGGATCTGGATTTCAAAAAACGTCGATGAAACCTCCTGATGACCCTCGACCAAAGCATCGTCCTCAGACACCTCTCTGAACTCTCTTTACTGTGAAACAAACCAGGCAACCTTCTCCTGACCTGAACTCAGACCGTCAACGTCCTCTCAACCGCTCAAAGTTTAACGACAGGGAAGCATCAAGTTCACTTCAAACCACTTTGGATCTCGACATCATGAATGAAATAAAAACACAAGCAGCTGTAATGTTTACTGTAACTTCCTGTTCAGGCTCCACACCACAAACCCAAACCTCTGTATGAGTATTTATTTATTTGTTTGTTTTATATTGTCGCATATTTCCTGTTGTATATTTCTTAATCACTGTATTATCTTTGTTATTTCTTATTCTATCTGGTTGTTTTGTAAGAAAACAAATAAATATCGTCTTTAAGCTGCTGGTTGTTTTTTTTATTCTTTTAAAGTGTTGATCATCTCTGAACAACTTACCTTTTGTTTTATCCACCAGTACCCATAATCCTTTGCTAACAGCTCCTCCAACATGATCCCCAGAGGACGTCTCTCATCTCCTGGAAGCAAAGATTCAATAAAAGATAATCAGGAGGTTGAACTGAGTTTGTATTTCTGTTTCGGTCATGCTTTTTGAGTTGTTGATGTTTGACTTCGCTTCAGGGGCCAGACAAGTTCATGGCCGGCAGGTCGGGGCCACGGGGGTCCTTAGTGCAAGGAAACAGGGATTAAAAGATTAATGAGGCCGCATTAGCTCTGCACCAATTAGAATTCCAGCCTCTCGCTGACTTCTGCATCTGCACGGGCCGAAGAAGACCGAGCTGTTTCACTTTACGGCCCTTTGTTGACACTTGTTCCAGTTTCTCTACAAATCTTTTTGCAGGGCAGGATAGCTCTACATTCAGTTAGAGGCATCACTTAAACCTCTCTTAACTGTTTGCAAGCAGGTAACGTCTGAATGAGCAGTCTTGCAGATTAGTTGCTAGAGGCTGAAAATGTCTCTAAAGCTCTAAAAATGATCACTTAGGGTTTACCGCCCTCTTGTGGCAACGATGGAAATGGCAATAGAGGACGTGTTGATGAAATTAAAAGCTCAACAAGTATACATCTCTTCATGATTAGCTAATTTTAATTCATTTAAAGTTCTGAATTTTATTTGAATTAAATCTGAAATCCGGCCTTTAAGTCTAAGTCCAAGTTTTCATGCAAGACAAACAAGCACAAGATATTTATATCCCTCCCCAAAGATGGCACTGGGCAAGGTGGAGGAGGAGTAGAGCGTGCGTGTGTGTGTTGATGGGCACACACAGAGACGGGACGGGCGGGTACACCTGGACTGTTCACTCAGTGGAAGATCCGAGCGGCCGGCCAAAGCAACAAGGTTATCCTCCATCTTTCCTGCACACGGGAAACAAACACACACAAGTTATAAGTAACCCACAACATCCACACACGTGTGTGTTGGGGGGGGGGGGGGGGGTTCATTTGTTCTGAAATCCAGATTTTAAGATCCTGCTTTCAGGATCTTAAAATCTGTTCCACTTCTGATCTTCTTTAACCCAATGATGATGTTTGTCTCTTTTTAATTTCTGTACCTGAATTGTTTGATCATCTTAGCTCTGCTGCAGCCACATTTATTGAATTTGAATTAATGTGCAGCGTCTTTTCAAATGAAAGAAAACCTTCCCTGACCCCTGCACATAAAACAATCGTTTGAGCTGAAATATTGAAAGTTTGTTGAAATAAAATTATTTATTTTCTTTGCATGTTTTGAATTAAGGAACATGATAATAATCAGTCCAGAAATAAAACACTTCTGAAGTGATTTTCATTTATTCTCAAACATTTGCATTTAATCATTAAAACAAATGGAAATTATTCATTCACAATTTTAAACAGTTCAAACATCTGCATGTTGGACCTGAAGTTGTCTGTGATGACCTTGAAGCCTCAGATCAGCGGAGGCCTAATTTAAACCTGCAGAACCACAACAGGTGCCCCCCGCCCCCCCGCAGGCTCCACCTGTCCTCTCTTCTCCGCGGCGTGCTGCCGACCCAGAAAGCAGCCGTCATTCATTAGAAATGGTATGCGGATCCGCCGGGGGCCGGCCGGCACAAACCCCCTCGGTCACCGGATCGGCGGCAGCTGCTCGGCCCCCCGCTGCTATTTTCACCCTCAGGATAAAGTGATGTGCAGCCGCCGCGCGCCCGCACGGTCCCTGCAACTCCAGTCCGAGCCG
Source organism: Symphodus melops (assembly GCF_947650265.1). Taxonomy (NCBI): domain Eukaryota; kingdom Metazoa; phylum Chordata; class Actinopteri; order Labriformes; family Labridae; genus Symphodus; species Symphodus melops. Next base: position 3,747,764 of record NC_136713.1, read on the forward strand.
AACAGAGCCAGGATGAAGTCCGACAGAGCGGCGCAGCCCGACGGATTCACCTCAGACCTGGACGACATGGACAGCGACAGCTCCGACGGAAAGTCCACCGGAGGCTGCAGCCCGCGTGCAGAACCGGGGGAGGTGATCGGAGGAGATTCCCGTGCCGGAGTAACGAGACGGAGGAGAAGGCGGAGGCGCAGGAGCGGCGCTGGAGACGTGCATCTCCCCGGAGTGAGCCATCAGAGGCAGGCGGCAAACGCGCGGGAGCGGGACCGGACGCACAGCGTGAACTCGGCCTTCACGGCACTCCGCACGCTCATCCCCACCGAGCCCGCGGACAGGAAGCTGTCTAAGATAGAGACCCTCCGCCTGGCTTCCAGCTACATCTCCCACCTGGCCAACGTGCTGCTGCTGGGGGAGGACTGCCTGGACGGACAGCCCTGCCTCCGCTATCAGGGCATCCTGCACGGCACCGCCGCGCTCAGCGCAGCCTCCCTCAGACCCATCTGCACTTTCTGCCTCAGCAACCAGAGGAAACTGGTGAGACGGATCTTACACCTGATGCGGCATGCAAAGACAACTCAGCGCTCCTTACTATCCTACTATAAGTGCAGTAAAACTCCTTTTCACTCAAAGGGCTCCAATGGTCCAATGGTATTAAAAGTATAGAACCTATCATTCCAGCTGTGCAGGACGCTTCTCCTTTATTTTGGAATTACAAGTTCAAGTGCAGAGTTTGAAGACTTCACAGAGTTTGAGGAGATTTGTGTTTGACCAGAGCTGCACCTGTTGGTTCAGTGATTGACAACAGCAAAGAGAAACAGGCAGTGGAGGTTCAAAGGTTTAAAATAAGTCTGACAGACACACGCCTCTAAACAGATCTACACTCGTAAAAAGACAAAACAGTTTTAAGTCAAATCTGACAAACTGAAAGGCCAGAGGAACGAAAAACATTTATTAGAACAGAAAAACAAAGAGGGGGGAAAATTGAGACAATAATTAGTAAAGACAAATCCTGAGAGGATGCTTGTGACTAAACTTAAGGGGTTAAGGGTGGTTTAAATCCTACACACCTGTGTAGAAGCAGATCAGACGTGTTTACAGTTGTTGATGGTGTTTGGCCTCTGAGGTTATTCATAGAACAGAAACTGTCACAAGATCAGGAATATTATGTCACATTTCACAAAGCAGCGCTGTATTTACTATTTTACAGCAGCTTAACTTGTCTGCTGTCAAATAGAAGAAATCCTATTAATGTAAACTGAAGATGTAGATCAGGGATACTTCGACAGCATTCATGAGATGTGTTGTTTTTAAGTGACTGAACACTTGGACTTTATTTGTGTTATCAGTCAATCCTGAAACATTTAAAGACGAGGTTTAAAAAAGTCAAAGCATCAATCATTTCAGACAACAGATAAATAAAATAAAGATAGGAAAAAGGCTTCAATGAGCTCATCAAGTTGTTTGTTATTAGGATGTGTGTCGTGGTGCTTTCACTGAACCATGTTTTTGTGGTAAAACTGAACATTTCTCTGCGTCCACAGCTCAGAGATGGAGGGAAGCACTCGGCGGCGGTGTGAGGTGAGGCTGCTGCTGCGGAGAGACGAGGACTCCGCCTCCGTGTTGTTTACACCTGAAGGACTTTGTACATAAACATAAATTATTTATTTTTGGATTAGAGAGGCACATTGAAACACTGAGAAGCACTTTCTGTTCACGTCCGTGTGCCTCTGAACCTCTGTGTTTTGGTTGAGCTGTAACCTGAGCCCATGTGTAAAGTTGCACCTGACGGGGGGCTATTTCAGTCCCACGAATAGTATAAACTACCCCCCCCCCCCCCCCCCCCAACACACACACACACACACACGACCTCATGTCCAACGCCTAAAAAAAAGCTTTGCCGCCTTCAGTCCCATGAAGGAAACTGAAGAGCTGCTCCTGCAGCGGTCGCTGTCAGTTTTAGTGACACTAACGCTGCCTTCAAGTGCCGTCAGAGATATCACCATCATGCCGGGGCACATTAAAGGTTTGTCAACTTCTCTACCGCCCCCGGTGGTGAACCGAGGACACTGCAACACAGACGGAAACTGACGCTCGTATCATGAACTTCTTTGTCACAACGTGCACGACTACAAAGACAAAAAAAAAATCAGTTTCTGTAACGTTTGCAGTGATTCGTACGCAACAACCGTTTGACTCAAAGAATTATGCAGCCTAGTGAGCGATAATTACAACGCCGCTCTGTTCCCTTTTTGTCTGGTCGAGTTAACCAGACTAAAATACAAGTGCAGGTAAACTCCCTTCACTCCCTAACACAGAGAGAACATTTGTACTTTTGTTTCTGGCACAGTTGACATTTAAATCTCAAAGTATCAGAACTAATCGCAGGATTTAACCTTTGAGGATGTTTTTTTTTTTTGCTCTATTTGGTTTACTTAATCGAGTAATTTCAGTCGAACTCAGGGGAAAACGTTATGTAGCTTTACGTTCAGATGGTGCATCATCGAGTCTCTACTTTACTTTTCTTCACACAGACGTGCAGAGCTGTGAACACTTTTTAACACCCTGAAAACCAACCTGGAATGAGAGGAAGGATTTCATTCAGTTTGGTTCATGGTGCAGAGAAGATGCACGATGTCTGGGCCTGATTTTAGACAAATCGTCCCTGAAGCCGTTTGCATTCACACATGCAGCTCGTCCTGAAAACTTCAGGAGTTGTGCAGGTGTGAACAAGACTTTAATGTACTTGTGGAAAACAGGAACATAAAATTGACAAATTGGCTGATTAGACTGAAGCAGAAACTTCCACAGCGTGCTTCTTCAAATTGATTTGTTTTCATCCTAAAGCAGTTTCCTGATAATTAGATTCCTGCCTGATGAAATATGACGAGAAACATGAACAGTGTGGTGAAATGTTTACATTTGCAATGTTGCACAATCTCTGTCTCTATCACTTTAGAAAGATTTAAACTCTTGAGAGCACGAGAGAGAGAGAGAGAGAGATTCCCGGCATAAAAAGGAGAATATCTAACCGTTATTCACGCAGACCGTTTGACTGATTTATGGATGCAGCACGTCAAGATGAAAACTCACTGGAAGATGTTGCACACTACCTCAAACCTGCTCTGAATACGAAGGCCTACCTCTAAAATCTTAAGTGCAACACAACTGTTTAAACTTGAATATCTGACAACTGTGTCCTTTGCACATCACAAAAAACTGAGAAGAAAAATGTATTTTTGTACAATAAAAATTAAAACAAACGGTCTTCTCTGTTCATTCCCCCCTGAAGCTCAGCACTGATTTTCTCACTAACCTTCTTCTGACGCAGCTTTATCTCCTCGAGGTGTTTAAGAAGTCTGACGGTCCTCAAAGGTGACGAGGGGGAGGGGGGGCTAATTCTTGATCTTGACAGGAGATCAGGTCCTGAGAAGGATAAATGAAGGGATGTAACTTCTATTCAATCACCTGAAGTCAAACGGAATTACTTTGAGATCATTTATCTTTGTGTTGAAGCTGCTCCAAATTAAACCTCATTAAGTTCTTGTTTCAAACAAGTGTTCAGTTGTATTCCAGTTTTTACATCTGGCAGAAAATGGTGGGGTTGTGGTCTGGAGACCGGACCGATGTCAACTCTAAAAATGGGAGCAAATACATCTTCAGACTCTAAACAGCTTTATTCCCTTGGAGTGTTTGAAACAGACTTATTTTGGTTCAGCTGCAACACAACAAACATGGTTGAATAAAACGAGAACAAAGTTGTTAACATTTCAATAATCTTTATTTCTTAAAAAAGTCAATCGTTTTATATCAGATTAAAGAAAGTAGAAACCAATAATAATCCGTTAGCTGGCGAGGCATCTCACAGGGGAGTGGGGGCGTGTCTTCTGACAGAGTGAGCAGAGCCACCTCGACACGTACAAGTTTACCCGAAAAGTCAAGAGAGAAGGCGAAGTTTGAGACCCAATAGGAGCCGAAACATGAGCGAGGCGAAAATCATAAAAAAAGGGATAAAAAAATAAATTAAAAAAAAAAAAACGTTGGCAAAGACAACTTTTTTTCCATCGGCTTTTAAGTCGCAAGACAACGACGAGACTTTTAAACAAATCTGGGTTCAGATTCGTTGAAGCAGCTGTCGGGACCACATGGAATGTTTCGTCTCCAAATTACGACAAAAAAAAATAATAAGAGGGGGGGATTTCGACCCTAACAGGTGACGAATCAGGACCGAGCCCTTTGTCTGGAGTTCAAAATAACACTTAGATCTGTTTGAGAGGAGGAACAATGTGTGTTTAGGGGTGAAGAATAAGTAACAGGAGGTAGAATAGAAAGGAGGGGGAAAGATGTTTTACTGCTCCTGCTGCTACTTGTAAAAAAAAAAAAAATATTCAAAAAAAAAAGGAAAAAAGAAAAAAGCTCGTCTGGCATTGGAGGCGTTTAGTCCGTCTCCTCCTCTTCAGATTCAGACTCTGCAGGAGAGAAGAACAAAGCAATAGAAATTTAAGATCAGGTCATGATTAAAGGATTCAGCAGAGAACGAAAGCAGATAACGGGGGCGTCGGCGCCTACAAACGCCCCCAGCCCGCCGCCAAAGAAGCTGCTTGGATCACGGACGGCGTAATCAAACGCACAGGTGAAGCTACATTTCACCATCATGTTTACACTTCCTCGTCAGTACTCACAGCGAGGGAGCGATCGCAGACGTTCCTGCTTTGACATGTCAAAATATCTGCAATCATTCAGCGCCTCGGGGAGAACGGCGAACAGATACGCAGGTGTTGTGGGGTGAGTTTTATTTTACCTTCTTCCGCGTTTTTCAGCCACTCGACGAATTTCTTCATCTGCTCAAGGAAGAAGCTCTTCCCCTTGGCGAGGTGGGCCTCGTTGTACCACTTCAGTATGGCCTCTTCGCTTAATACATCCGCTGTTTGACCAGAGAGCAGGACAGTGTGAGAGCTCGGCAAACATTATTTTCAAGACTGTGAAAAACATTCACTGAAGCTTGGTGTAAAGTTCTGCTTCTGACTCTTTGTTCTCCTTGAAATAAACACTTCATCTCTAAAAGCTTCTGTGCAAAAATAAGAGTTCTTCCAACTATTCTTGTTTTCAATGAAACGAGAGTGAGATGATAACAGTTCAATGTTCGTTAGATAAGTTGCACCGACCTTTGTAGAGCAGCACCACGATCTTAGGAAAGGCCTTCATGAAGTGGATGTTGTCGTAGCAGTACTCCTGGATCTTCAGCATCAGGCTGAGCTCGGAGAGACCCTGGGAGGTGAAGGCTTTCAGCAGGAGGCTGTATTGCTGCAGAAACAAAAACAGGAAGCTAAGTTTGTGACCCGTTGAAAAGGGGTCTCTCACAACTTGCATCATCACAGTAAGAGTTTAGCAGCGTGAAGACCGCACATGTAACCACGCTGCAGAGTGGGGTTACACAGACTTGTAAGACTTTGGACGCTCCACATTAAAACATAAAACCAAGATTTTATGACGCATTATATTACGGTGTTCGTTCCACTTGTATGAAATGCAATTAAATAAAAGTCACCTTTTGTTGAGTATTTATTGATTTCAAAGATTCCCTTTTTTTCATCATCTCATGAAGCAATCTCTTAGTCTAAACTCTTACACAACATGAGGCCATCTTTGTTTTGCAATAAGTTGTATATCGTAAACAGCAATCCTGCTCCGATTATATCATGCTCTAACAATTTTGAAACCTGTCAGGACCTGCAGTCACCCATCACAGAACCCAGAGTCCTTTTTGTTTTTAAGATGTTGAAACTTGTAGCAGCTCAACGCTCACCTTCAAGTGTTTGATGGCTTGTTCTGTCACCAGCTCCTCCTTCTTGTTCCACTCCACGCAGCTCATCACACTGGTCCAGATGATGCTGATCATGGCCTGCTCCGTGAGGTTGGACTTTTTCATCTCCTCTTTGGTGAAGATGATAATCTAAAAAAACAAAAAGAAAAGCAGCTGAAAACCTACACCTGCAATCACAGAGGCAGGTCTAATAAAAAAGGCCTGTGTGGATTGAATTTGCTCATCTAAAGCGATCCTATACGTGTCGTTTCAGCCTCACCTCCTTCTGAGGGTCACCGCGGGCCATCTGTTCCTGGAGCTCCTTCTGCAGCTCCTTGCGAGCACCAATGGATTGCTGGTTGCGGGCAAAGTCGGACAGCTCCTTCAGCCCGGCGTCTGTAAAGTACTTAGAAAAATACTCGCAGCTCCGTTTGTTGGCAGGAAAGAGCTCCTATAGGGCAGAGACAGTCAGACATCACATATCTGATGAAGAGAAATGTAAAATGTGTGTTTATCCAGCTATTTCAGAAAGTCGTTTACCATCAGCCTGTTGTCCATGCCGACTTTGCGAAGACTGCCAGCGACTGAGTTGATGTCCTTCTCAGCGATCCAAGTTGAGAACAGCTTAACCGCAAAGGTTGCAGACACTCCTGAAAAAACAAAAACAGGTTGATGTTAAATAATGGAATAAAAATCACTGTGCCCTTTTCAGACTGCAGAGCCGTAACTGAGCTGACATCTCTGCACATTCACAGACGAATAATTGCAACCCAACCTCTGGGTTCATAATTACACGTCAATACTTCAAATATTTACCAATTACTTAGAAAGACTTTGATTGTACAGCTAGAATCCACCCTGTCGAGTTCCTGCTCACCTTCTTTGACGAGGTTCTCGTTGAAGAGGCTGCTCAGGATGGAGGCTGATATGTTGCCGTTGCCGAGCAGGATGCCGGTCAGCATGGCCAGCTTGTTGCGCTCAGACTCGGTGAATCCTTTTAAAAACAGCAGCAACTACAGAGAGACAAAAGGGCAGTGATGTTACACTGGTGAGCACATAACTGCAAACTTGTTTTCATCTGTCCACGAGAAAAAAAACAACCTCTCCTCAAACAAATTAAGGAATGGTCTACTTTCACCTCAGTGGAAGACATGACTTTCTGAACTCTTTAAATGTATGAATTCCCTCAAAAATCGATTTCAGTTTGTGTTTCACTTCGAGAAAAACAAAACGGCAGCTGCTGCTGAACTGGTCAAACCAGCACGACAAGTTTTCAGCTCAGCTAAAAGAAATAATGAGGCTGACGCCATCAAAACAAGTTCAGTAACTTAATTCACTCACCTTCTTGATCTCCTCTTCGAAACCCTTCTCCAGGTACTTGTAACGCCTGATCAGCTTGTTAAAAACCTACGACAGTGAGAAAACCAATAAGTTCTCTCAACAATCTCAAAATGAAATACTAGTTTATATTATGGCAAATTATTCAGTGGCTGTAAAGAAACAGCAGGCCATAATTTGTACCTGAGCATATGCTTGCATGGTCTCCAGGTCTTCTTGTGCCGTAAAGAGGCAGAACTCAGTGCGGGTCATGTCCTCAGATAAAGTCCCGCCTGGGGCTGCACCAGATTAAACAGCAAATAGTCAGAACAGGAGTTAACACCCTATCCTTTTCATATCAAGTATTGTTTTCCACCTCATGGTTTAACACTACATTTCTTGAGAAATACCCACCCAGCATCCCACCGGCCACCAGGATGTCAAAGAGTGTCTCTGCATATCGGCGGTAGTCAAGCTTGGAGCCAGAGGCATCAAGGAACTTCGCGACCGCTTCCAAATCAGAGCCAGTTTGATTCAAGCCTTGTACGATACTTTCTTGAAACTGAGAAGGTTCAAATCTCTCCTTTTCATCTGCAGGAGAAGAAAACAGGAATTAAAAGAGTGCAGTGTGTTTTAAAAAAATAAATATTAGTCAAAGTCAATAAATATAAATATTAGTCAAAGTCAAATACAAACCTCTTTTCCTCGTTTTGAAACGCTGGCCGGTAAGCGTTGGCTTTTGCTGCTTTTGATTATTCATAAAAGACACCCTGAAAAAAGGTTGAAAACACAGAGTTAATGTTCAGTGAAGCCAAACAGTCGGCACGTTGACCTCTGAGTTAGGAGTACACAGTGTGAACATTATGTTTTTAATGTGCCAGATTCAAAGTGTATATTCTCTACCTGTTCAACTTAAACTTCCGGCATTTATTTGGCTTCTCTTCTACGAATACACATCACATGCATCTACTGCAGAATACATTTATACGTCCATGTCTCTCCCTCGCTTTCTTTGGATGTACACTTTCAGAGTTATGACACAGAAACTGAAAAACTAGGCGCCTCTTACTTTGAGGATTGTTAGGAAATTAAGAAATTACATATTAAACCCTCAAACAATCCTTGTAAAATAACTTTCAGTGTGAGGATGTAACCGAAAACCCAAACCAAAGATAAAAAGTCAGTTCATGACATTAAACACGCGTCGTGTTTTAAATAATGAGTGACTAAATTTAAAGCTATAATTTGTTTTAGAAACCCCCCCCCCCCAAAAAACAGGCATTTTAATGTGAAACCGAAGGGATGAAAATCAAACAAAGGTAGAACAGTTGAGTTTAACTTGACCCAGAATATCAGAAGAAAAACAACAGTCAGTGCTTCATAGTGGATGTGTATTTAACGTGGATGTTATTAAGAATACATTTCAGCAATATAGTAAAAGTATGGGCTTAAAAACACGCCAGTTTTCCAAACCTCAGCTGGCTAATTGTGTGTTAGCACTTTGCTAACTTCAGGCCTCACCATGCGTCGAGCTAGTATCCGCTAGCCGGGCCTGCTAACTGCTAACCAATATCAGTACAATTACAAACTAAAACCACTGAGAACACGTTAAATACAAACATGAGGCGTTGACTTTTAATTCAACTGAACCTCCTGTCGAAGTGTCATTAAGAAAAGCAACATAATAAGGACACAGCTTTGAGGTATTTGAGCAATAGAGCGCTTAAAGCTAAGCTAAGCTAGTTTAAGCAGATACAGAAAAAAATCGTCCTCTAACGATTAATTGTTTAAAACATGAATTTAAACTGTTTAACACAACTTTTAAACGTATTTCCGATACGGCTGGGGTTGTAAGAGAGCACACAGATGAAGGAAACACGACTACTCACCGAAATTATTGCAGATAAAAAACGGTAGTGAACCAGGGGAATCAGAGCGAGTGACGATCCTCTCAGTGGCCCAAACAAAAAGAGCTGCGCGTGAGGGCTTCCGCAGGCTCCGCCCACTGCGCATGCGCGATTCAAAGGGGGGATTTCCGTTCCACAAAACAGAAAAACAATAAATCACAATATTGATCCTAGTTTGAGCAGCTTTCTGCTGCTGGAGCTTATTAGAAACATGCAGAGGCTTTTTAGCTCGGGTACAATCACTTCTATCTGAAGCAGTTCCACTGCCCGCTTCCATCGCTGCAACACCTGTTCACCTGATAACTGCTCTCATATCTGGCAAACCCAGGGGCGTCCAAAACAGCCATGTGGGGGTGCTTGAAAATGATCAAATCTATAAATCTTGAATTTCCCTCTGGATCAATAAAATATGTATGTATATATGTATGCATCTATCTATAAGACCTGTTCCATTTAACCAGCCCTTCCTGCTTCCATGCACCTCCTAACCTTCTTGGGTCTCTCTCCTCTGTAACTCCTCTTTGTCGCTCTTCAGGCCTCCTCTCTGAAAGACGGGAATGTGATCCATGCGGTGCATCCATGAGCGATAGTCCTCGGCCAACAAGAACACAAATCTGTGTTAGTTCAAAAAACCATGAATGACTATTTAACGTTTTCCAGATCTTGTTGTGATATTTTAGAGGTTAGGCGCTGCCACTGAATAAACACAGAGAAAGAAACAGTTTATCTTATGTTCATGTTTTGTCATTTATTCTGCGAATGAATCAGAAGGTGAAGCATTAAAGTGACTCAAACTGTGAATTAAGGTTATATTATACATTTTTCAATCACATTCATTCATTCACAAAAGAATAAACACAATCCAATATTTTTATTTGTTTGTTAACATTTTCCATTAAAGGAAGAATGTGCAACATTACACATCAATCACGCTAACACAACAGTGCAGGCAACAGGTGATTGAAGCTCGAGACAGAGGAAAGTTTAGTCGCTGCTTGCGTTCATAGTGCTTCATTAACTCTAATTGATAATGCGAGATCTACTGGATCAAGAAGTGGCACATTCTTCCATTAAAGACGTTTTATAAAGGTGTTAGTAAAATATCTGTTTTTATTTGTTCTTATTGTCAGTTAACACTCAGCTCAGCTTTATTTTGAAGAAACAGAAAATTAAAGCACAGGAAATGTTTAGATGTCTAGGGCCCACGGTTTGAAACATCCCGGTTTACTGGCTGGAACCTGCAACAACACAACATCATCAACAGAAAACAAACATTAAAAGGAACAGAGAGAACAGCTGATATATCATAAACTTACAACTGGATGTGATCTTTATTCCTCAGTAAGTAAACTCAGAACTTTATCTTTAAGGAAGCACAATGAGGCTTCTTCTTTCTTTGCTACCGGATTTTAAAAACAAAAACTTTATAGAGTTTTGTTGCTTTATTTTCCGTCTCAGTATGTTTACCTTCTGAGTGAGCGGGGATGCACAGGCCATGCAGGCCTTCTCTGGAGTCGCTGGGCTGTTCAGAGTAAACGGGCCGACTAAACCGGACTCCGAGCGTGCTGCAGCCACCGCGTCTTTGATGGCAAAGAAGACCGAACTGCCGAGGAAGAGGGAGGGTTCTCCAATACCCTGCAGAACGGTACAATCATCAGGATCGAGTCGTTTTAAATAGATTTAAGGGAGCAGAGTAAACGTCTAAAAATAAAGGTGTGGATCTGACCTTGGAAGAGTAGATGGCGTGCGGGTTGTGCGTGTCTGACAGAAGGTGAACGTTGAAGCAAAGCGGCACGTCGCACACGGCAGGGATCTTATACTGAGACGGACCTCGAGTGTACAGCACACCGGAGGGGGAAAACTTCAGCTCCTCCATCGTGTAGAGACCCAAACCCTGCGTGAACGCTCCTTCAATCTGAGAGAGGGACAGGTGGCGAAAAAGTGGAAGAGACAAAAATAACAAAGAAATGTTACAAAGTGTGCCTCGAAACAAGTTTTCACCCTTAAAAATTAAATAAAATTACGTTTACAGAAGCTTCATCACACCTGTTTCTGCATTTCTGTTCTTTAAAACACTTACTGACCTGTCCGATGTCCACCGAGGGGTTCACACTTCTCCCGATGTCCATCACAATGTCCGTGCTCACCGTCTGCAAGACACACACCTTGAATATTTGGATCATTTCTCAGATTAAACGATGTGAGCGATGAGAGGTTTCTGACCCTGAAGTCTCCTGTCAGACAGTCCAGCTCCACCTCGCTGCAGCACGCTCCGAACGTGAAGTATGCGTAGGGCTGACCCTCCATCTTCTCCCAGTCCATGTACAGGTCTGGACCTCTGAGGACGCACAGGATTAGACCATCGTAACCCCAATTATTTCATAACAAAATAAATAGTTAATTTCTTACCTGTAGAATCCGGTGGCTGATAAACTGATTTTTTCCAAAAATGCATCATTGGCCTGAGAAGAAAACACAAAAACATATTTTACACGATTACAGATTCGTTAGATTTCCTTTTCTCGTGAAGCCGTACCCAGCTCTCCCATGATCCTTTGGGGTTCTTCTCCCTGATTGGCGTAAGTCGCTGATACAGAGTCTGGCAGGCATTCTGAGGAAAACAAAGTGAAAATAACACTTTTAGTTTTAAGATTTCAAAAATGTTTTCATTGGTTGTAAAAGAGGGAGCGCAACGAGACTTCACCTGGACAGCCATGCCGTTGGCGTCGGTGCCGAAGGAGGCCGCAGACGGGCAGGTGTTGGGGACCGTGTTGGTGCTGGTTTCACTGATGTAGATCTTCGAAGGTGGGATGTGAAGCTCCCGACTTGCAACCTGGCAAAAAAACACAGAAGAGTGAACAGTGTGTCTCAGAGAAACACTTGGCACTTGACTTCTTTGAGGTTTCACCAGGATGCTCTGCAGGGATGTGTTTCAAAATATCTCCAGAGATAAACCTGTTGATGCCTGTTTTGCATGTTCATATTTAAGCAGCAGGTAACACGAATAGCTTTAATACACAGGTACAGATAAAACCTAACCTGCTGCATTTTAGTGTGGATCCCCTGGCCCATCTCCGTCCCTCCATGAGTGACCAGAACAGAGCCGTCTTTGTAGATGTGAACCAGAGCTGCAGCCTGTAACACACACACACACACACACACACACATGCACAACCAGCATGCACACATTAAATCAAAACCAAAATCTTTTTCAATTGTCCTAATTCATGTTAAAAAAAAGTTCTGACCTGATTTAAGAAGCTCTCTGCGAATGCGATCCCGTATTTAATGGGGATGATGGACAGCCCTCTCTTCTTCCAGCGGTTCTGCTGGTTAAACTGGTCGACGGCTGTGCGGCGGGCGTTGTACTTAGATTTGATCTTACACTCGTCCCAGCAGCGCAGCATGTTCTCCGGACTGAACTCAAACTTGTAGTGGGTGACTGACGGCCCCTTGTACATGTTGACCTCCCGAATCTGAGGAGGGATTTCAAAACGAGAGAGGAGGGTCGTCACGATACCAGAACTTCAAACATCTGATACGCCACGAGCAAAAAGAAAAATATATCCGCGCCTGTTTGGACACTACTGCAACAATAACACCCAGTCACACGGTGTCAGGTTCTTTCTTGTTTTTAATCAACAACGTCACCACATGCATACCTGGTCTGCAGGGCGTCCCAGCACCATGGCCACGTCGTTGATCATGTTCTCTACGAAGAAGAGGCTTTGCGGGACGCCGAAGCCCCTGAAGGCCGTGTTGGAGGGCAGGTTGGTCCTGCAGGCGACGGAGCTGCCCCGCAGGTTGGGGATGTTGTAGGCGTTGTCCATGTGGAGCACAATTTTTTCTGCAACCTGCAAAAAGAAGACAACGACATTTTCTGTCTGTCCTTTAAGTTTGATCGTTAGATGTGAAACACGGCAGATTGTGACCAACCAGAAGAGACTCGTCGACCGCGTTGCCGGCGTTGGTGTAGTACTGTAAATCAGCAGCCACGATCCTTCCATCCTTCATGAAACCCACCTGAAACAAACCGCACTAAGCCGTCAAACATCATTCAAACGAGTGAAACCTCGCTGAAATAAAAGTCTGTTTTTGTACTTTGTATTTTCCCAGGACCGGGTGGCGACCTCCTGTGATCAGCATGTCCTCTCCTCGCTCCAGGATGCAGCGCACTGCGCGATTGGTCCTGAGGAGAAACATTAACACAAGCACATGAGTGAAGGTCACATTTATGATTTTGAGTCATTAATATTATTTCTCGTTTCTACGACTCACTTCCAAGCAGCCACGGACGTGATACTAGCCAGGATGGAGGTTTTTACGACCTTCCCGCCAAAAGCTCCTCCCATCCTTTTGACGTGACAGGTGACTCTGTTGGACGGGATGCCGAGCGTCTCTGCGATTACATCCTGCAGGAAACATCAGTCCACATTAATGCTATGAACCAGAAGCTACAGCAAAGGTTTTTACAAACTGTCAGAAGCAAAGATTCCTGCTATTCTGCAAACTTTTAGTAGTCAAGTTTGGCTGGCATCAAAATGATTATTATTTAGGAATATTACAGAAAACTTCACTGATGCACCAAAGTTCAATGTGGATTTGTTGGTGCAAGCTGCAGCTGTTGCTTAGCGAGTCATACTGAATGGTGGTGGAAATTCAGACTAATAAAACCAAATTCAAAGGAGCAAACTGTCTGACGACCTCCCGGTGTTAACGGTGCAGGTTGAAGATCAGGTCATTTGTTTGTGTTTTGCGTTAACACAAAGTGTGTGTGTACCTGTGTTAACGTGGGCCACTGAGTGGAGACGTAAACGTTGAACTCTGACTCCTCCCCCACAGGAACGACCAGCATGCTCTGCGTCTCCATGTAGAAATGTTCCTGTCCGCCTATTCTGGCCTCACCTGAGGAAACGATCACAAACAGTGAGTGAAGAAATACGAGACAAACACGTGACGTCCAAACATTTGTAAGTTCTTTGCAGGATACAGAAGATGGTTGTACCTTCATAAATGTGATCAACAGTTTTAAACGCTTCAGTCACGTTTCCTCTCTCGAGTGTCCTCCGAGGCTCGTAGAAAGACGACTTCTCCACGGCCTCCTGTCACACACACACACACACACACACACACACACACACACACACACACACACACACACACACACAGGCCTTAAGACGTCAGAGGGATGATTGTGAGCTGATTGTGAGTCTTGTGTCAGCAGCCTCAGACCTCTGTGGTGAACACCGGGTCGGGTAAGTCTTCGTAGCTGATCTTCACGCCGTAAGCTCCTCGTTTGGCGTGTTCCCTCGTATCGGCGATCACCGCACAAACAATCTGACCGACACACGACACCTGCACGCAAACATCAAGAGAAGAAATGAAAGATACTGACTGACAGCTTGTTTTAATGCTCTCTCTCTTTCTGTCCTGTCTTTATTTTTTTGTATTTTGTAAACTCATTTCAGAGATGATTTTCATATTTGTACACACAAACATAAAGCAGGGCACACACACCTCGCTCTGAGCTAACAGCTCCTCCTGATAGCCAAACATCTCCCGCACTTTGACCCCGGGAATATCTTCGGCGGTGATGACGTCCACAACACCGGGCAGCCTCAGAGCCTCGCTCACGTCCAGCCCGCTGTGCCAGCAAAGACAGATGAAATGTTTGGATTTACATTTTCACAATGTGTCGGCGATATTTGTCACTTTGTGTTTTCTGCCTACGTGATTTTAGCGTGTGCTCGAGCGCTGGTGACCAGAGACAGGAAGAGCTCTCCGTCTGTACACGGCATGTCGTCACAGTAAACGGCCTCGCCCGTCGCCTGGCTGATGGCAGAGCGATGCATGATGGGACGTCCCACTGGGTCCTGCTCGCTCTGACCCTTTGACACGTGCTGAAGAAGAAGAGGAAGCAGTCACCTTTATTTATCCTTCAGGTAGCAAATCTTACATTTGTATATTTCACTTTTTTACAGCAGATTTCCGACCTGGAACTCCTGCAGCCCGGGCGTGATGTCTCGGGGTAAAGGCTGGATCTTCTCGGGGAGCTCTTCTTTGATCACGTTCTGGAAATACAAACTCTTCGTCAGCCTCTTTCCTCTTACATCATGCATTACATCTGAGAGTATAAACCCACCATCTCTCTGAGCTTCTGCAGGACCTCCAGGTTGAACTTGAAAAGGAAGTTGAGCGATAACGAGCGGCGGAATTCCACTTTTCCTCCAGGCGCTGACGGAGGGAGGTCCAGCTCCCCCAGGAGGACGTCGTAGGCCCGACTGAGGGTCTCGTCGTCCCACGGCCTGATGGAGGAACAGGATCCTTTTTAGAGGCTTAAAAACAAACACGGTGTGAAAAGAAATCAGGGCAGGAGGACTCTGACCTCGCGGCGATGGCCAAGCAGGTTTTGACGGCGCTCACGGTGGTCGCTCCCATCCCTCCGTAGTAAATGCTGACGTCATGAACCACTCTGGAGCCCTCCGAGAAAAACACTCGCATCCCTGACGTCACCGTGGCAAAGGACGTCTCCTTCCTCGGAGCCTGGCGGAAAACTCGAACTAACTCGCCCTGCAGGACATTTTTACGTCGTTAATCTCTGATTTGTTTCCTTTAAGGTTTTAAGGCGGACACAATCATAAACTTTACATTTGAGCCCTTCCAGACATCGTATTTGTTTTACCTTTCTGGTGAAGGGGATGAAGACGGAGACGATGATCTCCTCCGGCTTCAGGATGGTTTTGCAAAAGCTCACAAAGAAATCCTGATCCAGGGGAACCTCTCGTCTTCCTCCTGAGGGAATCACAAACGTACATGTTTGTTAGGAGGAATGAATCAAACGCATCTCTGAGAGGAAGACTCTGAACTCACTTTTTGAAATGACGCTCACTTTGCATCTCCCGGCAGCCAAAACCGGGTTCAGGTCCGAGTTTGGATACGCACTGATGACTTGACCCCCGAGAGACTAAAGAAGAAAAAGAGAGGCAGATCGAAGTATTCTCCAATATGTCAGTTCAATGTGAATCAAAAACTGAATCATGTGGAGGCTTATTTCTCTTCGAGTGTTTTTTTTATTTCTGAGGGAGTCAGGAAGTTAAAAACACATTTATTAGATATATATCAGAACAGCTGGAGTTGAAAATACTTACAGCTACGTTTCTTATCTGCACACTTCCCAGGTTCCCCAGCTGTCGTATCAGAGCGCGGAACAGTTCGGTTTTCTCCTCCGGAAACTGAGGAACGAGTTTCTCCAGGAGGGACCGCACCTCGGCCAGCGTACAGCCGGCTCCGACCCAAACACCTGCAGAGAAAGCACCGCCAACAGCCTGTCACATCTCCGCTGAGATTCACCAACGCTGGAGCGTAACAAACTCACCCGTCGGTGTGTGAGAGACCTGGAACAGCTCCACCACTCGGGTCGGAGAAATTATCAGAGGATGGAAGACGCCTTTGAACTTTATATCTGGACCTTTAACACAAAGTGGAGTTTAACGGTCAGTGGACTCGTCTTCTGAAGCGCTGAAGGTCACTCCTCCACATTCACACCCTGATGGTAGAGGCTGCTGAGTAAAGAGTCCCTCAGTATTCACAGGTCGGACTTGAACCCGGGCCGCCCACGCTCACCTATGTTGGTGTTTCCCATGACCAGCGGAGCTTTGGGGTTCAGCGTCTTCAGCTGCACCAGCTCCTCCAGAGAGACGGGGGACACCCAGCTGATCCTCTCCCCGTCAAAGGTGAGGGTCTGTGGGGTTTCTTTTTCTGCCATCAGCTGTGGAGAGAAACGCAGGTCAAAGAGCTTCTGTGATGAGCTTCAACAGATTTGTGTGTGAAACAAGTCATTCATGATGACTTACGATCAGTTCAGGAGGAAAGATCAGCTCCTGCGTCGGGTCCAGCGACACAAACTCGTCTTTGTCAAACAGCTGTGGCGGCTCCTGGGGAGCGTTACGAGGAATAAAAGGAGACATTTCACAAAGAATAATAATCAGGATTAACACTCAGTACTACGTGACTTTGAACAGAAGAAGAGAGAAAGTTGACTCACTCGCCCAGGTTCATCAGTCTGAGATCCTCCATTCAGGCAGCAGTTTGCGTTCACTTTGCAGCAGTTTGTCTCCTGTTTGGATTCAAAGCAAATGTGATCACAGCTGTTTGGTCCTGATGAAACACGTGTTTTGTGTCGGAAACAGTCAAAAGGATTCAGTTATGATGCTCTTTAAATTGTTGAACTCGTTGCACGGCTGATCTTTGTACCTGACAGAAAGTCCTGCAGCCGTCCACGATCGGTCGATATCCAGTACAGCGACACAGATTCCCTGAAAAGCAAACACAGACGATGAGGCCGAGGCTGGCTGCAGGACAGCTTACAGAACTTTACAAAAAAATACCAAAAAAAAGGAACGAAATAGCATCTAAAAGAGCTTGTTTATATTTATTTTTTGGTTTTAACATCATGACAGGTGAACAAACCAGCCAGAGCCTCTGTGATGTCATCCATGTTGGGTTGAGGTTTGTTCCTCAGCAGAGCGTACATCGCCATCACCATCCCCGGCGTGCAGAAGCCGCACTGAGAGCCGTGAGCCTTCGCTATCCGCTCCTGCAAACACAGAATCAAACGTTTCCTGTTTGGTGGATTTCTTTCTTTCTAAAGTTTTTATATCTGCACGGACAGATTACAAGAAGCTGCAGAGAGAAGATTCAAGTGTTACTGAACAATACATTTAAAAAGGTGATTTTATTGGCTGATTTGACCGACATGCATCATTTTATTTCCCCTTACTCAGCATTATTCTAAAGAAACCAAATAAAACAGGAAATGATCGACCTGAAAGTCTGAAAACACTTTCTGGATGATGTTTGAACATCAGTGGGATGTATTCAGTTAAAAATGACGTGATGTTAGCGCTCGACCTGCACGGGGTGGACTCGGGTCTTGGTGCTGCCGATGCCCTCAACCGTGGTGATGGCGGCCCCGTGAAGCTGGCAGAGCGGCAGCAGGCAGGCGTTGGCGGCGAAATGACTGTCAGTGTAGTGAAGGAAAGGTGTGACAGCGTCTGTGTCACCTCGAGTGATTCTGTGTCTCTCTGCAGAAACTTCGTTTTACTTGTCGTGTGTTGATTTGACTTTTTTTTTTGCATCACTGTCGACTTCAGTGTTTTTGATTCTTCTTCTATGGAATCCTTAAACATCTCGTTGACGTTTTGCATCTTTCTATCATCCATTCTGCTGCTTTCAAACACATGTCACTTCTCTGTTTCTGGTTTAGCATCCAGAACATAAACTTTTAACTGTTCTCAGTTCTTATGATTGAACACATATAATGTTGTGTTTGATACTGTTGAGATCTGCAGTAATTCTTGCAGCACACTTTAGAGACAGAATTTAGTTTGCAGTCTGAAACCTGCAGCTGTTTTTCATTTGGCTGAGTGTTTTCAGGCTCAACTGTCTCCTCCTCCTCCTCCGACAGATGTTGAGCTGGTTTGGAGCCAAGAGGAAAAATTCCCATCAGCTCCCACAGAAACTCTGCGTGTTGAATCTGAGTCCCTCTGTGTGTCAGTGTTTTGCATTTGCTCTTTAAAAACAAAAGGGATCCATGAACAAATTAGATTTTCTATAGTCTCTGTTACATCTGTTTGTTACACATATCCAGCTGGGTGAGAGATGGTGTATGTATGTTTAAGCGTGGCTGCAGGTGTGTTCAGAAACAGAAGCATCAGAAGTGTATTTGAGGTGTTAATGAAGGATACTTGATGGTTTTGGTTGCAGGTTGGTATCGGGACACCATAACCGTGCACGCCCCGCATCCTCCACCACCACAGCCCGACTTAGTCCCTGTTAACCTCACTGAAGTCACAGTCAAGGAGATAAACACAGTCAAAGACATAAATTAAAACCATGATCTCGTTTCCCGTTTGAGTCGAGGGGCCTGATCTTTTTGAAGAAGTCGATCTGAAGGATACACTTCTGCCTGAGGAAGGACAACAGCATGGTCTCAGGGTCCGCATGCTTCTCTGTTACCTGTTTTAAAAGAGACAGGAAATATATCTGACTAAAATATTTCACAGGAACTGTCCACACTAACTAACTAACTAACCCCTAACCCTCCCCTACCTGCCGACAGTCAAAACCCTGATCCAAACCCACAAACTCAGGACTGCCAATCTTGGTGTTAAGTGTCTTTTGAAAAATTAAAAAGGATATAAGTTTAAATACACTCATCTAAAACAAGACAGCTAATTAAAGTTAACAGCTGTAAAACCATAATCAGTTAATTCAAACTCTACATAAGATGAAATACAATAAGAGATGAAAATGTCAAACTTAAAACAAAAAAAGATTAATTATTTTTCTCCAACAAAGAATATATTTAGAACATATTTCTTTTAAAGTTTATATTTTAGTGTTTTCAGATTTCACCAAAGTAAGAGGTTTCTTAGTCCACTTCTTGTCACCAAATGTGACAGGTAACTAAATGTTGTCTTACACCTCTCACAAGCTTTCGATCAATGTTAAGGAACTTAAATTTCCAAACAAACCAAAAACATTTTTTTTTTCCAACCATGACAATAATTTTGACAAAATTTTCGGAGATTAAAACTTTTAATATTGACGGAAGTTAGCGTTAAAAAAATAAAAAGCTAAAGCTAAAGCTAGCTTCAAAACGATCAACGGTTAAAAAAAAAAGTAACGGTTTGTTACATTTACCTTTTTCCCGTTAATAAAGAAGCACAAAGTATCTCCGTCCCGTCTGGACGACATGTTTCAATCGACAGTGAAAGTTTTTGCACAAAAAAATATAAAGTCTGAATAATTATGTAGCACTTCCGTTTGAGACTTTCAAAACAAAATATTTTAATAGAAATTTGAATGACCACGACACAAAATATGAAATTATTCGCTTCATCAATCAATCAAACAATAATAAAAAAAATGGTTCTTTGATTAAGTAATGAATTAACATTCATTAAATTAAATCAATTAAAATGAATAAAAATAATTTGTGACTGTGAAATAATCTTATCATTTCGAACAAGATTTTATTTAACAACATTTCAGGATGGCAAGGCTACTTTTTAAGCTTTCTGGTGACTTTTTAAATTGTTGTCTTTTAATATTTAGAAAAAGAAATATGAGTTCATGTTTGGATACAACATCCTGTCCCACACTGCTGCCGCTGTTTGACTTGATGAAGAAATCGTCCACTTTTGACCTTATCTGACCTGTTTAATGCTTAAAACAAAAACAACCTTCATTTTTATTGAAAAGAAAAAAAATAATTTAACTGCAACATTTAAAATGATGAAAGACAATTCCATTTAACTCTCAATGCTTTAACTGAAGAAGAAAACTGACTACATGACCTCAAATTCAACCTTTTACATCTTCTGCTGTTATAAAAGTCAATGACTCCTCCTCGGTAAACACTATATTTCACATCACAAACAGAACTTCACCTTTATGCTCAGTGCAGCCATCAAGGTGCTTTTAATAATCATTAACTTGAACTCTGATCATTCCGTGTTTAGGTTTATTGAGCTTATTTCTCAGAAAACGAACACATCACAACATATATATATTTTTCAACCCGGGGGAGAACACTGCTTTTTAGTGATTTTATATGTATTGCAAAGTCAAGTTTCAAGCAGCTTTTAATCACCACATTAATCATAATCTATCATGTTGTTGTACAGTAAGACAGCCTGGGATGCAGTACATATATCTGGCCGCTAGAGGGAGCCAAAGGACGAGGACTGAGGATAAGAAGCGCCACCTAATAGAAGACTTATTTCCTGCTGTTTTAAGCATCTTTATTGGTTTATTGTAGTTCAGAGCTGGGCATGAGCTGCTTCCATAAATCATACGAGAGGCACAGACATGCTTGGTGAAAGCTTAGCCTTCTTCTGTAAAGATAAATAAACAAACCATCACAGTTTGTGGTCCTCTTTTTCTACAAGCATCTCATCAGGATTTATAGTATGGGACGCACAATAGCCTAGTGGAAATGATGCATACATCATGTGCAGAGGCTTTAGTCCTCATTGCAGCAGAGGTGGGCTCAAATCTGGCCTCTGACCTTTGCTGCATGTCATCATCCCCCACTCTCTCTCCCAACATTTCTTGTTTCTCTTCAGCCGTCCTGTCCATTAAAGGCGAAAAGGCCCACATAGGCCAAATTCAAATCTGATATATCTCACTTAAAAGCTTCAACAAATGTTCAAAATGAGATTTAGTGTAATTTCTGCCAATAAATCAAAGTTTAGATAGATCTGTTGCGCAGCAGCATTTAATAAAGAGTTTCAGTGTTGATATGAAAGCTGAAGAAGCTGCACAGTGTGAGAAACAGCAGCATGACGCTCACCTTTATTTACTTTATTTACACACATGGTTCTGCTTTTTCCCACCGTATCAGGTTCCTTTAACTCCTCACAGGTAAAAAACCTCCAAAGACAAAACAAACATGTTTGACTTTTAAACTTTTTTTTACTTTGTATTTGTTTTTGTGTGTGTGTGTGTGTGTGTGTGTGTTCAAATAGACGCACATTTCAGGGTCAGAGGAGGTCATTTTAGGTTTATTTTCTTCTCTGGGCAAGTTGTTATGTTAAAACGAATCACTGCGTTTTTGCTCGAGATTTAAAGCTTATGAAAGAGCAGACAGGTCAAAGCACCAACACACACACACACACACACACACACACAGACTTTGACTGGCTGCTGAGGGTCAAACCGTTTCTACCCTCAGACATAAACGTTTTGCTGGAGTCAAAGGAGAGACAAAATCAGAAGTAGCAGCTCGTATATGTCGTGTTTTTACTTTGACAGTTTTTTATCTTTATTATCAAGAAGCAGCAACACGGCAGCGTTTGTCCCGTGCTCTTTAAAACGTGAATGTGTTTGAATTGTGCCGCTGCTGGAGCTTAACCTAAACACAAACGCAGACCTGCTGGTCGAGTAGAACATGTGGGAGAGTGTTTTCCTCGGTCACATTAATCCTTCGACGTCGACTATCTGCTGACATCATCAGAAGACAGATAAATCTCCTCCTCCTCTTGTTGACTTCCTTCCCTCAGATTTGACCTCCTCCTCATCGGTTTGTTCATGTTTTGCAGACGACACGTTGCCTTTCTGACTTCTCTCTCCGTCTTTCAGGATTTAAAAGCTCCGTACTTAAACTCTGAATAAAATTTCCCGTTGTGCATTTCGGCCTCATAGAATCACACGAGACTGTTTTTGTTTAATTTGTAAAGTTTGTCAAACTGAAACCCTGCAGAGCGGACGGGCGGACACATTTGATGTTTGGTGGGAGATGATTCCTCGATAATCACAGGTTCATAAAACGCAGAGTGAGGAAAGTACCACTTACAGTCACTCTGTGGTTAGAGCCTGAAAACATGAGGGGAAATGTTCAGAGTGATCGGAAAGAGTCGGTTTGGTGACGGCTGCTGAAAACTGAGGGCAGATTTTAGTGTTTTAAAAAAGACAGAAATATATCTTTGTTTCTTTTCCCCATGTTGCATCTTCTGTGACTTCAACCGAAACCATCAGATGTATCACAACAAAGCTCACATCTAGACTTTAGTTTCCACATCCCAGAATATCAGTCAAACATTTCAGCTTGTAACCTTTGATTTGATTTGAAATGACGTCGAGCTGTTTCTCTGTCTCTGTGATTAAAATGATGACGAGCTGACGTCACAGCTGACTCTGGGTTCACCTCGACGCCGTGGGAAACAGCCAGATTAGCCTCCGTCTGAACCGGCTCGCAGTGCTGAGAGAGAGAGAGAGAGAGTGTGTGTGTGTGTGTGTGTGTGTGTGAAGGAGTCCACGGAGTATTGAGAGCCAACTGGAGCCGTGTGTGCCACACAGGGAATTTACATTTGAATGTGAAGAAGTCTCTGATCCATGGAGCTGAGCAGGAGACGTTCAGGGTCTGAAACCGATGCACTGATGTAGAAACGTGTCGCCTGATATGTGGATCTGTTTTCTGCAGAGCAGACAATGTTTGTGTCGGTGTATTTCTTCCACAAACTAAAACAACTTTGAACAGATTTTTAACGCCTGACCCCCTCTCACATGCACCTCCTCTCCCTGTCAGACACAAGGAGTAACAAGAACACTTGTCATTCTGTTGTACAATATTTTCGATGTGCAACTTTCCAGTCAACAAAAGTCCAAACTTCCTCAAAAAAACAAAACATGGAATAATCTCAGCTGTGCACATTCAGCTCCGTCCAAACAGCCAAATGGATTCAAAGCATGTCGACGTCGCTCTCATTCTTTGGTTTTCAGAGCTCCTGCACGATCAGCAGAAACGCTAAAGTGTGAAGGATTATCATCACGCAGATAAAAACACCAAATCCCGTTCACGCCTCCCACACAAGCACACAGAGACGACGGAGGTAAAGAGACAAAGAAACAGCAGAAACCTGCGAGTGCTCCGTCAGCAGTTTGAAAAGGAGGAAGGTAACCGGCGTCCTCCGAGACACACAGATGTTTTACTGAAGCTGTGAGATTAAACTGGCCGAGGTTTGGGAACAGAAACTTGGCTGTGTGGAGGAGAAACAAAACGATCACATCAGAGAATATCTGTTCTGCTGGAGATCAATAAAACCACAACTCAGAGATTTCTCCAGCAGCGGCTGAGGTCTGAAGTCTCTGATTCACAGACTCGCAGGTTTCATTTGAAGGGAAACTTTCTGACTTTACCTTCTGATCTGAAAATGAGCGAGAGTGAAGCGTTCAGTCTTAGATCAGAAACCTTCACGGCCTAGTGTGAAAGCTACATCTGTGCTACTTTTAGACAGGGGAGTGAAAGGACAATTATTTGTCCTCTTATCAGACGTCTGTCGAGCCCTCTGGGATCCAATCAAAGCTGAACATGTTTCTGTGTTTGCATTAAACTTGATTCTCATGCTGGCAGAACTCGACTCGGTGACCTTTTGTGTACGAGCTACGGAAGCAGAAGTTTTGATTTACATCAGCAAACAAGTCGTCCCAGAGGAGAGATTAAATCTTATTTCAGGAAGACAAAAAAGGCAAAAGGACGACAGCAGTTTCTTCATCAGAGATTACTCAACAGGCGCTCCGAGTTACACAAACTGGAGAGAACACAAAGAGTGCAGAGAGGTAAATATGGCTGCAGAGACAGACATGTAAACAACGAGGAGGAGAACATCTACTTTACATGTATTTGTGTCCTGGAAAGCCGTACTTTAACTTCATTTACAGAACAATAACAATAACAGAACTTTAACTGTTTACAGGTCTCTTTTAACCAGCACATGTTTTTCTCTCCTCACAGGTTATGTACATTATGCTATATAAGTTTTAAGTCTAATTGCTAATGCTAACTGCACAGGTTTAACATATAATTATGTTTATTCTTAGTCACATAGGGGCTGCTAAATCTTGTTTGGGGGATTTTGTATACAGAGGGGGGGGGGGGGGGGGGGGGGTGTATTGTAACTAATGTCTTGTGTCCTGCCTGTCTGTATACTGCTACTGGATGCCTTGAATTTCCCTCGGGATCAATAAAGTATCTATCTATCTATCTATCTATCTATCTATCTATCTATCTATCTATCTATCTATCTATCTATCTATCTATCTATCTATCTATCTATCAATAAAGCCACACCTCAACATGTCACTGCATGATTACACTTCATGTAGGTTTCTCGTCTTTTCATGTCATCAATCATAAAGTTTGAAAAATTGTTTGAGACACCATTCGGACGACAAATGATGAGTTTGTGCCGAGCATGCAACCTTCAGTCTGCATTTATAAGTGTACGATCCTGCTGTTCCTCCAGTGTCCACTTGAGGCTGGCTCCAGGATACAGGAAGTCACAGACACACCACTGACATCAAGAGCCATGGGGGCGTAGAAATAAAAGATGGCCGACTGTATGACATAAAGCCAGGGTTGGAAAGACATAAATAAAGGACGCTGCTGGCTGATTATTTTGCAGATTATCTGACATTTGTCTGAGTTACAGTTTCAGGAAGTTCCAGCATGAAGAGAAATAAATCACAGTAAACAGGAAGTGACAACACGATGCACTCTTGTTTTGAATCTCCCTCTCAGATTAGAGCTTCACAAACCAGACGACACTCGACTTCAGTTACAAAGAGTTTAATCCCAAAAATACTTTTATTCCATCCCAGCACGTGGTACATCGTTTGGTCTCGCTGTTTCTTGGCTGTAACTCCACTCAGGTTTAATCTACATCGTCTGATGTTAGAGGCTGACATGCAACGATAAACAGCTCCACTGATTTCTGCAGGAGGAGGATGCTAAATCATATTTAGACCACCAACTGAAACTCAGGAACGCCCCCTTGTGGTTATTACATGTATGGCACGTTGCATTCTCAGATGTTTAATGATCTTGAAATTAACCTTAAGGAAAAACAAATCAGTTATTTAAATCTGAGCTGAGGCGACAAAATTCAACCCTGGTTTTCTTTTTTTCTGTTTTTAAAAGAACGTCTCATTTAACAACAGTCCATAAAAACATTCAACAGTCCGGTCAGTCCAGACTAAACGCTGAATTCAAAGGACGTACGCATATCATTTCGCTCTTTTCTTTTCTGCCATCCGGTCCGACCAAAGCTGTCACAACAAATGTCCCCCTGGGGGACGATTAAGTTTTATATTGTATTGAGTTTGATTTCTTTTCTGGGATTTCTGTCGGCTCTGTCTCTACGCAGATGACTGTGTGTGATTATTTTGGAAGTCAGCGAGGAAAAACACCTTCTTCCAGGTCGTGTGCACATTCCTTTGTTCCTAAATTTGCTATAAGTCTTATAATGAGATAAAACTACTTCTTCCTCTTTTATGTGTGCATGAAGATATAACTGTTGCTACATTTAATCGTGCAGCGATTCTCTCTCTGAGGGTAAAACTATGGAAAGTCTTTCTGCAGCCACTCACCATCGTTTGTGCAGCTACAAACTCAACCTGACAAAGTGAGAACCGAGGATTCAAACAGAGAGCTACATGAACATTTAAGGCTGAAAAAGATAAAGTGTAACAGTCACAATCGGGCAGAAACTCAGTCCGCGGAGCTTGAAAATCCTCCAATGACGCGTCTGGAGGATGTTTGATAAAGGATGGTTTCTCTGAATCTCAAAGTGCAATCTGAACATGCGTCAAAGGCGTCAATTCATCGAAGACCACATAAAGTTTCCCTGTATAATCACTAAGAACAGCATCACGTCGGACATTATTCCAAATCCTGGAAAAACAGAAGGGGGTATTAGAGGAACACAAGAATAAAAGGATGGAGGATATGGAGGTGTCGACTCGGGGGAATCATCTTTGGTGTAACACAGCAGCATCTCATATCAACAGTGTGTGCACAGCACAACAACACGCAGCTTCAGGGAGCTCTGCCAGGAGACCCACTCTCTTTACAAACAGTCTGATTAATGATCAATACTTTACCCTGACGTTTACCCTTCATATGACTGGTTTTATGGCGTTCATATTTATATTTTAGGATTACTTGGATGTTCCACTGCAAGAAAAAAAATGTTTGTAAAAGGATATCAGGCAAGTTATCTGCCCCTTATTTAACATTCATATATAGAATCTAATGATAATATTTGTTATCTCATGTCGCAGCACTATAAATATATATATATGGAGACTTGCAGAGTGTCTGTAGAGATAAGTCCATTCTGGTTGTGTCCGTCTGAGTCACTGCCTCTTCTTCTTCTGTTTCAGGCTCTTCCTCCTCTTCACGATCATCTCATACAGTTTGTCCATGCCCTCGTGCAGCCCCTCTCCGATGATGGCGCAGGCTGGTTGGACGTGGTACGGGGTGGAGGGGCTCAGCTCGGCCAGGGCCAGCTGTCTCTCGATCTCCTCCACATCCAGCGCGCGCGGCAGGTCCTGTTTGTTGGCGATGACCAGCAGAGGGGTCCCCTGGTTCTCCGAGAAGCGCGTGATCTTGTGCAGCTCGGTCCGGGCCTCCTCGAGCCTCTCTGCGTCCACGGAGTCCACCACGTACACGATCCCGTCCGTGCAGCGACTGTAGGGCTTCCACAGGGGCCGCAGCTTCTCCTGACCCCCCACGTCCCAGAAGTGGCAGCTGATGCCCCGGGAGGCCCCCGCGCCGCCGAGCCGGATCCGCTCCGTGTTGAAGCCGATGGTTGGCACAGTGTTGACGAACTCGTTAAATTTGAGCCGGTAGAGCACGGTGGTTTTACCCGCAGAGTCCAAACCGAGCATAACAATGTGCAAAGACTGAAAGGCACCCAGATTGGTGAAACTGTTCCCCATCTTGCAGCTCGGGAAGGAAGGACTCCCACAGCCCTGATATCACCGCAAGAGACGCTTAAATGTCCCAGGAGGGATCCATAAACGCGCAGACACCTCTGATCCGCGCCTCAGCAGCTGTGCAGGGCGCAGCCCCTCGTTGCGCGGAGGCACTCCGGTAGCCAGACACGCCGCAGCATCCTCCTCCTCCTGGACTCAGTCCAGCAGCACCCGTGTGTCCACAAACAGTCAAATCATTGCACGTGCGTCGGTGCTTTTACCGCGCGCAGAGCTGTCCAAACGCGCAAATTACGCACGGCTGAATGTCACATCATGCCTCTGCATCAATGTGTCCCCTTCATGTAGTAACTCACAGCGTGATGGAGTGTGACGCGGGGATCAGCCTCCAAACGCCTCCATGAAAAATGGATGAAGTTCAAGTAGACCAAAATTAGACTTCCGGTCTAGCCTACAAAATAAGAGCCTCTTCTAGCAAACAAACCCGTAGTGAAGTAGAGGAGTCTTATTCTGAAGGAAGTTTATTCAGGTGGTGGTTTTTGAGTTTCCTCTGCGCACTTTGCTGTCAGAGCTGCAGTAAGTCTGACACCTAGTGGTGAAATATGAGAACTGACACTGTAAGTGGAGGCCACTTATTTCCTGAGAGTATAAGTGAAGCGACTATAGTAAATATATACTAAAGATTTAAATTCTTATAAATACAGAGGATGCTCAGATTTATTTTTATTTATTCTGATACTTGTTTTTTATTCTTCTTTGAATTTAACATGAACGTCTACTTCCTGTGCACTACCCAGATAATCCATGCATTCCTCCTGAGCTGCATGTTCCTTAAACATGGCACACATGCTGATGCTGAATTTATCATTTATTCCACTAGATGGCAGCAAAACATTTCACATCAGTCAGAGGAAAGTAGTGGTGAAGGTTTTGAGTTTCAAAGGTTTCAGTTTTTGAGGCGACTTTGGTGAATTAGGAATAAAAACAACGACATGATGAATTGACTTGGTACAAAGAGAAGCTACTGCCTCCTGAAAGATGTTTCTGTCCCTGTTTACTCCTTGTCCAAGTCTCCCAGAGGCCTGCACTTCGTTTCATAGCTCTGTATGTCTCCTGAGTCTCTTCATAAAGATGCTTATGTATATATGATCATGCTTTTTGTCGAAACTAACCCAAAATTTGATTTTTAAGGATTTCTAAATTTTGCATAACAGACGAGACGTGTGAGCGCCGAGCAAAAGGTTCGAGGTGCAACAGTTTGCAAACAGATAAAAAAGGTTTGCAACCTTGCAACACATGAACTTACCCTGATCAGGCCTGTTGGGGGCGTGGTCACACCAGGTTTGATTGACAGCTGCTTGTTAGATCAGACAACTGTTTTGGAACAGGAGGTGACAGAGTTGAATGATTTCTCTGCAGCAGAATTGAAGGAGAAAGATCATCTCACTGAACTTTCATTTGAGAAGATCACTGACCTTTTTCATCACCTCCCTCCATTTTCTGCCTGGCATTGCGTCGGAGGAGAGTCTGTACTTTAAATCGATTTGTAACACTCCTTCCAGGCACGACACAGAGCCAATTAACACGTCTGGTTTGTTTCACTCTGACGGACAAATAGCCTCTAACGCCTTAACTGGATCATCGATGGCTGCGTGGACGAAAACAAACAAGAAAACATGTCCAGAAACTTCTGACACTTTAAAATAAAAACATTGAAAGAAAGTCTGACTGCAGTTCAACATCCTGTTAATATGATTTTCTCCTGAACTTTCTTTTATGTGGCAGCCCTTTATGCAGTCAGAGCCGATCCATGTTTGGAGCAGTCAGTCTGCAACTTGCATCCCTCACATTTGCAGGAAAAATTGTTTTCTTGTAGTTTCCTCCAGAGCTGGCAGAACAAATCAACCAATCAGACGGCTCCTTTCTTCTTCATGTTGAACTGCAAAAAAAGCATGCACCAATCTGTAAGTGAACGTGGAACCATAGGAACAAAGAGAATTCTTATTTGTTTACCCTTTTCTACTTCCTGCACGTCTCACAGCCTCTGCAGCTCCAGTTTTATTAGCAGATTTACTTTGTAGACCTCACCAAACTGCACACAAATTAAACCCGCAACGGGCCCTAATCAGCAGAATAAATGAAGCATTAGAGGTAACAAGACGAGACAAAGGGAAGAGCGGCCTCTGAACACACACAAACAGGCGACGACACAACCTGAGTCATCAAAGCGCTCTTAATTGATCCCTTCGTCCTCCTCCCCCATCGATCTCCTCTCTAATGACTGTGTGAGATCAATAAAACAAAGGCTGTAAACATGCACACACACCTCTCTGGCTCAAACAAGGCTGAGTCACCGGAGTGTCTCCTCATCCATAAAACACGAGGCTCCTTCACTGCTTCTGCTCTAATTTATTCCTCAGTTCCTCTGGTAACAGACGACAGACGCTAACAGATGTGGACGAAGGTTAGAGGAAACAAAACGTGTTCTTTAATTGGCTGCAGAGGAGAGGGGAGGATTCAATGAAAACAACCTCTGATCCTAACGTCACATCATCAGAAAAACATTCAAAAACACCAAACCTGGAAATCACATCTCAAAAGGTAAACAAAGTGCCAGATAGGCGTTCAAAGTACAATATTTACCTGAGACATGTAATAAAATAGAAGAAGAAAAAGCAGTATGAGATTAAAGAAAAGCAGATATCAGAGTTTTATTTGTTGGTCTTTGAAGAGCTCTTTACATCCTGCAGATTCACCAGGTGAAGGCCGCCCCACCTGGTCTCTTTCTGCTCATCCTCGGTGGGATGAAACAGAGCCGACGGCTCGCCCAGAAGCTTTTCATCTCACCGCCTGCCTCGCATTTTCAAAAGCACGACGAGGACGGCTAATTTTTTATCTGAATTCACACAGGACAGAGGAGCGTGCAACATCGACGAGTTCCTCTCGTTTGTCTGATGTCGTGGACGATGAGCACAAGAATACCTGGGATGCTCCGATCGTAGGCCAGAGTAGCCTCAAACTGACTCGTTGAACCTGTTAAGACCGTGCACTCCGATTTTGAGACGTGGTGCATTCTGCTAAAAAATAAAACCGAGGTGATGAGAACACTGCCTGCAGAGACTCCAGGTTAGACAGCTTCGTCACTATTCCTCTCAGCGTGAGGCGATTTATACACTCCACTTTGAAAAGCTTGTTCATAAAATCTGACTAAAGAGGGAGTTTTATCGCCTCGCTCACTGTGAAACATTCACTTTTAAATCCGGGTCTCATGTCGTTTCCCGGAGACGGGCAGGAATGTGGAGGGTTACTCATCGAGAAGCAAAGGACGACTCTGTCAAGGTGGCCTGTCCTCTGAGGCTGAATAATTATCTGCTTTAATTAAAGCACATTGAACTGTCTGTGTGTGTGTGTGTGTGTGTGTGTGTGTGTGTGTGTGTGTGTGTGTAAAGGACAGTGTCTTGCTGGGAAAGAGAGCAAAGGGAGAGGGATTTTTTCTGTGCAGTCATGCGTGATGTTTGTGCATGCATTAGCACATACGATAGTTTGTGCATTCATGTGTGACATTCGGATATTTTCTGTGTGTGTGTGTGTGTGTGTGTGTGTGTGTTTACACAAAGGAATCTGCGGTGGAAAACATTTCATGAACGCTCTTGTGCAGAAAGAAGCCCAGTCCAGACGTGATCTGCAAACTCACGGAGGTGGAAATCATCGGTCGGCCGCGTGCTAACGTGCGTCGGGACTCAGAGGAGGAGATGAATGTCACCCTGGAGGACGCAGACGGCGAGGGTTCAAGATGCTTTTTGAGTCTTTGCACAAAGACGAGAAGCAGAGGCACCAAGGTGCAAAGAACGGTTGGATTGCTGCTTTGTTTGTGAGAGTATATTTAAATCTTCAGCTCAGTCTTCATCGGGTCACAGGTGCTTACAATCACACGTGTCGTCTTACCAAAGGAAGAGTTTGAAGTGGTCGTAGCTGCAGGTTCATCGAAGGTCTCGGCTGCAGACGCGAGAAAATAAGCTGAATGATGAGATCAGAATAATTTCAGTCAAAGGTTATCAGCAGAAAAAAACAAACTCAAACAAAATGATCTTTACGACGTTTCAGGTTTATTGAAATTCTCTGAAACAGATTTCAGACGTGCGACCCGTCACAGGTGATCCAACGCCGCTGCGTCACCAGCGTTCAGTACAAATAGAAACCAAACACGGACACAAGAACGCCGCAGCAGACGAAACAGCGGAAACCAAACACGAAGAAACACAACCGAGCTGGAGGATTAAACCTGCAGAGTTCACAAACACACGTGAAACCAAAGAAAAGAAAAGCTGAAAACTTTGTGATACGCCTTCCCTGAAGGCGTGACGGGGCGGAATCGAACACCGCGTGCGTCTTTATATAAACTCAAACACTTATCGATCGACATGTTTCAAGTTCGGCTTCGACTCGGTGACGTCAGAGAGGTCAGACACGAGCTGGAAACTCTGAACATCAGCCTGGTGGGGCCTCGTGGTCAGAGCGCTCGCCCCATATACAGAGACTGTCGTCATGGATACGGACGACCCGGGTTCAAATCTGACCTGTGGCTCCTTTTCCAATATGTCATTCCCCACCCTCACTGTCCCAGATTTCTGTCTCAATCCGCCGTCCCGTCAAGAACAGAAAACAATCTGAGGACGTCAGCCCGTCACGTCGTCCGACACACAAACCAAACGTTAACGATAACACTGATTTTTAATCAATATCTGTATTGTATTGAAAGTATAAAAAATAGAACTATATCGTCTACAAACACTGTTCTGTTTCTGCATGGACCTCTCTGAGTCACATGACAAGTTAGCTTTCAGCTAATCATTTTTGGCAAGCTAATTACTGACGCAGCGCTCTGAATGTCTGAGACTGATGTTTTGTGTCTCTGCTGCAGAAAAAAAACTCCGGGGACAAAATGCACGTCAGAAATGTAGAGAGAGAAGATGCTGCCGGGTTGGTTTGAGTCTCGCAGCATGCGTGAGGTTATGTGCAGCAGCGGTTGAGGTTTCTGGTGTTGTCCTGAGGGAGAGGTGCTAGCTGAGAAGATCAACAGCGAAACAGAGTCAGACGATAAAACTGAGAGATGAGAGAAAGAGACGGACGCAGGGCGAGGTAGAAAAGAGAGAAGAAGAGTAAAGATGGAAACGAGGACAAACAAAAACAAAGAGGATAATGATGTCATCAAGTCCGGCGCCCACGTTTAAAATCCAACACTCAGCGTGACCTGAAGGTCCACAGCAGGGGATCAGATCGTCTGGATATTCGAGCCGCTCAAACGTGTGATTGACAGAAAATGTCGTTTCATGTCAAACTCCGTCCGGGGCCGAGACGACGAATGTTCCAGCGTCATCTAAACTCCACACGAGAAGAATCTTCGGACCGAGACCGAATAAATCCAACCACGTCACCACGAGCCGTCGAATCTTTCAAAACTCCTCCTGTCGGGTTCAAAACACTCAAACGGCAAAATCTCCGTATCCGGTGGGACAAAAGGCGGAGCTTCTGAGTATATCGAGGCAGTTGACGAGGATAATCGTACCGGTCAGGTGTTTCCACCTCTTGGTGATGGGGTTCCTCATCTTGTCCAGGCCCAGGTGGAGCTCCTGGATCACGTCTCGGTAGCTGTCGCCCACGTGGGCCGCCCACGTCAGGAGGAAGTCGTAGGCCGGCTTCCACATGGACTGAAGGAGGGCGGCAGAGAGGGAAAAGAGAGAGACAGATATTAACTACTTTTATGAAATTCGAGACGTTCTCCACCGCTGATCGAGCCGATCAGAGACGAGGGACTTCAATAATCTTTTAAACCTCTCGGCAGCGTCGGTCACGTTCTCTCACCTCGTTATCCAGCAGCCCGTTCTTGTCGCGGTGCGGAGCCTCGTAAGCCTCCATCTGCTGTCGGGACACTCGAGCCAGTTTCTCCGCCAGCTCCCTCCACCGAGACGCCACCTCCACCGCCGTCGTCAACAAGACGAAATCCAGGACGAGTCTGGCAACCAAACCCTGGCAATCCATCTTCAGCAACGCCTGGACGCAGAGAGAAGGTCGACTTTAAAACCGTGTGTGTTAAATTACAATCATCATTCAGGGTTCTTTTGAAGACCAGCAAGGGCCTGCTGCTACTGTGGGACCGGTTCTCCTGGACCAGAGCCAGATCCTTGGCACTGTTTTTTTAGTGGGGGGAGTAAATGTTGTGTTTCTCGTTTCCTCCAGCCTCGTTAATCTGCACATATTTGTGAAAGGTCAAAAGGTCAGAATGAGTCTAAATGGAGTTAATTATAAACACTTTTGTACAGGAATGAAAGAAAATGACGATCTTCGTGTCTCGGAGCGGCGAACACTTCCAAAGAGGATAGATCGTTCCCTTCCGGTCCTTTCGAGAGGCTTTACGGGGTAAAAATATTCACTCAATCACAAAACCAACATGAGGATTTTAAAAGTCGACACTCGTGGAGGAGGAAACATGGTTTCAGTTTACGTTAATCCTCACATGATCCCTCAAACATCCCCGCCTGGAAACGGCTTTTCTCCTCAGTCCCATTCAGACGGGCTGTTTGTGACATGAAAGCTGCAAAAACAAAATCTGCTCCTAAAGCAAAAACAACCGTCTTTATGTGAGGGTATAATCCCAGTCACGTCCCTCAGGCTGCTGCTGCCACCGCCGCCGCTGTGAATGCACGCTCGTTCAGCTGACCCGGTTAAATGAGGGTTAAAAACAAGCGAGCATTAAAAGCAGCTGACAGGAAAAACACACTGCAGGCAAAACGTTCCTGAAAAGAAGCACAACAAGCCACCCAGCACTTCTTCCTCTCTACTCTGAGTGTGTGTGTGTGTGTGTGTGTGTCCATCCAGAGATAAGGTTTTGGCTCACACACACACACACACACACACACACACAGGGGTCTTAAACACTGCAGCATCTCTTCAGTGCTGCTCTGTCCTGTGGTGATACCTTTCACATTCTCAGCAGGGAGGTTTGTCCGAGCCATCAGTCAAAGACAGCTGCAGGAAAGCACGCACGCACACACACACACACACACACACACACACACACACCTTCTGAAGCAGACCAATCAAAGCGTCTTCCTTCCTTCTTTACTGTCCGAGAGCTTCTGATGAGCGTGAGTCTAAACGTGACGTCACTTTGCTCTGTCTTGTGTGCAACGCTCCTCGCCGGCCGCGGCGCCATCAGTGTGGCGTTGAAGAGCAGACAGACGTTCACATTTATCACAATCATCCATTTAAATCAAATATTTGACTTCTTTTTCTTCTTTTATCGTCAATGAACCGCCGTAATAAAGTCAATTAACCTGGATGACCTCCACACACACACACACACGCACGCACGCACACACACACACACACACACACGCACACACACACAGAACTCTCTCTCTGTCTCTTGACCACCTGGTGAACGAGCACTTTGGCCTTCTGCT
The DNA here is from genome assembly GCF_947650265.1 of Symphodus melops. Classification (NCBI taxonomy): domain Eukaryota; kingdom Metazoa; phylum Chordata; class Actinopteri; order Labriformes; family Labridae; genus Symphodus; species Symphodus melops. Next base: position 3,782,527 of record NC_136713.1, read on the forward strand.
GATTCATTCTTTGCACAGGCTCTAAATATAGACACACACACACACACACACACACACACACACACACACACACACACACACACACACACACACACACACACACACACACACACACACACACACACACACACACACACACTACCGCAGGTCAGGGTTCAACACTCGAGATGTGCATGATGCGTTCAAATGCAAATCAGCAGCTCAAAGTGTTGTTTAAGCTGGAGAGGATTAAAGCAGGAGGCACGAAGAGGAAACAGGAAGTGAGTCAGGAGGAGGATAACCTTCGGCTTGAAACTTTGGAGTCCTGGAAAAAAAAAAAGTAAACAATATTTGAGGAAAACGACGGAGGTCAGAGTCGACATTCTGTCCCTCCTTTGATCCACTTGGTATAATCCGACTTTAATAAAGGGAAGTTTTCATGCTCTCTTTCAAATCCACCGCTGCACAAAAAACAAAGATTTCCACATCCACGTCTCTACTTCCTGTTTGTGTTCAACGTTTGAACGTTATTTAAGAGCAGGATGATTCTGTTCTAAAAATAGACAACAGTCTGCTCCGAGAGAGACCGACAAAAAAAAAACAGGAAGATGGTGACGACCTGCAGGGAGCCTCGGAGCAGACGGACAGACGGCGCTGACAGCTGAGCGAGCGGCTGTCAGCAGGAGGGGGGGGAGGGGGGGGGACTGACAGGTAGGAAAAAGAGAAGAGAGGGGGGAGATATAACACAGCAAAACGATCATGTTTATAAAAAAAGCAGCTTTAATATTTCCCCCTGCAGGACGACAGGAGTTCATTCGTCCTCGAAAGCTTCGCTGCAGTTTCCTTTTCAGCTCCGTCTGACCACAGGAAGTTTTCTAAACACGCCTGAACTTGACCCCACCTTGGAGGAAAATCTGGCAGCTCTGTAGAGTAAATAAATAAACACCTTCAGAGCTGGGATATCACGTAAAGGACACGTCTATAAAATGAATTTCAATCAGTCACATTTGTTATTAAAGAAGAAAAACAAGTTTTTATGGTGGTAAACACTTCTACGATACGATCCTTGCCTAATCTCTTTGAATCTTTATTTTGACCTTTGAACCTTGACGCTCGGTGTGATTTGACAAAGTCTTCAATGTTCTTCAGAGTTTGAAAACCAGAAGCTCTTTTTGTTTGGGAGTTTGGACTCTCCGCTGCTTTAATAAAAACCTGCAGCAGCTGTCATGTCAGTGGGCTGAAATGTTCTTTTTCCAAGCTGTGCTGTTGAAGTGTTGAGTTTCGTGAGTCTACAAGCTGCAGATTGATCGGGTGATTGGCCCCGCCCCCCTCTCTCTGCATGGATCTATTATTAAACGACACTCTCGTTCTCCTCCTCTAACGAGCACAAGGGACCGGCTCTCGTTTGTCCTCTGCCTTCGTAACCCGAGCCCCAGCGTTAACAGATCTGCCGGGGCGGTGTCCGATGCTCCCCTCAGAGCCCGCAGCGTCTCCTGATCGATGCCGGCTCACATTTCACACCAGAACACCTGTCGGCTGATGTGGAGACCTGAGGAAAGCACGGCTGTTTGTTCTGCTGCAACACGTTCATTGGATCAGACGGGACAGAGGGACAATTAAAGCCAGCGGGGTTCAGGCTGGAATATTTCTCTCTCACTGAAACACCTCTTCACAAACAGGGGACATCCTGTCTCAGGTGAAGTAACAAAGACCGTGCGCCTCAGGTGAGTCTCAACTTGTTTTTTCTCCTCTTGTATCAGTTCTCACATCCCTCCTTACAAACCCCCCCCCCCCTCCTCTCTCTCGTTACAGAAGCCACAGGAGGGACAAAGGGGCGACTTCATCCATGCACACCCCCACCTCCAGACTCTCTCCCTGGGTTCATCGATTCCCATTCAACCCTTCAAACACATTTATAGCATCACTATTTAAAAAGGAAAACTTACCTACGACTAACACGGTGATTTCTAATAATAACACTCTTAACTGTGAGTTGTTTTTATGGATCAGAAACATGAAGGCCTGACCGGATAGAAAGCTTTTCTAATGGAGAGAACAGTGAATGGTCAGGGGTCAGAGGTCAGGAATGTTTTATTGATTGTATAAGCCGAGCTCTTGATTCCTTTGAGGAGTAGATTTAGTAATTCAAGCCTGTGTGACTCACTGTGATTGTTCCTGCGGCCTGATGGCAGTTTTTTTTTCAGCTCTCTGGGGGAAAATGTTGCGAAGCAGCACATTCGCACGCGGTTCGGAGAGTTTTACAAACCGTGCAGCGACTTCTTTAAGTCTTAAGCGCACCTTGTGACATCCTTGGAGCGAGCGTGGACCTGCAGGGCGCTGAGTTAGTGTCACTATAAATGCTGCCTTTTGTCTTTTTCTAAACTTCATGACATTTTAAGACGACACTGTAAACCACAACGTGAACACACGTGGAGGAGTCTTTCCACAATGATCCACCGGCACATTTCTTCAGATGCAGCCGGGTTAAGAAAACCAAGGGGATCTTTGTGCACAGCCTCAGTAAGATTTGAAAGTATTTGATGGAATAACAGCCCTCCATAAAGCGTTAAAACGTTCCTCTTTTCCCATGATTTTTTTCACAGAACTTGCAGCATTGAGCGAGAGGCGGCTGCTCGTGCAAGGAGGGAAGCTAGGCAGTACTCTTCTTAGCTCTATGTCCTTTTAAGGAAGGGGGCATTTTACCCCCGGCTGCTGGCTGAAAATGCCCCGATCATGCGACAACAGTGCATGCACACTTCATCAGCCCTCGCTGGTTAAACTGCGTCTGGAGAAAGTACTTTGCTAAAGTACTTTTTGAATAATGGCGTCTGGCAAGCAAAGTGTCTCGGGACACTTTTTGCTGCCCCCCAGGGTGCCGGCGCTGTCAGAGAAGAAAAACACACGGAGGGCGGCGTGCGTTTGGCTTGACAGAGTTGTTTTTGCTAAAGCTGCAGATGTTAACTTTTACTTCTGTGCATTTCTCCTCCAACCATCGCCTCCTCCATTTTTCATGTGATGACTGCTAACCACCCCAGGCTGTGAGGCAAGTTGTTTACCATTCATGTGACTAAGCATAAGGACTCAAATCCTCTGTGTTAACACACATCACAGTGTGCGGCTGCATTCTGAAAGAAGTCACGATGACGTCTCGCAGCAGAGGCACAAATCAAATGTTTATGTGTTGTCTTAAAAACAATCTGGGGACGCTGATCAGTGTTTTCATGGCTGACACTTTTATGACTCTATGATTTGGGAAGATATCGGGGTGTTGTGTCATTTCAACCGTCGGGTGTTTCCTAATGACCAGCGGGTGAATTTTCACTCCCTTTGTACTTTTTTTTAGCCTTTAATGTTTCCACAGTAAATATTCAGTCTTGTGCTGACATTCTGAATCAAAGCAACCCGATTCAGCTCTCTGTGGCGCTCATAGCGAGAAAAAGAAAAAAAGCTTTGTTCACAAGGAAGAAAGGTAGGATTTAGTCGTTTCTCCCTTTGGGGAAAAAAAGGTTGAGCTTTATGTTCAGTGACTGAATAAGGACGAGGCTGGAGGAAGCAGAGAGAGTCCTCAAACTCCCGTCCATGTTTCCCTTCGTTTAAAAAACCCCACTGTTGGTTCATCAGGGTAAGAGCGGTGACAGGTACGTATCCATCATAGCATCATCACTGTGCAGAACAAGATGTATTGAATGTTTTTCTTACCATCATGAGTTCCCTCTGGAAGGATTTCCGCTCCTTATTCTCCATGTTCGTACACTCCTCTTTGAGTTTCTCCAGAACCGACGCCACCTTCTCCGGCTCATTGTCCAGCTCTGCCCGGCAAAAATAATTCAGCGGTAAATTCCCGTAGCCCAGGGCGTCTGCAAACGCCCTCCAGCTGCCCACGTTCTCCATTAAAACCGTCCTCACGGTGGCGTAAATGTAAGTGAGAAATTTGCAAGGCTTCAGGATCTGCTCCAGCAGGATGGTGGTGGTCAGGTCCGGCCCGCACCAATAGATGGGCTTGACTTTACCCAGAACTAAAACATTCTTGGCGTGCACGAGACCCACCTTCCCCTGATAGTATCCGATGTACCACTCTTTGGTCCGCAGCTGCCCTCGCAGTTTGATTTTCTCCTCGCTGAGCAAAGCGATGACGTCCCCCTTTTTGTATTCCAGCAGGTAGGTGCTCTTGTGCTGCCTGATCACCGTTTTTATCAACTTGCCAAATTTCAGGTTGGTGATGCATCGGTCCTGAAATTTGGGGTATTTGGAAGTGACGGCCAACGGGGAGAGAACGATCTTATCCACCTCCTTCTTCTTCAGAAACCTCCGCTGACCTGTAATCCTCGCTCCAGTTTTTGGTGGTGGCGGTGGAGTTTGAACACAGAACTGGGTGAGGATGCAGTCCAGGGCGTCCTTGACTTGGACCCTGAGAGTGAAGTCCGAGATGCTGTTGGGGTTGTGCGACGTGATCATGTACAGGAGCCGGCTCACTTTGCCCAGTTTGAGCTGAAATCCCTGAATCACTCCTGCGCTCTCGCTCGTCTTCACCTGGTAGTTGGACATGTTGGAGTACAATCCCACCTGCAGGTCCTGAGGGTACCCCAGCACAAACTGGTGTTTCCCCCACAGCTGGAGCGCCACGGGCGGAGCAGAGCTTGCCTGCCTGCCGACCTCACCTACCAACAAGGTCTTGGGAGCGCAGTCGTGCCCAAAGAGGGCCACGACCGTCTTGAAGGACGGGTGGATGTGCTTCGGTCCGTAGACGCCCAGAGTTACTTTCCTCTGCACGTGGTCCCAAACTGTTGTATTGTGACTGATGTACTGAGACTGAACGACAACAGCCACATACATACAAGGCTCCAGACTGTCCAGCTGCACCTGGACCGTGTCCTTGTATATGTATGCATTGGGAATAGGTGTGTAAGGTCCTTCTTTGCAGTCACTCCGAACACAAAGCAACTCTGCAGTGTGACAACTTTCCTTTTTGACATTCACCGATAGCTTAATCTCCAACGTGATGAAGGATTTGATCTCCATGTTGCTGAGTTTAATCTCCACCACTGGACTCACAGTTGAGCAGTGGTCAGTGTTGAGCTCCAGAGGAGGGTCCAGTAAGGCCTTCATTGAGACCTGCTGGTGCTCTCCGTGGCTGACGTGACCTTCGGGGACGTGGGCGCTGATGTGGGTGTCTGGAAGTTGAACAACTCCTCCGTTACTGTCCAGCATGCACACAATGTTAGTCTCCACCGGTTGAGTCTGACCCCAACCGAGACTCTGACCCAGGGAGTCCAGGTCATGGCAGGACCTTGCGAGCTTTCTGTGGTTCAACCAAGCAGTCCTGAAGTCCTCCCTGCTCTGAAACTGCTCCGGTAAGGGAGCCTTAAGGCCTGTGAAGAATCCTGAAGAAGGTAAGGATGGATTTGACTGCGCTTGGAGGACGGACAGCTCCGAGAGACTGTGGGAGCGTTTACTCCTGAAAAACGTGTTGTCCCTGGGGAGGTTTGTCTGAATCTCTTGGTCCGGGCTCGTCGGGGTCGTGTTGCTGAACCCGTTGGTCATGATTGTATTGGTGTTAAAGTTCGAGCAAGACGATGGTGACGCCAGCGCATCAAAGAGCAGAAGATCCGAGTTCACCACACTGGAGTCTTTGCAGTTCTGATCCAGCGGATGGATAAACGGGTTCACAGAGACGGGACTGTTCGTGTAATTCGGGGAGGGTTTCGCCGTCATCCCCGTCCACTCCCCCAAACCTCCAAACTCCCTCGACCCGTCCTCGTACATTTCCCCGAGACTGTCAATCATCCCACTGTCGCTGAGACAAGAGTTCCTGAAGTTGACCGGCTGGACGTAGGCGGCCGGGATGTAGCCCATCTCCGTGTTGTTGTGGGCGTACCACCACTCGCCACCTGACGTGTCCAGCACATAGAGGCGATCGCCTTTGGAGAACTTCAGTGTTGTAAAGCTGCTGGGGCAATAATCCTTTATGGCGACCACTTCCTGTGCAGCGCCATAGGAGGAAGACGTGTCCATCCTTAAGGCACTGGGAGAAGGCACTGAAAAGGACAAAGATATTAAGAAGCAATCCTGATAAAAACCTTTAATGATGCTCTTCTTCTTGTCTTGATTGTTTCTGGGGCTGCCATCAGAGAAGTGCACTTAATCACTCACTCGCTGATTACTCAAATACGGCCATCACCAGAGCTGATCTCATCTTCAGCCTCAGACATAACGGATCATTTGTCCGACTCAAAGCTTTACTTTAAAATAGAAAAAACAAAGTGTGGCTAAAACATTCCCACGACAATGGAGACATTTTATTTTCTATCCTTCTTCATCGTGCATTTTTTTTCACATCATTAGGTAAATATCAGAGCAGTTGGACTGCATAAGTCAATGCATAATTTACTATTTTTAGTTCACCTCATTAGCGTATATGGAGCATGTAAGCAAAGCTGTAACGAAATGCAACCAGTGAAGTGGAAAAGCCACAGAAAGAATAAAACATGAGCATGCATCATATCTTCAAAATCATTGTATATATTATCTCTTAAAAAAAAACAAAAACTGAATTAAATACTTGAGACCTTTTAGAACGTGTAGTTTAAATCTAATGGAACTGACCTTTAACGTCACTGAGACTGGCTCCGGTGATGCCTTCACTGAGGTCTACGAGCGTCCCCTCAGATTTACAGCGAGGGAGGATGAGGTTGTGGTTCGTCACTCTGATGATTCGATGGGCAGCCATGGCCGGGTCTTACTGAAGCATCCTCTCATTGGCAGCTTTCCATCTGGATGGAGAACAAATAAAGGATTTCAGGGGGGGGGGGGAGATCAGCCAATTTTTAAACACATCTGCACTCGGGCGTTGGACTGATAATGAAATCTGGAGAGACTTCACGCGGCGACGCAGGAGTAGGAAGCTTAATTTTCTAGATCAGTAGCACGGCGAGCAGATACAAAAGGTCGAAATTTGTTAGAGTGGAAAATGAGGTTGAGGAAATGTCACTGCATTTTTGAAGACAGTCGATATATGAAGGCTGCAGTTTGAGAAGAATGACGGCCGGCTGAGGGAGACTTTTTCCAAATCAATGAAAGCACCACGAGCGCCGAGCCGAGGAAGAAAGAGAAACATGATGTAGGGAGGCGAAGAATCGAAAAGAAGGAAGAAATGAAAGCAAAGCAGATTTCAGGTCTGAGTGACAAAGAGAGAGACGCACTAAACACATCAGAGCAAAAAACGTCTACCGTATTTGACTTTGGTTGAAGTGGACCTTGCTTTGAGAGGTGGTTGAACAAGTTTTGCACAAACTGCAGGCGTTAATCGGCTCCACTCTTCTGGTTTTAGGATTTTAACAAGATTTAGAGAGCAGGCCGCAGCAGGGCTCTGCACCCATTCAGGAAAAGACGGATTAGTGAGGTCGACGACGACTGTTTAGCAATAGGCTGAGATTTCAGACGGCGGAAAATCTGGTATTAACCGATCAATTTAAAGATTTCTTTTACAATGGATTGCAGCAATCTGAGGAAGTTTTACAGGCATAGGAGTAAACCAACACCTGATTGTTTCTATCACCTCGACATCCTCTTGACTCAGGAGGCTGTGTTACCGAGCTGCCAGAAATGGTTTCTGTGGGGTCGCCGGTGGCGCAGCGGCAGTGCGCGCGACTCCATGTATTGAGGCTCAGTCCTCGCGAGCGGGCGGCCCGGGTTCGCGGCCCGGGTTCGCCTCTATCCACTGTCCTCCCTCTCAAATAAAGGCAAAAAGGCCAAAAATAAAACTTTAAAAAAAAGAAAAAGTTTCTGTTTGTGTTTGCACATATCAGGAAAGGAGTCCATGTGGAGAGGTAAAGAGGGGGGAGTGACAGAAAAGTCATCTTGGAAACTTTCATCTGACAAAAACTGAGTTTGTTTGCCTTCAGAGAACCAATCATTGTTTACCGCTCTGGCTGCGCCTGCGTCTCTGCTCTGCTTGTTTTGACTGTTTACAACTCTGCTCGTGTCAACCAAGTTTCCAATTTCCTCCTGAGATCTGAGCCGTGATTCAATTTGTGTATGAAAAGACAAAGTCAGCGGAGAGCTGTGATCTGATTAGAGCGGCAGCAAGAGGCTGTTCTGCAGCACGACGCACTGTTCCCTTCAGTCACATCAGACTCCCTTATTCCTGCAGGACACGCAGAGCTGCAACATTTGCACACTAATGATGACATTTTAATCTGATTAAAGCAACATATGCTGCAGAGGCCGTAATGGTAATTCCTTTCAATGAGTGTCTTAAATAGAGCTTTAATGCATGGAGCTATTCTCATGACACAGACGCAGCTGTTTGTCTCACTTAAATACGACGACGAGTTTCTCGTTTGAGAGACGTCAGTGACGCTTAGATTCATAGTTTAAATATTTTGTTTCCTCTGAAGCTTTTCTTGCAAAAACTCTGATTTGAAAGTTTTCTCAAAATCAGAAATGTGGGTGAAGTCACTGAAGGACAAATGGAGGTGAGGAAATCAGATGCTGCTTTGCACGTTTATCAGACCTCACAGAAATCAGATTACTGCAGAAAGTGCATGTTCCTTCTAGTTTTCTCTGCTAAATCACAAAGTTGCCTCGTAGCTAGCATGTGTGTCCAACGTGCCGAGGCCATAGCTGGAGGCCCAGGCTTGAATCCAACCTGTGGCTACATCTACCTCCCCGCACTCTGACTATTCACTTTCCTATTTCTAAATAAAGAAATTAAAAGTAAACTTAAAAAAGAAAAGACATTGCATGTGTGTGCACCTTCTCCCTGAGGTGCACTCTGGGATGCAGCGAGGACAAAGTCTTGACTAACTGCTGCATCTGTTCACCTGGGAGCTCGTGCTGAAAGCAAGTCAAAGTTCTCCTCTCACTAAAAGAGGAGCGCAACAAGCCGGCACACAAAGGCAGCGTCGTCGGCTTTGACGTAAAAAGGAGGAGAGCGTCCCTGAACGCAGCAGCAGGTGAGGACGGATCGGACAGAAACAGGCAGTGAATAAAGAAAACACAGGATTGGACGAAAAGCCTTCAGGAGATTCGGATCAGAGAAAGCTGCAGAGCTGCAGTTCTCCTGAGCAGCCTGTGACACCCTGCGTGTAACCTTTGATTCTTTAAAGACACGAAAGAAAGATGTTTGTGCAGCATCGAGGGGAATGAACTTTATTTTACTTTAGTCTTACTTCATGTTCACAGAGGGAGAGAAACACTTAAAGAAGAAGCTTTCAGGGGAAATAAAACAGAAAAGCGCTGCAGGGTTCGTGCATTAGCCGAACATTTACTCCCCCACTTGAGCATCAATATCAGAGCTGCTGAAATATCTTACGTTATGAACTCTTTTCAAGTGAGGACGAGGACGCCGGGGAGTCGAATGTTTAATTAGCCGAGAGTCGGCCGGTCCTAATCCCTGGATGAATGCTGCTTTAATGATCGTTTCCAGCAGCTGTATGCTGGCACTGAGTTTATCGCCTCTGCATCGTTTAAAAAGAAGAATGTGACCCGCATGTGAAAAAAGTTTATTCCATTTATAATCACTGTATAGACGAGCGTCCTCTGTGAGCATTTAAAGGGGCAGAAATCCCAGATCGAAGAAGAAATTCGAAGCGCTTAAAGAGTCTCAACACAAGTAATCAAATAATTCACCTGAAATACGATCGTTAAGTTTGGTCATACAACACGCCACAGAGAACGCCACGCCTGCACTCTCACTTTTCTTTACTTTACTACTGCTCAACAGTTCTGCAGGCCGACTTCAGTCTCCACAAACACGATGAGTTTCTTGAGCTTCTCTCAGTCGAGCAGAAGTAAAACATGAAAAATTCATCAACATGTTTCCTTCAAACTCAGCTCAGCTCTGCAGGTGTCACTCAGTCCACTTCAGGGACACAAATCAAGTCAGGTACAGAACTGAGCGCTCTGCTGAGGCCTGGAGTGACGCAGCTTTTCTCCCAGCATGCATTTGGGCTGGACTGTTTTTAAGTGTGCAATGCTGCAGCGAGAGTGGAAGAAGAAAGGAACATGGCTTCAGGGAAGGAACGTCCTTGGTAGTTTGTGAACGCTCGTCAAACTGCTGAAGATTTCTTTCACCTCATGTAATCATGCACAAGTTTGACGAATGTCCTCCGAGGGCCACCGTAGAATTTTTAAGACCCTGTTAGTAAACGCTGCAGGACAACGCAGGTTGCTTCCATAAAATGCAGCGAAGAACAAAAACCTGCTGGTTCCAAAGACAAGTCGAGCTTTATTACGTCTTCTTAAATCTGCTTTCTTTCCACTTTCCAGGATTTCTTTAATGAAGACAAATGTCGTGGTCGGACCCTCCTGCATGCTGGGAAAGTAATCTTATTTCTCGCCCTAAAGTGTAGGAGAAATATGAGCGACTTGAAGTGTTCCTGTTTGGCATGTGATCAGGTGCATTAGTCTGCAGCGGCGCCGTGTCCTGACCGCCGCCGTTCATCACCTGAGAAATTCAGCCGTAAAAATCCCTCCCCTCAGGATGAATCTTCAGGTAAATGAGCCCGCTAAGTGCTCCGCTTTTTATGCCACGTCCACCTGCGCACTGAAGGAGATTCTTCAGCTGGGAGAGAAGAAGAAGAAGAAGTGGCATTTGAACGCCTCGCAGGTCAACTGTCGGGCGTCAGGGAGCTTCGTTTTTAAAAAGTGCTTTAAATGAAATACTTCCTGTGAGGAGAAACCGCCAAGTCACTGTTAAAAGAACATTTATAGATGATGTCAGAGAACAGGCTTTAAATCTGCCGACGTGAGGAGTTCAAGGGAAATACGAAAGGGGGAAATTGTCCCATTAAGCGTTATTTATGCATCCATGAAAGTCTCAGCCCTCGAACTGATTCTGTAATCATCAGGACACAAGTTAGTGATGTGCAAAAGTGACGCAGGTTCACAAACAGTGAATGGACTCAAGCTTGGTCAGATCTTTTCTTGTCTTCTGACGAACACATTCACACAATGATGGTAGAGGCAAACTTTGTCCTGGAGTCCTTGAACGCACCACAGAGGAAGTCATCAGAAGATGTGTAACTTTTTCCTCCTTTTTTACTTCTCTTGTTGCTGTGTGTGTTGCGGAGCGTCCTTTAATTACAAAATGAAAAACACCTTCACACAGAAATCGATGACACACTGGTTCTCAGGCTAAGCCTCGAGGGGGGGAGGGGGGTATTAGTGTGTGTTGATAAGAGCTGTGTGTGTGTGTGAGAGAGAGAGAGAGAGAGAGAGAGAGAGAGAGAGAGAGGAAAACTGGGAAGAAGAATCAGAAGAAAGGATTGTAAGGAGAAGTGGAAGGAAAAGAAGGAGAGAAAAGTTTAGTAAGTGGAGAAAAAAAAATCTATTGAGAATATATGTGAATAAGAAGATAGAAGAGGGGGAGGGATGAAAGAGGAGGACAAGAGGATGAGATAAAAGAGGCAGCAGAGAGAAAAGATGATGACGAGGAGGAGAGGAAAACAAGAAGGAGAAGATGGATAGAAGAGGAGGGGGGAGGTGACAGGCAGGCAGGAGGGAGGAAGAAGAAAACAAGAGAGCAGGAAAAAAAGATGAAAATTGAGAAGATGGAGAGAAGTAGAGGCAGAAATCCCTCTCATTAAATAGAGTCTGCAGGCTGTGAGACAATGTGTGTGTGTGTTTTAAACCTTCAGGCTGCTGATAGAGAGGGAGGATTTTCAGCTTATCAGATGACCTTATTGGCCAAGCTGAGGAGGAGTGTGCGGCGCGTGCATGCGAACACTTGACAAAACGCTCTCATTTGTAAATTTATCATTTCCTGTCTCCTTTTTTTTTTTTTTTTAAATCCCAATCTGCTGCAGAGCATTTTTTTCTGCAACCAATCAGATTTATTTTAAAGCCTATGTGTGAATATGCATAATTATTAAAAAGGAATGCAGAAGACAATGGGGTTCGATTGAAATCTACCTTTAACTTGAGCTGTTAACAATAATCACTAATGTACGCAGCAGCATAAACCCCCCAAAAAAGAACAAAATCAGACTTTAAAACATGACAGCATTTCACAATAACAACCATCCCAATAACACTTTTAAAAAGTCAAAACGTATACTTAAAACCCCCCAATAGAACTCACTGTTAAGCAGCTAACTCACATTACACCATAATAAATGACAGTGGGGCCCCCCAATCTAAATTAATATTGGTCATGTGACTTATTTTTAAATTTTTGATAAAGCCGATTTTTTATCCATCCATTGTTTTGTCTTCTTAGACAAAATGTGTACATTTTGGATTTAAAAAAAATGATTTAAAGTGATTTTGTGTAAATTTCACCGTCATGTGAACGGGGTCCGGCTGCATCAACAATCATGCAGGAGGAAGTGAGAACTAAACGGGAACAGTTTGACATTACATGTTTCTTTCCCGGTCTGCGATCTTCTAAATGAGTTCAAAATAATAATTGATCTGTCAGTTTGCATCATGATGAAGAGTCGCAGTGGTGACATTCTGCATAATTAAAGAGCTAAACTTGGTAGAAATATATAGAAGTCTTTAAGTGATATTACAGAGATACTACTAAGGATGTTTATTCTAACAAAGCCGAATTCTACACCGAACATTTTTTCTGCAAATACGGCCAATAAATCCCGTAAATAAGGACTTTAAAGGATGATTAGTGATACTTCAGAGTATATTAGACCGACCTCCGCCCGGCTGAACGTCTGAACCCTCAGGTGTGAAGTGACGGGAAGGTGAGCTGATGGAGAGCCTCTTGCTGCTGCTTCTTCTTCTTCTTCGTCTCCTTTTGTCGCTCGTCATTTGGTGGTAAAAGTAGAAACAAAAAGTAACTTCCGCTTTGAGTAAAATGTTGTTCTCAAGTCCGAGAAAGTTTGGAAAGGGTGAGAAATGTGCAGCAGGTCCGGCTCCACCGTCCGCCTCCTCTCCGGTATGTCGGAGGACTGAAGGCGAGCTGGTTCCGCTGAAAGCAGAGCGTGTGACGTCACAGAAAGGGGCGGGGCCACATGTACAGATTTGAGTACTTCTTCCTGCTGTACTAATAAATTACGCTTAATTAATTAAATATTTACGTCATTAAATGTTGGACTGTGTCTGGTAATAGTGAAGGATCCTAAAACTATTTAATTTCCCAAATCAGAAACAAATCAAACACTGAGTCTGTTTTTTTTTTTTATAATAGTATAAAAACAAATCAACCTCCACTACTACGGCTGTGTCTTATGTTTCTCAGTGCGGGACACTAAAGAGGTCACTATTTTTCACAAAATGAGCAAAAAAACAAGTAAATTCATTAAAAAATCTGAGTCAACACAACAGGCTGCTTGTTTTGCTTTGAGCAACACGTCGTTTTTATCGCTCTCGTGGTTAAAAAAGGAGACACCTAACATCACAGAATTCATTACAGTTTGATGAAAGAGCTTCTAATGTAGGTTTTTACGCTTTAAAGGGTCATTGATTATAAACACTTAAAAAGGCTGCATGAGTGTCAGAGGGGGGAAAGGTGTCCCCTGCACTCAACGCAGAGACAAACAGCTTTCATCAGGTTAATAGAGCGTCCTCTTTCATCTCATCGACAAACCCCCCCAGACATCCCGTCCTCCCCGCTGTGTGACGCTGCTGTCAGTGCAGAGCGGGGAGAAATGTTCTCAGCTGCCAGCGACTCCAAAAGACGACAAAATAAAGACGAGAGAAAAACAGAGGACAGACAGGGGTTGTTTCACGTTTTATTTCCAGAAGTTGAAAGAAAAAAGAAACAATTCACATTTATGGTTTCGAATCTTTGAGTTGAAGTCGTCCTCCTTAATGAGCGTGTCGACGAGTGTCGGGGAATATTCAACTACTTTTCCATTCCAGCGTTGTTGGCAAGTTTTAAATCATCCATCCATCGTCTTCCGCTCATCCGAAGTCGGCTCAAGTTGGCAGCAAGCGCAGTAAGTCAACTCGGACTTCCTCTCCCCTGGAACGTTTTCCAGCTCCTCCTGAGGGACTTCTGAGGCGTTCCCAGGCTACATAGGATATATAATCCCTGCAGTGAACTCTGGGTCTACCCTGGAGTCTCCTCCCAGTTCCTCCAAAGGGAAGTGTCCGGGATGCATCCTGATCGGATACCTGAACCACCTCAGTGAAGGAGCAGCGGCTCCTCCCCCTCTCTCTGAGGCCTCAGGAGGGAGCTCATTATGGCCGCTTGTATCCGTGATGTCATTCTTTCAGTCACGACCACAGGTGAAGGGAACGAAGATGGAGCGGTGAATCGACGTCTTTGGCTTCCTGCTTTACTGCAGACGCTGAGCCGATCCGTGCGTCTATCTCCTGGTCGATCCGACCCTCACTTGTGAACGAGACCCCAAGATACTTTAACCCCTTCACTTGTATTTAAACACCAGTGACAGCAGCAGCAGAGGTCACGATGAAGGCAGCTGTCACTCTGACCTCTGACCCCTCTTTCTTTGATTCACGTGTTTGAAGGAGACGATCAAGTGTTCGACCTGCACGTTCAGCCGCATTGTGCATTGGCATAAAAACAGACAAACTTCAAACAACAACAAAATCTACGCTGGCACATTTCAAGATATCTGTGCGAAGAGGAAGTTGTAAAATCGGACTCTCCGCAGCAGAGTGTGCGGAGAGGCAGCGTGTGTGTTGTCTCTCTCTCTCTCTCTCTCCCTCACAGTCATGCCTGCGGGAGCTTTGAAAGGCAGCATGCAGTTAACGACGCAGCTAATCAGAGCAACAGCTGGAGAAAGACAACAGAGCCGATATTAAAATGCATCGCCCTACTTAATCATGTGAAAAGAAGACGCCAGTGCAGCTACGCCTCCGTGATAAGTGATTTTTTTCGATTGTATTCAAAGCTCGGTATTTGCGACTTTATGTGCGGCTAAAGATAATTTAATTAAAGCAGTTGTAGTTTTAAAAGTTGAGCAGGGTTCAAGACCGTCAGCTTTTTAAAGAAAAGTAATCCCTTAAACCTCATACAGAGTCATAACCCAGACGCCTGCGGAGGAATTTGGCACAGAAAAACGGGAGGCTGTCTAAAGAGGTGAAATGTTTTCATCCGAACACGACTCACTGGAGAGCGTTGTCCGTTGCTGCCCCAAAAGTTCAGCTCTTATTCGAGGCTCAGACTGGATTTGACGCGTCTATTCATGAGGGCTGAATGGGGAACCGAGAGGTTTGAAAAAAAAAAAAAAAAAAAAAAAAAAAAAAGCCCCTCTATTCTTTATCAAGGAGCCTCGCTATCAGGCCGGCCCGCTTTGCATCAGAATAACCGAGCTTGTCACCCAGGTTGGTTATGGGAAGAAAAGAAAGCAGGAATGTGCTTTATTTTAGACTCTGCTCCAGTATGGGTTTGACACTGTTCCCAGATGATGATCATTACGCGCTGTGGGAATCATCCAAACGTGGAATGTGCAGTGTTGACATAAAGTCCAAAACGTTTAGAAGTAAGAACACAGTCATCTGGATTTTCTAACAAACTCAGGAAGTCTTCTTGTACGGGATAAAATAACGTAACATTGCAGATAATCCTGAGTTTCCTACGAGGGTGCACTTCTTCTTTCTCTCGCCTCCATCTGTCCATTCACTCCTTCTGCACACTCGAGGCTGCACAACCTGTTCACGGGAAATTACTTATTCATCATTTCCTCCACTGTGGCAGCGGGAAAAGGCCGCAGATTAGCTGCCTGTATCTTCAGGCAACCACACACACACACACACACACACGCAGTGTACACCTGGAATCTGCAGCTTCTTCTGTCCTCTGGTAGCAGTTCAGAGGATTAAATGTTAAATCCTGGCGATGCATTTAATACGTTTGCAATTATGCACACAATGCATCTCCGCAGTAATCCTTCAGAGGTTTGGGCAGCGGTCAGTTTGACACACAAGCTGCTTTGTTGTGTTTTTAGGATGTTTTTCTGCAGCTCCTGATCCTGTCTCACATCTGCTTCTTAAGAAACAGAGAAAGCCGCTCAGACACGATGAAACTAAATGATGCTACTTCCTGAAGGGCGGCCTTTAAATCCTTAAACCCTCGGTTACTAAATGATTACCGGTTCACCGCCGGGATCCTTCGCCCCGAACACGTTTCTGCAGCATTCATCTTCTGCCGACTCTTATCCCCACAAACTCACAAAGAGAGCGAGGCGGGAGGGATTTAAAGTCCCCCCCGCCTCAAGGACACTCAGACGAGATGAAGGACGATCAACAGACGTCGACGACGTCTTTCCACATAAAACGGATGTGAAAAGTTTTGGCAGCAGCTTCAGATGACAAAAATTCATCTTGAGAGAAGCAAATAAAGGAGGTGTGTTATTAAAGCGTCGAATCTTTTATAGCTCAATCAAGTCAAACTGTGAGTCGTCCCCCTTTTAAATAGTCAGAATAACCTTGTAAATCGGTGTTTCAGACGGAGCAGTTGTTGGTGATGCGTGTGACGGATGGACGCGTGCCGCTCTGCATTTAGAAAAGCTGCTCTGAAACAACAGACACCTGAGCAGCTGCACGCAAAACATCAAGAATGAAAGACAGAAAATATGAAAGGCAAGGAGGAGAAATAAACTGCAAACGTTAAGTTGATTGATCAGAGATTTTCTGTTGATATCATGATATCGACCTGCAGGATTTTTACTGCAGGTCGAAACTATTTTCTGCTTGATGAGTTTTGTGCTCCGTGGGCTCGTGAGGTTTTAGCGAGTCTGTAAACACCTGGAAAGAAAGAGAGAGTAAGAGAGAGAGAGAGACAGAGACAGAGAGAGAGAGAGAGACAGAGAGAGAGAGAGAGAGAAAGAGAGAGAGAGAGAGACAGAGAGAGAGACAGAGAGAGAGAGAGACGAGAGAGACGAGAGAGAGAGAGAGAGAGAGAGAGAGAGAGAGAGAGAGAGAGAGAGAGAGAGAGAGTAAAACGGTCTCTGCGAGCTTTGATGCAAACATTCAAGGTTCAAAAACGTCTGACGACAAAAAGTTGCTGCAGCTTTCAAACGTTCCTCAGAGTCATTTATAAAAACTCTCTGGTTGGAGATGATGACTTCGGTGCAAAGACAGCTTTACAGCCGTCAGAGTAAAGTCTCATCTGGAGCTTCACAAAGCACACGGGGCGATCGATCAAAAGAGAGAGAGAGAGAGAGAGAGAGCACAGGTAATGTAAGTCTGCATCTCTCTGCACGCTCTCCTTCTGTACGCTCATTATCCCTGAACCATTGTCGCCACTCACTTCAGTCCAGCACCAATTACCCACAAGCCCCTCTGTCTGCAGGTTTCCCATGGCAACCTGAGCTGTCCGGCTGAGTCGTGTGAAAAAGCTGAAAAAGGTCGAGGAGATTTAAACGACTTTCTGCAGCTGTGAGCGTTATTGAACTTCATGATTTATGACCAATATTAAAACGTCTCGTTGGAAATGTTTGATTACAGGGAGACGGACGGGTGAGGAGACTTTCAATCGTTCAAAATGAACAATTAAAAAGACAATAAAACAGGATATTATAGACACTAAAGTTTATAGTTGACTTCACACTGATCTGAAACTGGTCGACTAAACTCGCTTCAACTTTCCCATCAATCTGAGGATGAATTGAGAAAAGATGTTCCCTCCTCCTCTCACACCTCTCCTCACTGCCCTCCATTAAATAGTTTTTCGGCCTTCACTTGACCGAGCTCCTCCTCCATCGATCATAATTATCCGCCGTGATTGATGAAGCCGCCGCAGAAACAAAACACAAGAACGGGGAGTCGTCAAACTCGAGTAGGGACGAGTCTGAGAAGCTTTTGAACCTGAACCTCCTCCTGAAGATGAATCTCACTCGGTCGGCTGACTTCACGAAGCTTCATCGGACCGAAGATGAGAAATAAAGCTCCATAAAACGGTTAAATGTCCGTTTCACCTCTGGAGTAAACGTCGTTTTCACAAAAAAAACAAATGAGCCATGGCGACTCGTTTGACATTTTTCAAAGAGAAACCTCCAGAAGCTTCCGGAGTTGGAGATGTCCCAGAACGAGAGGTGACTCCAAACTTTGTTTTTATGTAATGGCCAGCAGGGGGCGACAACACTGGCTGCAAACAGAAGAAACTTTAAAGAAAATGAGCCTTCTCTTCATCACTTGGTTTGTCCCCATTTAAAGTCTCGAGTCGAATCCAGCCGAGTGTAAAGATGTGTTTTTAATCCTGAGACGATCTTTTCCTGCTCTGAGAGATATCCGTTATCACGGCTCTTCTTCAGAGAGAAAGAGAAGAAAACCTTTAAACCTTCAGCGGACGCTTTGATTCTCATATCCATCAGAGGATTTCAAAGAGCTGCCTGTCTGACACACGAGTTCATCAAGCAGCGTTTTAATCAGTTTCCTGTTATCATAAAGAGCCGTCTGCGTCGTCTGATTTGCGTGAGAGGAGGACGGAGGGCACTTCCTGTTGGCGAGCCGTCAAGAACGACTTCAACACATCGACGAGCGGGATATTCGCTCGCGGAGAGGAAGCTTCAGCCAAACGTGACGCTTCAGAATGTCAACTTTTCGACATCCTTCCCACGCTTGTTTTTAAAATGAGTCACAGTCAGTTTGTGTCCGTGTTGTTTTTATTTTCACGCCTCTGTTGCAGCCGGATGGAGTCGGATTAGAAACCAGGCCGTCCGCTTGGAGGGCGTGCACACAAACCCCTCGTGCACCCTGGGAATATTTTAATCATTTCAGAGAACGGAGGTGTGTTTGAATCTACACACACACACGCACACACACTGCATGTCGAGTGTGTGTAACACGCAGGCCACGCAGCAGTCTGAGGCGGGTTGAAGAGCTGAAACAGTTCAGTGACCTCTCACTGTCTCTCCTGTTTCCTACAAGATCACGCCACACCTGTGCGTACTCCACAGACGTTTGTAACCGGAATATTAGTCGCCCTTTTAGTCGAGTTTTGGGGAGAAAAGAAAACGTGAACTCTGGAATTTATCAAGACGTGCTGAACCAAAGCGTGCAACCAAGAGATTTCACTCCTGACTTTGAGGATGAAAATAAAAAGGGTTTAAAATGTTGTGTCATATTTCAGCTCGGCTCGATGACGAGCAGCTCGTCGTCTCTTCGACATCAGTAATCCTCTCTGTTGCTTCAGAGGAGTCCGGACAGCGCCGAGCCGGCCTCACTGGAAGTGTTACGACCTGACGGGAGCTTAGTGTTCACCATATGGTGTTTGTCAGGAGAGTGTGTGTGTGTGTGTGTGTGTGTGTGTGTGAGATTAGCTGTGTGGTCGCTGTCACGCTGTGAGTCTTTAGTGCTTTTGTTTCCTGGAGTCAGAGCCGAATGTTCATCAGGATGACATCAGAGAAGAAAACTTCAGATTCTCTGCACTCACTAATGTTCACTAGCACGACTTATGTGACTTATAGTTCAGTCAACTCAACAATTTTCAAGACTATTTTGTCTATATAAATGTAGAAACCCCAGAAAAAGAAAAGAAAATGGCAACATTTTGGAAATGGGAAGATTTCTGTGGGTTTGAATGAAAAATGAAGGTCACAGGTTAAAAGGAACATCCTGGTCCTTTTGATTCAAGCATGACGTGACAGGTGTGTTGACAGTCCCTCTGCTCACCTGGAGGAGGAGGAGCTTCTGCTCACCTGTGACTGAACGACTCGCTCTCCTCTGTGTGATGTCACGTCCTCGTGCATGGCGTGCAGCGCCCAGTGGCTTTCTTCTCCTCCTGCAGGGAGATTAAAACATGTTTAAAAAAAAGTTACTGCACACATGACGTGACAGAGAGTTGTGTTGCCTCGGGAAGTTTCTGGATTGAATGTGAAAGTCGTGAGGTCAGAGAGCGTCAGCGTCGTCCATGACGGACTTCCTCTGACGTCTGATTAGCTTCATTAAACGACCAACAGGCTAATTAAAGCTCTGCTGACCCAGACGCCGTCTGTTTGTCGTCATCGAGGTAAAAACAGAACCAGGATGTTGGTCAGATTATCTTTCGTGTCTGCTGATCGACTCAGAGAAGTTTTATCTGTCTGATTATCAAACCGGCTGAGTCGTCACCCATGACCTTTCATTTTCATTTCTTTGGCTTCATTTCAGAACACACAAAAGAGGAATGTGATAAAACATTTTTTTAGTCTATTTGACCTCGAAAAAAAATATGTAAATGAGCTGAGTCTGACTTTTCCTATTTTAGAAGTCCTGCTCGTTTGATGGAAACATTTCTCTCCTCCGCACCGTCCTCACACATAAATCTGCAGAGATTATTGATTTTGTGATTACTGAAATCAAGTATCATCCTCAATATTGGGCGCCGAATGTTTCTCCGTTTTAGTTGTCGTGGTTTTGAAACAGGAATCGCTTTCTTGGTTTTATTTTTTTTGTAATTTTTTTTTTACGAGAACCAAAGTTTTCATTTCTGGTGCCATGGCAACCGTGAGTGTAAGTGTCCTAACGGCGTTCCCGTGTCCTTCACTGACGTGTCGATGGAAAACCTGCCGCGGTCCGTTCAGGCCTCTAAACCTGTTTATTGTCGTGTTTTCCCGTCAGTTGATTAGCCCGCACTGGAAAGAGGAAGTGGATATGTAGGCCATCAGGTAAGTGTCTGTGTGTGTGTGTGTGTGTGTGTGTGTGTGTGTGTGTGTCTGTGTGTGTGTGTGTGTGTGTGTGTGTGTGTGTGTGCACTCTAGCCTCTAATCCAATGGAGGGGGGAGAGAGTGGAGACAGCAAAGGATTATGGGATTAGAGATGGGGGAGATGACATGAGATGGCCACTCTGCAGCAGCACAGCTCAGATGTGAGGTCGATGTGCTGTCATTTTTCTCTGGTAGATGTGGCGTGTGTGTGTGTGTGTGTGTGTGTGTGTGTGTGTGTGTGTGTGTGTGTGTGTGTCTAATGAAGGTGTCTCATTTTTAGTCCAAACGTTACAGTGGTAAGACTTTACATCGACGTACATAAAGTAAGTACGCTGCCTGAAAGTCACAGAAACAAGAGAGAGAGAGAGAGAGAGAGAGAGAGAGAGAGAGAGAGAGAGAGAGAGAGAGAGAGAGTGGAGGGAGAAGGGGCGAGTGAAGATTCTCAGTGTTTCCAGGAAACAGGAAGTCATCTTCCTCGGAGCCCAAGGCAGCAATGTCCGACCTTTACAAACCACCTGAGTGTCTTGATTGCAGCCATAACTCAAAGTAACACCCTCCACAATAACGCTCAGCGCCGCCCTGACCCTTGAGAAAACGCTCTCCTCCTCGGTCATATCCAGGTTTTATGGCGGATTGTGGCCCGCCCCCGCCATCGCCGCCGCCACCACCGCAGTGTGAACAATCAAAAGAGCCAGATGGGATTCATGGTCTGACTGGAAGATTACGGGTGTGTCGAGATTACGCTGTGATCGGCAGCCAGGCACGCCGACCCGGTGCCAGGAAGTAATCCAGCCGAGGGAGACGCCAACCAGGCCGGGCGCCGCGACGCCACCTGGCCTGATTTCAACCCAGCTTTGGCCGAAAGCAGGAAGAAATATCGTCAACAACGGAAGCTCAGACAAAGAAACGCCTTCTTTTAGTTTTTACTCGTGTTTAATTTGAAACAGAGAGACACGCTGAAATTCGTCCTCTTGTCCGACTTTCACGGCTGAAGTAAAAACGGCTTTTTAGCACTTTAACTCGAATGAACCGTCTTGATTTATCTCAGCTCTTTTTATGATGGAGACACATAAACCGTTGAATTGTAATTGCTTGAAGTGAACGAACACATTTCTTTTTTTCTCATCTCATATCTTGTTTTTTTTTTATTCCCCGCTATAAAAACTTAAAGGCTTTGTCCTTTTAAGAAAAGATGATGAGTCCAGACTCATTTGAAGGCTTTGATCCTTAATGATGCTGTGAGGTTTAAGTGACACTTCTTATTTATGACCAAAGTTCATTTTGAAGGGTTTAAACTTTTGTTCTGGACGTCGGGGAGTTCATGGTTGATGAATTGCTGCCCTCTAGTGGTGGTTTACAGGAAGTACAAGGAGACGTGCCTCTCAGTCCTCACAAAGAGAGTTTCGTCGAGGTCGACAACGTTAAACACAATGTGTGAAAAAACTAAATATTTTGGTTTCAAAAGCAGAAAAACAAAAAAAACAAACAAGAAGACAAAATCTCAGGTTAACGCCGGCTGCCAGGAGATGACTCGCCGCCCTGACAAAACCCTTTTCAAGCCCGACAGGGGCGCACTGACCTGTTGCCAAGGCGACGGCTCAGCTCAGGGTCCCAGCGGCCGGACTCCGAGGACGCCACGGTCGTTTGAGGACGCCGTCTCCCTGGAGACGAAACGCTAAAAGGAGACACAACAGAGGAGAAGAAAGACGGGGCGGACTGTGAGCAGGGTGAAAATCTCTCACGGCTGTCACTTCAAATAGAGAAGAGTAAAACTGAATTCAAACACTTCTGAAGACGAGAAGGCGTTTCTTCACTTTTATATGACCGACCACGACGACTCAAACCAAAGACAGCAGACAAGACAAGAAAACAAACACTGCGAACCAGGACAGAAATAAAAACCTGAAAACATTTAAACCAAACTGAAACAACTTTTCATGTAAAAAATAATAATCATGTGCCAGACTCTTCTTTTAAAGCACGTTTTGAATATGAGGGTCAAACTTTTTTTTTAAATGCACATTTTTACAGGAGAAAAAAAACAACAACACTAATGTTTTACTTCATGAAAAACAAATTGAATAAACTTGGTCACATCGGCACTTATTGGAAATAAAGAATTCGATTTTAGCGTGATGTGATCTAGAATAAACAAAAACACGACCTGTGTGACTGTAACGACGATATTGAAGGTCAGATATTCATCTCTTTACGTCGCTCTCTGCTTCAGATTGAACTTCAGGCGTGAACATTAAACGATTAGTCGGTTTATATGTGTCATAGTTGTGCTGATTTGATCTCCTCTATTGGCGCTTCGTTGTGCGTCTTTCAGCACATGCACGTCTCCAGAGGACTGATGGATGTTTCCAGCATGTCTGCTCGTCTCTCATCACAAAGTTTCAGTGTTTCAAGCCGACAATGACTCGTCTGTGGTTTTCCTCGTGAGGAGTGAATTTATCCGCAGACAAAGAGACGTTTGATCGTGTTCATAAACGGCTCTGTTTCGCCGCTCGGACTGAAGACACAGGGAGAGGAGGGATGTCAGAGGTCTCCGAGGGCGCCGGAGGATGTCGAGTCATTCAGGGAATTCAGCACATTTTACTGACATAATATTCATCTGACACCCTGCAGCGTCGTTTCTTGATTCAGCTCCTGCTGTGCCTCTAATGTTCGTCAGTAAAAACTCAGATTAAATTCAAGGTTTATTTTCCCTCAGAGAAAGTTTGTTTACGGCGTTTTTGGATTAAAAAAAAAAAACGCCTCTGGCTCGTCTGAACTGCTGCCTCTGTGGCCGCAGCAGAGTTACTGTTTGTGAGCTCTGCTCGGGCTGCAGGAGGTCACACGTCTGGCCAACTTCAACAGAGAAAAGAACGTCTTCATTAACATGCACGGCCAGCCACTTCCTCTCAAACGAGCCTTTGTCGCCCAGCAGATGCTCGAATCACAGCGAGGATCGAACGGTGAACACAGACCGACGGTGACGGACGTATGAAGTTCACTCACGCAGTTTGTGTTCACTCAGCTTCACATCAGGGTTTCCTCTCCTCTCATCTGAAACGTTTTAATTTGCACATTGTGAAAGAGGAGCTCGCATCTCTTTGCATCACAACGGTTTCTCTCCATTCAGCGTTTACTCAGAGAGAAAGGGGAGTTGACGCTTTTGCTTTAATTTTACAAAAATATCAAGGTCTACTTTGGTTGGATAGGACAGCTGAAGAGAGACAGGAGACTTTGTGGGGGGGGGGGACCAATGTCTCCACACATGAGGCACGCGACACAACCGGCAGGCCACCCGGCTCCCCCGATAAATATAAACTGAAAGCAGCCATAAAATCAAAGTGCAAAAAAGAAACAATCTTTGAGGTGAAGACGGTTCAAACGCTCCACTCGTCCTAAAAAACTAAAGAGGCTGATATTTAATATATAATAATTTTAAGGGGGTTCATCTGATTTTGCAGAACCTTAAAACTGTTGTCATCCAACAAAGTTTAGTTCACTGTTCTTAGCGCGTGCGTTCCCTCCTCCTGACTCTCTTTGAAACAGTTAATCCCTGCTGACATTCAGAGTCAGACAATCCCATCGGCTCTGTGTTTCAGTGGAGTGAGGGGAGGAGGACGCAGCCGATTGGTCAGCAGTTTGAAGGAAAGGCTGGGTGACCTCCGCCCTGCACCCCCGCTGCAGTATAAATCCTGCTGCCGAGCATCCTCTGCCTCCACTCTCTGCACTCACAGCGCCCGACTGAGCTCACGCCGAGGTAAGGTCGTCCAAGTTCGTCATTTGAGAGGAGGATGTGTTACGGATCAAAGACAATAAATATTCATTTTTAACGGATTAAAAAATGTCATTATTTACACTGCCGTGGAAAAAGTGCTGATTTTTCTTTTTTTTATTTGATGCTTTAAAAACCTTTTTTTTGCTCCGTCATGCTGGTAAGATGAATCAGCTTGTTTTTAAGGCAGCACGTTCAAGATTGCTGAGTCGTAATTGAACATGTACTCAGTGCTTAAAGCCGGAGAATAATCTGAAGTGAATGTTTTGTGCAGCTTCTGTTTACCGTCTACAAATATCAAAACTAAAAGATTTAGTTATTTTAAAGAAAGCAAGAGTTTAAATTCTAACAGAAGAACAAAAGAAAGTCCTTTGACTCTTTCTGCATCTGAACAGAAACGTCCAGATGATGGAGAGAAAACACAGACTCATTTTGATCCTTTTTTTTTTTTTTAAAGAAAAGCTGAAAAGTTTGAGACGATGATGACCGACCTGGAGACCTCGATGGCGACCATCATTTCGGTGTTTCAGAAGTATTCAGAGCGGGAAGGAGACAAGCACAAACTGAAGAAGAGTGAGATGAAGGATCTGCTCCACGACGAGCTGCCCGAGCTGATGGCGGTGAGAAACACAGAAACACAGAAACGCAAAACACGTCAGAAATGATGGAAAGAGCCAAGACGGTTACTCCCTTAGTCTTTGAGGAAGCTGAAGGACACATCTTTCAGACGATTTAATACTTTAATATCTATTTTTAACTGGACTAAAGATAAACACAAATCTGTGTCAATCAGGAGAAGATTCAGGATATTAAGCGTTTCTATTCTCAGGTCGAGAAATCAGCTAGAATTGAATTTGTAGAGGAGAGGAGGAGAGACGAGAGGAGAGGAGGAGAGGAGGAGAGGAGGAGAGGAGAGGAGGAGAGGAGAGGAGAGGAGGAGAGGAGGAGAGGAGAGGAGAGGAGAGGAGGAGAGGAGAGGAGGAGAGACGAGAGGAGAGGAGGAGAGGAGGAGAGACGAGAGGAGGAGAGGAGGAGAGGAGGACAGGAGAGGAGGAGAGGAGGAGAGGAGAGACGAGAGGAGGAGAGGAGGGGAGGAGAGGAGGAGAGGAGAGGAGGAGAGGAGGAGAGGAGAGGAGGAGAGACGAGAGGAGAGGAGGAGAGAAGAGGAGGAGAGGAGGAGAGGAGAGGAGGAGAGGAGGAGAGGAGAGGAGGAGAGGAGGAGAGGAGAGGAGGAGAGACGAGAGGAGAGGAGGAGAGAAGAGGAGGAGAGGAGGAGAGGAGAGGAGGAGAGGAGGAGAGGAGAGGTGAAGAGGAGAAAAAAGGAGCCAAAATCAAATATAAGGTGCAGGTATAAAAAACATGAAGTATTAATGACAGCAGTCCAGTCGCCGTTTTAGTCGTTGTTTCAACAGTTTGTCTATTAAAAATGTTTAAAGAATTAAGTTTATCGTCCCGTGATCGTCCTCATGTGAACTCCCCCCCCCCCCCCGTCGCAGCATGTGAAAGACCAGAGCACCCTCGACAGCCTGATGGAGAGCCTGGACACAGACGGAGACGCCGAGTGCGACTTCCAGGAGTTCATGACATTCATCTCCGTGGTTACCGTCTCTTGCCACGAGTTCTTCGAGCATGAGGACGAGTAAAGGGCGGGCGGAGGAGGGGGAGCTACAGTAAATTAAGAAGAAGAAGAAGAAGAAGAAGAAGCTTAGCAACGCACAAGCTGACGATGCCTTCAGAGGAGTGTAGCAGCGTGGGAAAATACAACTCCAGCCTGTAGCCGAAACGTTAGCAGAGGCTGGAAAAGAGTTCAGTGTTAGAAACTTCAGCTCAGAGTCAATCTCATCTTTCTGGTTTTATTTTATAGACAGTTTGTTAAATCCTCCAAACGGCTTCCAGATTCTGTAGTGGAAATATGGGCATGGGATACGATTTAGAGTTTTTGTGTTTTTATAGCATGTAACTGTGTAGATTCGGCTCATTAAAAACATTAAACTGGCTGATGAAC
Organism: Symphodus melops; assembly: GCF_947650265.1. Lineage (NCBI taxonomy): Eukaryota > Metazoa > Chordata > Actinopteri > Labriformes > Labridae > Symphodus > Symphodus melops. The sequence goes on from NC_136713.1 coordinate 3,808,835, forward strand.
GTTTCGGCTGATTCCGAAGCCGCTTCAGAAGCCGAGCGGCGACCGATAACAGCCTCTGTCCGAGTCATCGAACCTCTCATTAGCGCTCGTCTCTGAAAATCTCTTATGTTTAGATTCGGTTATAAAAGAGAGGCTGCTCCATGACTCCAGGTAGCTTTAGTTTGTTTTCTTTAACCCTTAAAGCTAATCTGCATGGCTACTTCGTTTGTCGTTAAAACGTTATATTCCTCTACACCACGCCGAGCGATGTTCAGGAAGTACTTAAAGTGTGTGTGGAGTTCAGACGTGGTCAAGTAGCTGCTGACAGCCGCGCAAACGCCAAACTACGGGGACGAGAGATTAGCTTCAAGCGCTGTACTGAATCTATGCTAACGAGTAAACTACTCATCACCACTGGGTTTGACGGCGACCAAAAAGTAAAAGTGACTTGTAAAATAATTTACTCCTCAGCGTTCGATTGGCTAGTAAATGTTGCGCTTTATCTGTTGAGTGTATTTGGAGACGTTTCTGTACTTTTGTCATTTCCTCGCTAGCCGAATCAACGATTGTCAGTAAATCTGTTTGGATCATTTGAAATCGACAATTTGGCTCATTGGTTTGTTTTTTGAAAAGTTACAATTTAAAGTGAAGTCGTCAAAACGGCGTTCTGTCGTCTCTACGTGTTATAAACATTTGGAGGTCTTTTTAAAACTTTGGCTCGTTCACTTCAAAATTTAAAGAGGCTAATGAATCAAGGGAGAGGCTGACATATTTATCGACCTTGGCGTCCTTTTTTTAATCACCTAGCGAATACTGAACGCCACCTGTGAGCTGGCTGCTTCTGATTGGCTGTTTAAAATCTTTTCAGACGTTTCTTTGACGAGTACAATTGAGAGTTTTTCTTTCTGCTGTTTTTTTCCAGAACAATCCTGATGTTGAGAAATATTATGGAATAAAAACAAAGAACAAAACCTGACTGATCGATGTTTCATGTGTTTGTTTCTGCGACATGTTGCATTAATTTTATTTTAAGAGATAAAGAGTTTAGATTTTGTAACATCTTGTTTCTGTCAATAACACGTTTTAAGAGTCCCGCTAGCTGCTGAAATAATCATGAAGTTTAACGACATCGTTACGTGTAGTCGAGTTTAGTCGGACCAACACTTCAACGTAACAAGAATTAAAAATCAACTTTTTCCTCTGTCATGAAAAATGTAAATGATTGATGTGTTTAAAAATGTTGGAGCAGAAAAGTGTGAAATGTTGATGATGGTTCGTTTGGATGTTGCTGATATGAAGTAAAATAAATGATGAATATGTTTAAGGACTCATGTGTGTGAAGTGTGTTGTTGTAAATCCACTCTGATCCTGTATTTGATCATGTCTATAAACCCCTCTATTTCAGCCCTGCTCAGAACAGGCTGTTTCTGTGTCTGTAGCTTTAAATATGTAAATGAGCTGTGTCTGACCACGCCCCCTCTCTGGAAGGGCTCGGGTGTACTCGCTGCTTTCTGGCTCCATGTCCTATTGTTTACGGTGAGAAGGCAGACTCAGAGGGCAGAACAAACACCTAGCTGTGGGAGTGTCACCCACCTGGGGGAGGGGCTACTGCCCTTTGTGATGTCATGAAGGGAACATCTCCAAACGGCCTGTTTGAGCAGGCAGAAGACGGAGAGGATGGACTTTTCTCATCATTGGAGGGTTTGTAGACAGACTAGAGGAGAGGATTTAAAGGAGAGGATTTAAATAATATGTGACCTTTAACATCATTTTTTTAGCATCCAACAAGACCGACTCATTTTGTAACTCGTTCCAAACTTTCACGCCCTTTCCCCCAGTTCAGCTCTGACTTTTGGTACAGACAGAGGATGTAGACCAAGGCAGACAGACTCAAAACAGGCAATCATTATACGACTGGCTTTACACTCACTTGTTTTGAGGCATTCTGGGTAATGTAGGAAACTGCAAACACAGACCCGCTCTTTCACAAAGCTGAACATGATAAAGCTGAACATGATTTTAGATACCAGATTAGAGTTATTGAAGACATCTTGTGTATACAGAGACACACACACCCTACACAAGGGATCAGAATGTGTGTGTGTGTGTGTGTGTGTGTGTGTGTGTGTGTGTGTGTGTGTGTGTGTGTGTGTGAGAACAGATGATGTAAGAGGCGTTGTCAGCTGCACTGTTTGAGACATCTGCAGGCTGTTTAACATCAGAGAGGTGGAGTCAGCCTCTTGATTGGCCAGAGGGGGAACAGATCCCGACCCTTGGGACTGACACCACACCCATCTGAGTGTGTGTGTGTGTGTGTGTGTGTGTGTGTGTTTGTGTGCAGCATATGCTCTGTTGGGCTTCTTCTTCTTGTTCTAAGTGAATGAAGAGCTGCTTACAGATTTGAAGAAATGGTGAGTTTCTTTCTTTATTCTTGTTGTATTTCAGTTCTTCTTCTTTTATATTGAAAAAGTTTTCACTGCGTCATGTTTAGAAGTCTGTCGAAAGTTAAAGCTCCTGTGGCGTGTTCAGTGTGTTACCTACATTTCAGTATTTCTGAAGTCTTCACTTTATGACCATGAGAGGAAAAGTCGAGATAATCTTGAAGCGGGGAAGTCTCTGAAACCTGTCGTTTAACATTTTGCACGTAGAAACAAAAAACTTTGATGCTTCACATCCAACGTGTAGAATAAATATAATCCTGCAGCTGCTGGCTGGATTTCTATGATGCTTTTGGTTTCTTATATTTACAAACTTTCATCACTTAAACCTTTTATTCTGCTGATTTTTGTGCGATCTTTGATTTCCAGAATTTAAAAAACTAAAACAGCCTGAATCAGAGGCCTGTTTGTTTTTTAAAGATGAAGTTAAAAACAAAGAATACAGACTTTACGTCGTCCTTCTTCTTATTGTAAATGTGATAAACTGCACGTTATACTTCTTGATTTCTTTGGGTCACAGGTCGACATCATCATGGCTGTTACCGTGACTCCCGGCCCTCCCGTCAGGACGTTAACTGAAATCGCAACTTCTTTACCCAAAGAGCCAATCGTGGTAACCAATGGTACGATTAACTGAAATACAGTCAGTAAACTGTGAGATGATTTGAGTTTCATCAACTCGTTAACCCAAAGGAAACTGAAAGATAATGAAAAGTCACTGATTTCTGTCTCAAAGGTTTAAGAGGAGGCGGAAAAATACGGACATCTTCCTAGTTCAGCATCGTGCTCAGTCTTTAGATTTGTCCCTTCTCTTTTTTAGACTAAACATTCACTTCATTTCTGGTTTTGACTTTAGACGCTCTTTCAAAATGTTTGATTTCATTCTCAAGTTTCCAACAAAACAGAAATGTAACCGTTCCACGAGTCGAATTCTACAAAAAAAATAAAGATGAGAGACTCAAACGTTCTCCATCGAATCGTCCTCCGACCCCTCAGGTTGATCAGGTGACCCTCTCTAAGACCCCTCGCCTCAGGTTGGGAACCACTCAGCTCCACTTGATAAAACGAGCGATGCAGGAAGCACGCCAATGAAAAAGCTCCGACAGCTTTTTTAATATACAAACAGATTTTAGTCGGCTGTTGTCTTTGGCCTCACCACGGAGACGAGGTCCAGCCGGTATCAGTGTGTCAGCTCTTATCTCCACAGCAGCAGACCCCGGAGGTGTCACACACACACACACACACACACACACACACACACACACACACATTCCTACCCATGGTCCTCTCCTGACATCAGGCTGATAAGACACTCCCTGCTGCGAGTGAAAAGTGAAAATACTCCTTCATATCAAACTGTATTTAAAGAAACTGTTTCAACATGATTTAATTGAAATTTCTGAACTACAAACCCGCCGCGTTGAGTAAGCCCCGCCTCTGTCTGTCATCTCGTCTTTAAAATAGACGGAGGGTCTTTGAACGCCACACACGTCTGAATTCAGCTGCTTTGTAAAGACTTCAAACACATTTTGCTTCTTCTCCATGTTGACGACCCGTCAGGTCATCTCCTCTGAGTTTTTCTTATCATTGCATGAGGACGCACTAAATATGTCAGACCATTTTAAAAAATGTCAGATCATAATGAAGAATCCAGATGAGGTAAAGGTTGACTTCGTCGCAGCTTGGTCGAAGTTTCATGAGCAGCTTTACAACAAACGCCGGCAAACCCTCGTTACTTTTTTAGACAACGAAAATAATCAAAAAGTCGTAAAGTGTGCAGCCGACTTTAAATAAAAGGCACTGTGACTTTTCCCTTTAAACACCCGTGATGCTCATCTGAATGTTTGTCTTCACAGGAGTAAACACGACTGACGATGGAGACTTTGCAGCTTTAATTGGAGGTCAGAACTTAAAGTTTGTTTTTATTATTATAGAGCAGAACAAACATCAAATAAATAAGTTCATTCTTTTATTAGAACAAAGAGTCACACACCTGAGTTTTAAAATTTGCTACACAGGAAGTGAAGAGTTGATGATTACCTGTGTCCGTGTCTGACCTCCTCTCTCAGGTGTCGTCTCTGCGGTGCTGCTGCTGCTGATCTGCATGAGCGCCGTGCTGCTGTGGTGTCTGTCCAGACACAAAGGCTCGTACGCCACCAACGAGATGGACCAGGACGACGATTTCGACAAGGACGATGATGAGGAGTCTGTCGGTTCTGATACAGCGCTCCAAATCAAAGAACCTCTGAAGACCAAAGATGATGACGAATAGAGACACGAGGAAACCGGTCAAACACGGACTCCAGTCATGCTGAGGACTGAAAAACAAACCAGTCTTTTTCAGCAATTTCCTCAAAGCAACTTTGCACATTGCTGCAACCAAACAGCAGCAAGACAAAACTTCTGATGTTCAGTTTTAAGCAACAGTTAGATGGAGCATAACTTCAACATTTTTAACCAGACTTATTTAAGTTTAAGTTTGTTATAGGAAAGGATGAAAGAAGAAAAACACTCATGATTGTTTGACATTTGGTCGTGTTTCATCTCTGTGAAAACTTTAGTTTTAATAAAAATCTCATCTGGTGTAAAGTGTTTTTACAACCTGTTGTTAAGAATGAAGTTTCACCTTTTTTTAATGAATAAAGTGAGTAAAAGTTTGACAAGACTCCATCTAGTGGTCAAGTCGCCTGTTTGAGGGTCTGACTGGAGGAAAAGGACCAGTTTCTAATTTACAAAAACACACTTCTGAAGACATGGCTGTGTGAGCAGGTGTGAACTAATATTTCTGCAGATTTTCCAACGTTTGTGATAATTTTCCTGCAAGTTTAGGTTCAAGCTCTGGTAGTTTTTATTTTCCTTTTTGTTCATGTATTCCTTTATTTTATAAAGAAACTTCCACGAGTCGTTGCCATTCTCTTTATTTCAATATCACATCTGTTTCTCCTGATATAACAAATTTTAATAACTGAGATTTTTGTCACTTTTTGTAACTACTTTCCCAACAATTTCTCTGTTTTTCTCAATACTTTAGATTGATTTTTTTTTAACTCATATAATGTAATAATTGTGAAACAGAAACATCTTGGGCATGAACTGTGTTGACAGTGAATCTTGCTGTAGTACCAAATTTGGCCTGCAGATGGTGCTGCTGTACCAAAACGGAGCTTCACAAGCATGCTGCCTCCATGCTAAGCAGCAGTTATTTCCATCATTACTAAAGATGTAAAATATGAATAAGACTGTTATTCTTGAGAAAATATCTTTCTGTGAGAAAATTAGTAACGACTTCAGCTGTTAGCACGGGAAGTTTACATTGAAAGCAGGCAGGAACGGAAGCCGGGAGGTCATCGTTTAGTCTTATGTATGTAAAGTTAGTAGCTCACTTTCTTTTAACAGTCTATTGACTTCATTATTTAAGTCCATGAACTCACTCACAGTATTACTGCAGGTTCGGTTGTCTGTCCTCCTCGACGTTTTCAACATTAACCTCCATTCACGGTAGAAAAAAATGCTCCGTCATGTTAGCATTAGCATTAGCTTCCCAGGCATATTGTCCTATATTTTACATAAACAACAGAAAAGTTGTGTATTATTAGTGAATTAACACGACGTTGTTGTATTTCACCGAAGATATTGGACACTTTAGAGACATTTTAGGAAAGTAAACCGTTAAAAGTTTGGTCTCACCTCTCAGGGCTAACAAACTCGCAGCCAATCAGGAAAGGCCGCGAAGTTCGACGTCATCAACACTTTAATTAATCAACCAATTAATCTGACAGGAACCGGAAAAAGTAGTCAGGTTAATTAAATTAAGAACCTCGTGTTTTTTTTATTAAATATGTTTTTAAATTAAAAAAAAGGGAGGGAGGGAGCGCTGTTATTAATTCAGAACAGCGCAAAATGGTGACTACATCAATTAGATCAGACCCAACACTCCTGAAGATGATTTACAATATCTCAGGGACCCCTTCAATGTATTTCATAACGCTGCAACACAGTTTCACATTTAATCTAAATAACTGAAGAGCAACAAACACACACCTCCGGTTTATTTTTATAACTTTTATTAAATCTGTGAATAAATCTGTGAGCTGCCTGCGACACTCAGCAGAAGAAACATACATGAAGAAACAGAACGACACCAAACACGTTACATTCAGAATACTTGAGCTGCACACAGAGATCACGTCATATCACAGACGACAGCAGAGAGAGCCGAGCTGCAGCTTTAGTCTAATATTGCTGATTTTAATGGTACAATCAAAACAATTCTATTGCTAATTGTGTCTTCGAATATTGCAGCTTCTAGGTTCCTTTTTGTGCTTCTCTTTGATTACTTTTAAATCATGTAATTTAAACTGAATTTATCGATCCCAACCAGACAGATTCACAGATTTCTCTATGCACTCATGTTAACTGTGAGTGCTTTTATAACAGATGTGATGATTACCTGGTTCAGTTTGCCTGTTAAAAACAACGACATCCACACTTAAAAGTCATGAAACCTCTGATGAACATTTACACAACTTTTCAAGTAAGACTGCACAAAACAATCTGTGTTTTAAAGCTCCTGCACTTTAGTCATTTAGTGTTTGGAAATCACCGTCCTGTCCGAGCGCTCTGCAGGAACACGTCTACACGTCTCTGTTCTACAAACCATGATCGTCAGAAAAACAAGAGCAAAACTTTGATGTGATTTCAAGTGTGAAAAAAGAACAAGCTGCACTCAACAGAAAAAAAGAATCTTAGAAATTTAACTGGAAAGGTTTTTTTTTGTCAACTACATGTCCCATGTGGCATTGCTGCAGAGAACAAGCAATCCAAGAGCTGGAGATTTAATCAGGTTTATAGTTCTAATGTTTTCTGAATGAATGGTTCTTCTCCTCATGTTTGAAGTTGTGGATGACAATATAAGAAAATATTCTGGTTGTCTTGCAGTTTTCTACATCTTGTCATTATGTTTGAAACGTTTGTATCAACCAATCTGATTTTGTTCTTTTGTCGAGTGCGGTTTCTTGTCTAAAACGTCAATCTGACAAACAAAATAAAGTATAAAACGTTCCTTGTATTCAAGCTGCTGTCAGTGCTGGCAGTGTCACATCTGATATCTACAGACTCTTTCAATCTGTCTGTAGACGACAAACACGCCCGACTTTGGCTGACTCTCTTTGAAAAACATAATTTCTTTAAGATACAAAAAGAATAAATATCAAATATTTCAGTGTAAAGTTGCAAAATAAAATCCAGTTTTAGGGTTAAAAACTAAAATAGCCGTTAGATCCTAAACAGAACAAAAGTTTTTTACTCATAATTCAATTTAAAGTCTGAAAACTATCAAATAGATCGAAGAAGCCAAAAAAAAAAAAAGGAAAAATAGAGTCTCAGAGTTTGAGTGAAATCGACCTTACAAACCTTGTGATCAAAATACACTATAGAGCTACAACTATACACCTGTACGTATTTACACCAACACATATCCTCAGGTACACACACACACACGCACACACACTACATGAATGTACAGTTCATCTTAAATAGATAAATAAATATCACACACATACAAACACTCGGTGTGTTTGGGGGAAGATACATTCCACCATGTTGTGGTGATGATGAAGCCAGGAAGGTTTTTTGTTGTTTTTTTTTATAAACGCCACCTGGACTCCAAATCACACCTGCTACTTCCTCTGTCACCTTTTCAAAATAAAAACAACAATTTAAAGTCAACAGGTGAGTCCTTTAACGCACCAGCCGCTGCCAAATTTACCCAGCATTCAGCTGGCAGCTGGTCACTTCCTACAGAACTACAAAGGTGATGACTGAACACAGGAGGAGAAATGAAAGAGGAAAAGGTTCTACATCTAACAACATGAGGAGGAGGAGGGGCATGTGTTTAACAGACTGTTATCTAAGTTGGTTTTTAAAGATTCCTCCTCTGAGCTGGTCCTACATGAGGAGTTTCCTTCTCCTCTCCGACCTCCTGATTTTAAGACGCTTCTCTCTGAGAACAAACCGTCCCGCTCGGTTTCAGTGACTTCTTCTTCTTCTTCTTCTTCTCTCCCTCACTCACAGCAACCCGTCCAGGTTCTGCTCGGCGCTCTGCTTGTCGCCGCTCGTCTCCGGCGGGTTGTACTTAGTGTGATGATCTCGCAGGATGGTCACCACGTCGTGATGACCGAAGTGAACCGCTTCATCCATCGGTGTGTTTCCCCACCTGCAGACAGGGGAGCAGTCACATGCAAACACCACGGATCATTTATAGAACTGTTAATTCCATCTTTATCAGACAGGATGGAAGAAAAGGGAGACAGGAAATGCAGAGAGGAGACAGAGGGGGCCGAGGCTGGACCCGAACCCAGCGCTGCTGGGACGAGGTCCACATACAGGTTCTTATATTATAAATGCTGCTGGACTGGTACCTGTCTTTGGGAACTGGGTTGACTTTACAGGCCTCCAGCAGGAAGCGGACCACCTCTGCGTGTCCTAAACACACACACACACACACACATTAACTACACAAACTCAAACTGCTGTGAAAAAGTGTCCTTCACTTGTCAGAAGTTTTCACCTTCAGCAGCTGCGACGTGCAGAGCCGTCCGGGAGTCGTAGTCTCTCTGCTCCATGTCCATGGAGGACAACGCGAACCTGGAACAGGAACATGACGCAGCACATTCAAAATCTTCATCGTCGTGTAACAAAGAGCTCACATGATTGGAGTTTTTTGGTTTAGTGTGCGTGCAGCAGAGAAGAAGGTTACCTCCTCAGGGCGGAGACGTCTCCAGTGTACGCTGCAAACAGCAGATTAATCACAGACTTCACCTGAAACACAACGAGCACACGTTTCCCGTCTGTTCAAGAAAGATGAAAAAGAACTCTGACAAGACATGTTGTACTGGCTGAACAGCAGTGTGTGTTTGACTGGTGATGTTTGGACACTTTGCTGAGGAGGAAGAGGAACATGTTTGAGAGGCTCACCCTCTGGTCGCCTCCCTCCCTGCGAGGATCCAGCTTCTTGGCGAAGTGTCTCAGATTGTCGTAGTTGTGAAAGTTACAGAGAGAGACGAGATCCTGCAGGAAGAACAAACAAACTTCTTTAAATCTTCAAATATTACAACAAACAAAAATGAACTAAAGAAAAACCCAATCCCATTTCTAACAGTCAATAAAAACATTTTGTTTTCATGTTCAGGTCCAAAAGTAAAACCTTTTCTTTTCCTCGATGAAAAACTGAACACATTTGGAGCTCGGACGGTTAAAACAGTAAAGATCCGACGCTGGTTCTGCGACGCCGTGCTAACGTTACGCTCACCGTACAGAACTGGATTCCTCTCACGCTGTTGCCCAGCTTGTCGAGCGGAGGAGACCAACACATGATGCCCATCACATTTGGAACGACCAGCAGGATGCCACCGGCGACGCCTGATTTAGCGGGCAGGCCGACCTGAAACAGGAAGAGGCAGAAGTGTTGACAGGAAGTCTGGGCTTCACGCGGAGGAGCAGCTCAAGGTTTGGAGGAGTTACTGACGTGGAAAGCAAACTGTCCCGAGAAGTCGTACATGCCGCAGGAATGCATCAGACTCAGAGTGTTACGCACGGCCTCGGGGGCCAGAACACGCTCGCCTGTGATTGGACAGAAGCCGCCGTTAGCCAGAGTGGCTGCCATGACGCTGGCGCTCTCGCAGGTCACCTCGATGGAGCAGAGCTGAGGGAGGAGAAGGCAGAACAAAGAGCTGAAGTGACAGCTGGTGAGCGAGAGCGCCGGCCTGTCTCTGAGCTCTCTTTACCTGGAAGTAGAAGTCGAGGATGGAGGTCATGTCCGTCCCCTCAGGGAAACACTGAAACAACAACAACAACATCGTTAGACCTGTGCTGCTGCTCCTCCATCAACAACTTGACCTTTAGATGACCTTTGACCTTACCTTCTTCTCCTTCAGGTAGTAGCCGATGGCGAAGTTTCTGTCTCCAGACTCTCGCTCCGACTGGAAACTGGAACACAAAGAGGTTTGTTGTTGTTGTTTTTTTTCTCTCACACTTCCTCACTCGTGTTTTTATGACCTCAGCGTCTCTGCACGACGCGTCGCCGTACTCACGTGGCGTTGCTGAAGCCAACATACTCGTTTCCTGCCAGTTTGTTCATGAAGTTCATGACCTGAAACAACACGGAGCAGTGTCTACATGAGCGCACGCCGTGTTTAAATACACAAGACTTTATTTGTTTCTACATTTGTTACTCACATAATCAAACTTCTCAGCGTTGCTGGCTCCTTGCTGAAACACAAGCAGGACAAACAGAGTGTGACATTTTGGACGTGGTGTTGTAAACATGACATGAAGCACTAAACGTCTCTATGATAGTCGACTAGAAGAGGAAAACAGTGTAAGTTTACATCTCTACTGTTTTTAAAGGCTGAGCTCATGTGACCAATCAAACCAGTCGATGAGTTAAGATTAGAGGTGGGAGGCTAGCTGGAGATGATTAGGGGAAACCAAAACAGGAAACACGCTCTGTTTTGTTTCAGAAAGGAAAATGATGTGAGCCTGTTTGAACTCGAGCCGCCGCTCGCCGTTACTCGTCTGGCGTGTTCGTTTATGAAGCTGCATTCACACTGCGAGCGGCGAGAAAAGAAACGCGCTTAAAGAGAGACGCTCGTTTAAAAGAGTCGCACGCTCGATACACATCGAGAAAACGACAAAACAATCAGACTCATTCAAGTCATGATGAGCGTTTAAAAACCTCTCAGCGTGACGGATTTGATGCTGCTGCTGTTTGATGTGTTGATCAACTGACTTCCTGGTATAAAGAGCAGCTGGCAGTGTGAACGCTCATATCCGCTGTGCGTGCGAGCGTCCGGCGCAGAACGAAGCCGAGTAACGAGGACGGATGCTTCTTTACTGACTGAGGCCCCGCGTTCACGTCCACTTTTTAGCGCTCTGGAGTGTGAGGATGAGGCGTTTGTGCGCTGACAAGAAAAGTGACGTGCGTCCTTCCCGTCTTCCATGACGACAACGGCCGCCGTGGAAACGTGAAGCTCCGTCACTTTCTCCTGCATGAGATGTTTTATCTCCTGATCAGACACGGAGCGAGGAGGATGAGACATGACCCGCAAAAAAACAGCTGCAAAACTACGGAGAATATCGCCGAGCACTCCGAAAAAAAGACGCTGGCGCTCAGAGAGAAAACGCCCGGTTGACACGGGGCCAAACTGAGTGACCTGGAAGAGTCTGAAATAAGGATGGAGTATGATTTAACCCGTTGGAGTCACAGCTGGACTGTTTATAATCGGGACATATAAACAGTTTGGGGGGAATGCAGGTGAAAAGTATAAAACATTCATAAACAGCCATGTGAAGGCTAAAAGCTTCGCACAAATCCAGACAGAAGAGGGGAAAAATAATTAAAAAGGAAAAATTACCAACGTCATTGACCTGTTGCAGTGGTCATAATTTCCCAAAGATCCTAATGCTGTAAAATATGCAACAACACATAAAAGCACACAAGGAGCCTTGAAAAGATACATTCAATGAGGATACTGAGCGGAGGCGCATGCACACAGTCCCTGAGTCACTGCTCCAATCAGACAATAGAGTCAAACATCATCTCAACACTGATTGGTTGGATTCAAAGGGACAGAGGGATTGGCTGACAGTCACATCATGAGGGGACGAGTCACTTGATTTTCTTCTTGGTAAATCTTTCCATCCTTGGTGTCATCATTCCCTCAGGATGTGATCGGAACAAACACGGGAGGATTCTCCTGCTCATCCAAACACTTTATGTGACAGCCTGTGCTTCTGATAGTCTGGACTTGTTAAGCACGCCCAGAACCTGAATCCACATCAGCCAACCTCTGAACACTGAGAGGAGAACTGAGCAGTATCTGACGTCCCTCCTGAATCAGGAGCGAGGAGAGTGAATCCAGAACCACTTCCTGTGTGTAATTAAAATGTTCATTAACCTACAGCCAGACCCTCCTGATCCCGATCCTGAAGGACGGCCCGAGACACACTCACTGAAGGCTGCTATTTTTAATTTGAGTCTAAAATCAGCAGGTGGTGCTCCTGTGTTTCTAACAGAGACGTCCCTGTGTGTGTGTGTGTGTGTGTGTGTGTGTGTGTGTGTGTGTGTGTGTGTGTAGCTGCTTTCAAACAAATCCCCTTTTAGCGTGATTATCTATAACCTTAATCTGGCCCCGGATACACAGAGATTATAATTCTATTCATACTCTTTGGATGAACTCAGCCTGACTTCGACTGAAATATTTCATGTGTCAGACTTTAGAGACGGCCGCTCTGCCGCCCTGACCTTAAAACGTGGAATCACGTGATTTCATCAGTTTAATGTGTCGTACTGGAGCTGCTCAGTCGGGAAATATAAACATAATAATTGATGGCGTCGTATTGACGTGCAGCTTACCTTAATGAGGGAGGTGCAGACGATAGCGCCAGCGTTTACCATGGGGTTGTGCGGTTTATCTGCAGGTGAAAGGATAGCTGTTTAAGAACAACATGACCTGCGAGATACTTTAACACACAATAACACAATGCTGAGTGGTGCACAAACTCCCCCTCTGGCTTTTAATCTGCTTATGCAACCATCCAGACCGGACCATGTTCAAAATCAAATAAGAGCACGCAGCTGGGATGAGTCTGCTGCACAAGAACAAAGAAGAGTTTTTAAACCGTTCATGCTGCTGTTCAGCCACACACAGCCCTGACAGACTGCATGATGGGTAAAAACAGGGAACGCGTGCCGGCAGCTTTGTTGTATTTCAAGGTTACGTCCACGCTCTGTTTTATTCTGCTGCAACCTTTCATTAACTATTCATCTCACTTCCATAGCAACCGCGCCTGGAGACGGATCCTCTAACAGAGAGAGTGTGAGCCAACCACAGCTGGCTGAGTCACCATGGAAACGCAGAGACACAGGTGTGTGTGTGTGGTTCCTCTCACCTTCCTCGTTCAGGAAGAGCTTGTTGAACCGCAGGCCGCTGGGCTCTTTGCCGATGAAGCGGTGCACGTAATCAGTGCCGTGGTCGTGAACGGCGATGGCGTATTTCAGCGGCTTCACGCAGGACTGCAGACAGAACGGGACCTTTGTGTCGCCGACGGTGTGCCTGAGGAACACACACAAAATAAACTCCTCTGGTTCCTGCATAACTGCCGGTGATCGATACTTCACACACGTCCACAAACATCCACAGCTGTCACGCATGAATCATTGTTTGTGTCTCACCTCTGTCCGTCCACCGTGCACAGGGCGACGGCCCACAGGTCGGGGCTGAAACGAGCCAGCTGGGGAATGTAGTCGGCCACCTAACGCAGAACGAAGCGGACAAGTATGACGTCAGCGTGAGGTCTTTAAACGGGTCCTGGTGCAGAGCTGCTTATTTTAGTCTCACCTGCCCTCCAGGCATGGTTTTAGCCGTCCCGTAGAGTTCATCGATGTGGGCGCAGAACGACTGAAAGTCTGGGATAACAAACTTCTTCCTGAAGGCCTGAGTCAGCAGGACGATGTTGCTCTGGACACACCTGAGACAGGAGACAAACGTTTAGGCCCAACATGAGTCTGCACACACAGCTTTTCATGGCAGGTTAGGAGACAAACGTCACATGATGCAGGAAGAAGACATTTCTAAAATCACCAGCTGACTTTTAAAAATGAGCTGCCTGCAGATTCAGCTTGAAATCTGCAGAACTGAGTAACCAAACTGTGCTCATCTTACAGGATATAACAGCTCAGTGTGTTGACCTCACACTCAAGTGTTTTTCTCCAAATGTTGTCAGGGCCTCCTTCAGTCCTGCTCCTTTTAAATCGGAGCGCTTTAGGAGTAAACAGTGGCCTAAATCTTGAGGTAGAAGCTGTGTCGTCGCAGAGATTTGTGGCTCAGCTATCTCGCTGTATCCAACTCTGTGTAATCCCTGTAGCATGGGATCCCTGCAGAGCACACACGGCACACTCCAGCTCGCGCTCACGTGCTTCCTTCTGAGGCCGAGCTCTATAAATAAGCCCGGGGAGGTAGTGTGATGGATCCCAGCCAAGAGCTGCAGCGCCGAGGTCTGTTCACCGAGGACTCAGCTCCCCGGTGAGCCGTCATATGCCCCGACTCCCCACGCCGCTGCTTCCCAAGCTGTCACCCAGGGTGTCTCAGTGCCCATTCCCCTGGGGGGTCAAACAGCAGTCATGATACTGAAAGGGGGGGGGGGTCTTGTTTCTTTATTAGATTCCATTAAAGCTTTAGTTTTAAAGACTGAGGTCATACGTCGTCCATTGTGGCTCACACGCCAATCACCTCTCAATAAATATCTGGAGCAAACGTTTGAATGATGCAGAAACTTGTCTTCAGCCTATTTTTCCTGCAGCAGTCGTGCGTCTCGTTTGAATGCAGCAGGAAGGAAACCTGAACACGATGTGGGTGACGTCTCATCTGAAGAGTGATGAATCATTGATGACATGCAGTGACCTGTTTCTGAGAGTGGAGGACTCTGAGCGGCAGAAATAATCCTGATGAAAGATTCATGCTGAAGCTGAAGGTGCAGGAGCGGGTGAACTTGATAAAAACCTACTTTTTGAAGAGGTGTCGGTCCAGAGTTCCATCAGAGGTCGTCTTCAAGGTCACCTTCAGCATCTCCATAGTTTCCTTCAGTCTGGGGTCTCCTGTGCGAAGCCCGGTGGCTTTAAGAGCCTGCACACATGGAGACATATTGATTAAGGCAGCATGAAAGCAAATCAATAAAGCTACAAGGCGTGAAACGAGGCTCCTGAAGAGGAGTCCTCCAGGAGCCAATCACTGCCTCCCTCTCTGTGATGTGAGGGACTCACTGTGGTGAACTTGTGTGCAGGGATTTTTTCCTGGCCCTCTGCGATGGTGTAGAAGAGCAGGTCCTCCAGGCTGGGAAGGATGCCTGCCTTCCTTCTCCTGCAGGAGAGGAAAAGAACGACACACACACACACACACACACACACACACACACACACACACACACACACACACACACACACACACACACACACACACACACACACACACACACACACACACACACACACACACACACACACACACACACACACACACACACACACACACACACACACACACACACACACACACACACACACACACACACACACACACAGAGAAGGAGAAGTGAGAAAAAACAGGTGAAGAGTGAGGCGCGCTGTGTTGGAAACAAGGAGGGGAAACTGCTGCAGAGGGAGGAGAGAGAAGCTGTGAGTGATACATCACCTCACACCGACCTTATGTCAGAAAACACTGGACATGTATCCACATGCTGACATAAAGTCACTGTGAAGTCAACTCTTTATTGGCTACTTTGCTAGAATACCAGCCATGTGTTTAAAAAGCTGATTAGCATGTAAGCTAACCAAAGAACTCACTGCGTAGTTTTTAGTTTAATCTCAAATCCTGTGACGTCGCATGAAGCTAAAGGAATTTCTGATTCTGAATATGATCTATATTGACCCCGGCTTGGTTTGGGACAGCAGCAGCACAGAGGGAGCAGAAACAACAAACATGTCACCCTGAGTTAAGCGCTCGGAGAAACAAGCAGCCTTCCGGACATCCTGGTCCTCGCTGTGCGAGGCGATGACGCGTCAGAGCAGTTCAGCCGGATAAATGCTCGACCTGTGAATCGTGCTGACCGGCTCTTAGCTGCTGCAGCTGTGACGGGAAGTCTCCGCCTCATTAGAGCCACGCTGTTCACTGGGAATCGACCACCAGCCTCCAAATGAACGAGCATACAGTCTGCAGGGCTAAATAGACTCAAATCAGGTCAAAGGTCAACGTCTTTATTGCTGCTGCTGGACTCTTTTGGACACACGTTGTTGTGTCCTCTGCTTGCATGCTAACAAGCCTCTTATTGTGCAGCACGGACACTTTGCATAAGATTTTCATGACATGTTCACATTTCCATCCCACAGTGCCGCTGGCTGCAGACTGTCTCATCGCTCACAGGGAACCATTCTTTTCAAATCCACAGATCCTGTTTGTTATCTTGGTTCCCTGTTATTTGCAGCTGTTTGAAAGTCGGGGGTCAATAAATCAAATGAACGCAGCGTTTGCAGTGAGCAGTGTTTCTTTTGACTCTGAGCCTGGCTGGTATTCTCAGCAGCGCCTCCACACACGGAGTCGTCTCTAGGAGGAAAGTTAGTAGCGTGTCAGGAGGCAGACGGGGCGACCAGCTCACAGCAGGCTCTCTGCTATGATTCACATCAACACCAAACTGAACCTCTGCAAAGCTCTCTGCGCCCGGGCTCGTGTGCAGGGAGAAGATGTCTCAAGGTAAAGCTTTGGTTGGCAGGCGGCGCCTCGCAGCAGCCAACCAGACAAAAAGCTGAGTTTGCACCTTTCCAGAGCTCAGCACTAACAGGGTTTCCTCTGGACATATTCAGCAGCAACGACAAGTCTCGCCTTCTCAGTTTTATTAAAATCCAGAAACTCGCAGTACATCTCTAATCGGATTGTTCTGCTGCAGAATAATTACCCAGAGGAAACTCTGGGACCAAGTCTTTGACCCGTAATTTAGACGCTGTGACCGACACTGTTCCACTCACAGACACCAGTCAGAAAATTGAGATTCAAGCCATCAAACAAAGAGAAAGTTAAATCGAAGTTTCCAGTTTGTTTGTTTGGACTTTGATTGATGTCAGATGAGCCTGAAATCTGACAACTTTCTGAGCCAGGTGGAACAACGACGTTCAAAAGGGAATGAAACGTTTTTCACTGCTGCCCTCATCAACAAAGGTTGGCGCCTGCTGGTGAGGAAGAATACACATCAGAGAGTGTGTGTGAGGGGGGGGGGGGGGGGGGGGATCAAGCGCAGCCTCTTGGACAAAGTGAGGTCATTTCAAGGTGAAAAGCGGTTTCTGCAGAAAACCTCTACGTCTACTGGAAAACAGGTTTCAAAGAAGGAGAGCTAGAACTAAAATAAAAAATAGAAACATACTTACAAATGCAAAGCAAGCAGATCAACAAGAGGGAGAGAGAGTGTGCAGAGGGGACAATACTGAATTAGTAACAGTGTGAGCTGAGCAGTGTAACAAACATACCGATACTACTGTGACATCAACATCAACACAAGTCAGGTTTCACTACACTGATACAGTGTCTGTCAGGACGACAAGAAACACACAGAGGTCACGATGTAGAGATCTAAAGGTCACATGACCTGTGGAGAAAAGAAGACTTATTAGTATTTCAATGAAAGCGTCACAACAAATCAGTGTTTCTGTCTCTAAACGTGAACCCGACGTCATCGTGTGACGTCGCAGAGGAGCTCGTTCTGTCAACAGGAAGCTGTCAGTGTCGGACCCTCTCGTTTCCTGTTACGAGACCTGAGAGAGAATCAGCAGGGTTAGGAGGTGTCGCTGCAACATCTGGAGCCGCCTCCGGATCCACTCATTAATCCACCTCAGCCGCTCTCATTAGCGCTCGAGCTTCCCTCCCTGAACGCGTCTAAAGGTCAGCTGTTATCCAACACGCTGCGTTTGTCCACAAGGCGTCTGTCTGTCTGTCTGTCTGTCTGTCTGTCTGTCTGTCTGTCTGTCTGTCTGTCTGTCTCTCTCTCTCGTTCCTCCTCAGCTCTGTAAACATGCACGCTCTCCTCCATGTGACTCCTGGTCCCCCCCCCACCCTGCTGCGTTTTAAAAACCCCGCTGTGAGGAGTGACGTTGACGTGTTTGGGGTCTGGTGTTCTCAGTGAATCAGCTGTTTCATTCTATAACAGATCAATAGATGTTATTTGACTGATGTCACTGGAGCGGAGCGCCGCTCCTCAGGACGCTCACAGCTGATCCGAGGTCAGAGACGGCGTGTGGACCGACCTAATGAACACAGTTTCAGTTTCATGTGTCGGTATCGAGTCTGATTGAGTCGTCCGTGTCATCTGACCCGATCGATGGAGCGCGTTTCACTGCCTCACAGATGACAAGCGGGCGGGCGGCGAGGGCGGAGGCAGACGTGAGAGTGGCAGCGGTGAGAGGTGGAGCTCGCACAAATCAATCTGAGGGAGTGACTCAACTGTTCCCGGAGGCTCCGACAGCGCCGGGCAGCACGCCAGCATCCCGGCTTTGGTGCAAAAAAACGGAGGAAAAAATGATGTGGGCGGGATTAGTCCCCCCCCCACCCCCCGCAGTGCAAACTGTTTTAACCCCTTATTAGCGAGAGCACCGCCTCAGGACCCTCGTGGACGAACTGGAGCCCAGGCTGCACGCTGTCGGGGCCCCGGGCCTCCAAACAGCCTGCTGTGGATTCGAAATGTAACACTTTGAACCCTGATGCTGAACACTTCCTGCTTGGTTGTGTGTGTAGATCACATGATCAGATGATTCTGAGCCTCTGAACACTGTCTCACTGTTGAGCGTTTTAATCCACGCCGAGCCTTCACTCACACCGGGTCAAACGACATGCAGTCAGCTTTGCCGGGGAACCAGAACCCAAAATCTCAGAGTGGCGTCTCAGATATTTAGCTACACATATCGAGTTTCTGACCACACATGTAGGATTTTAATCTGAGCACATGGCGAGGTGAATATGGAGCAGGAAGTTGTTGGTGTGCTGTTATAACTTCTGGCCTCACCTGCATCTGTAAAAGAACTTTCTGAGTCTGTCCCGAGGTTTTAGTCCACGCTTCCTCTTCCTGTGGATCACCGTTTTAAAAGGCGATGTGGCGTCCAGACATGTTCAATTATTCAAACAGGAAGTGGAGGCAGAAACACGAGCCGGCAATTTTCCAGTGAGACCATTTTATGTACGTCTCTTAAGGATCCAACAGATCCTCAAACAAAAGCAGCGTGCTGTTCAAACACCAGCAGAGCCAGAACGAAGAGGGTCGATGTCAGCAGGTTTGAAGTGGATCCGGCGAAGCCTCCCTGAAATGTGGCGGCAATGTCCTGGGGGATTTTGGTCATTAAATTCTTTTAACCTGCATCTAATCTACGAGCAGGAGGACCCTCATCCCCACTCCGATCAGACTTCATAAAATTAACAAGTCCTAGATTCACAGATTGACCTTCATTAGATATTGAGTTCTGCGTGCTCTGCCTGCAGGGTACCATCAGCTATAAGCTGGTTTTATTTGTTGCAGCTTCAGCAGAACCTGTGATGTTATTTTTAAAAGAAGGAGAAGCTGGCCTGGTAGCAGCTTCAAACCTCACACAGAAGGTTAAACTGAGGATGCTGCAGGATGCTGCTGGTCACGATACCTGTCTGCCTGCACATCACATGCTTCCATTACCGGACACCTCCTTATTTCAGGAGCTCTTTCCACGTTCAACCTCCTCACCTGTGAATAAGTCTGTTAATAAGATGTCAAGAAGTGAATCACATAAAAAAAAGGAATTTGAGAAAATATGCATCGCACTTGATGACATCTGGAACAGCTGTTTCAGCTCGACATCACGGCCGGAGATGGAGCTGTCCCCCCCACCCCCTCCGGGGATGAGCGTGGTGTCACCGGCTGCAGCCCTCATCATCCTTTACAGCCTTGAACACAACATCTAACCTGCTTGGAGACCTGTTAGCATACTTGCTAGCTCGCCATTCCAGTGGGAGCTGCGTGTGAGCTAGCTCCGCCGAACTACGTTTAAGAAAACTACAACTACTGAAAACCTTGATTGTAATAGTTACACGAAATCACAAATTCTTAAATGTACTTTTAATGTTATATTACTAGTATGTGTATAGTTCGGCGTATATTCTTTGGAGAACATTTCCATATTTGTACCCTTTATCACCCTCTCCATCACCGATAATCGCTGCAGTAAATCGTCTTTTTTTTGCATGGGGTTTGGCGTACAGTGCAGAACGGGGTTACTCACTTCTCTGCGGCGGAGTCTTTGCCGGCTTCATTTGCTCCCTCATCCTTGGAGGAACAGAAGCCCCTCAGGCCGTGCCGTCTGGAGTCGGCTCTCCACCCGGTGAATCCCCCCCTCCTGCCCGGTGACCTCCCATCCAAAGTCCCGGTGCTGAAGCGGGAGGAGGCGGCCGCAGGTGCCGCTTTAATACCGGCAAGCGGACGCTTCAGCTGCGTGTGAAATAACTCCCTGAGCGCGACCGTTGACCGAAAATGTAACATCTCAACCCGGTCGGTTTGACTTCAACGAGGCGGTAACGCGCGCTGCTCCCGGTGTGTGTGTGTGTGTGACGGTCGAGTAACGGTTTTTCCCGGTGACTCAATCGACAGAAAATTTTCCTCACTGGAATTCAACCTACCCTTTACACCGCGAGGGCTTTGATTGGAGCATGATGAAGCACATCGTTCTTTCATTGGCCAACGGGGCTGTCAATCATCAGAACTGCCACGCCCATTCCGTTTGACCCGTGTAGGTCGTGTTTATGATAATTTATCTCCATCACTTTAAATCTTACAGAAGTTTACGACACAAACATTCCATTTTATTGTTTTAAACTACTTTTACAAGCTTTGTTTCCCTTTGTGCAAAATAATTCAGATTTAAACTATTATTATTATTATTATTATTATTATTATTATCTATTATATGAACGTTTAAAGAGGAAGAAGTCAGTTCAGAAGTCTTACATAAAATCAGTCAGTAGTCATGTAGGCTAAAGTATAACTTAAGAATAAAGGATATATAACTTTGAGGGACTTTAAGTCTATTACCGAAATTATAAATAAAATTTGTTATATTTATACAGTTAAGAGGAGGGAGGATGCAACCTTTGACATTTTCGTTGCAGCTTTATCCTTAAAACTTTCCTGCTGCAACTTTGTCATCGACCTGTTCAATGATTTCATGTTGATGCGGCTGCCACAGATCTACAAGCTTCTGTTTTCATCAAACCAGAGTGTGGTGAAAGTTAGAACAGGTCCCACAATCCTGAATATTTACAGTCTTAAAGTCAGAGCACAGCAGACACATGTCGTGATGTGTTGTCTTTGTGTGACACCATTAGATTTATTCTGGTACTGCACATTGTCTGGATGAGGTTTCCTCTGTCCTGTACACTTACAGCGCCATCTTCTGGCTGGATTCTACTCTACATGAGTTATCCTGACAGGCCACTAACAGATAAGAAGGAGACTGTCAACACAAAACACAAAGGATGGATTTTCTTGGCATGCAACCTTTAAGTTGCTGTAGTACACAAACTCATTTTCATTAAGAGCAAGCTCTGTAGATATATGTCATGTAGTTCATGTTCTGCTGGCTGTGTGGTCGTGTGTCTTTGTTCAGTATTGAAGGCCTGACTCTGCTCTGACCTCTTTCTCGGCCTGGGTGGGTGCAGTTTGACTCTCAGCACAAAATACTGACCTACAAACGAGATTACTCACTGGAAAGTCTTCAGTGAATTAGTTCACTTTTCCGTGGCTCATAACTTTTATCTGACTTTATCAGAATCTGTGTAAACTCCACCCACCAGGAGCTCCAAGTTAAACAAACTAAATTCATGCTGACTAATAATGCTTCACTGGGAACATGAAACATTCATAAGTTTGGACTGAATAAGTGGAAGAAACCCAAAGTCTGTGGCTCACATTTCAAAGCAACTACAGTACTCTAAAATTAAAGGGGAATTCCAACTTTACCCATCAGATGTTATCATACGGGAATCTATTTTTATTCACACAACAATATCCTGAGAGGTACCCAAACTACATTATTCAGAAATGTGTGGCCAGAGCCTGCAGTCCATAAAGAAACTAAAAACATGAAAACACTTAAAGTTAGTCAGTGGTGTTTATTTAGTCTCTGAGCTTGCACTGTTTCATTTCAGTGTCCTCAGATATCCTCATCGTAATGTTAATCTTAAATAAGAAATATACAGAACTCTTCTAACAGGGGAGTTGTTGAGTCTTATTTTCAAACCAGCAGCAGCTTTACAAGTTTAATTCTGCATAAATCCACCCTGAGCAGCTGCATGCAGCAGTGCAGCAGAAAACAAAGGAAGGAAGGAAGGAGACAAACAAGGCGATCCCGAACGAAGCTGCAGGGAGGAGAGGCGATAATTCACTGACACCCACACCTTCTCAAAAGCAGTCAGCTTCCTGCTCCTTCAAAATGAGGGTGATGGGTGCGCTCGGCAGATCCTTCCCACGCTGCTTAGCGGCTGGCTTCCGCCCACCGCCCGTGGAGCCGCCCACCTCCAGCCGTTGCCACAGCAACACATCATCATCAGTGACTTGCACTGGAGGAGGAGGAGGGCAGGGAGGGGAGGGGCGGACGTCAGTGTGCCGAGCAAGCATCCAGCATGGGTGTTCATGAGCTGAGCTATTCTCCAGAGAAAATCTGTCTGTGTGTGTGTGTGCGTGTGTGAGCGTGTCAGAGGGAGAGAGAGAAGGAGGATGATGGGAGGTATGTGAAAAAGGACCTGCGTCAGAGTGAGTCATCAGCCAGTTTCACAATGTGTTGATGTGACGCTGATGCAAATGTCCTGCGCAGGGATTCATCTGAGAAGAAAGAAGAAGAAAACAAACAGAAGACAGAGACGCTCCACTGTCCTTTCATTGTTTTTCATTTTCACCACTTTTGTCTCTACAACACCTGCTTCCCTCCTTCAATGAGCACTCTTTATGCTGCTATAAACCTAAATGTGTGCCTTGCTCAAAAGCACCCTTACAGTTGTTACAGGAGGATCAGTTTATGAGCAAGACACTGAAACTCGTGCAGCTCCTCCCTGTCGTGGAAACAAATGTGTAATTAGCTAAAAGTAATGAGTATCACTACATTATAGTGTATATTACTCTAACCTGTCATCACAGCCCTACAGGAACCTTTCTGCCCCACTCAGCACTTTACTTTAGCGTGAGCTCAACTCCTGCAAACCAGTCTGTCTTCTTGTCATTTACAGAATTTCAGTTTTTGTAAGTGTAACAGCAGCTGTGATCTGGCATCCAACAAACAGATATAAACTGGCTGCAGTGCAGTTTATGGAGACTTGATGAATTCTTTGCAGCCTTTAACTTCAGTTAGCAGGAATTGTTAAAAGAAGCTGGTGGGGCGATGGCGAGCGTGCATGGAGGCTCCTCTCCTGCTCTACATTCTTAGTGAAATCAAAGGTCGCTCAGCCTTCACGCTGGCAGTGACTGGAATCTGTTTACTCGTTCTTTTGCACGACATTGATCACAGAACGCACCTCACAATAGAGTTCAAAAAAATAAAGTTTAATGTTCATGTGCTGTATAACAAATAAAATATATTAGTGTTTAAAAAACAGGTGCATAACTAGGTGAAGCCTAATCTATCACTTGACAATAAACAGAACAGTGATCAGTGAGACGGCAGGTCACACATGCGGTTTTCTCTGAAACATCGTACAACAGTCACGCTAACCGGGCCAGTGTTTCAGCCAATCAGGACGCAGACAGGAGATATGCTCTGCCCCTGAACCCTTCCGTGGCTTTATCCCCCAGAATGCACCAGCTAGTTTGGATTTAAACTCACCACGTGGACTTTTTTTTTTTTTTTTTTTTTTCTTGAAATGTGAGAACGCCGCCTTGCACACTCAAAGTGAGACAACACAGATACTTGTTTAGTTGGAGGTGAATTCCCCGGCTGACTCCATGACAGACACACAGATACTGAGCACAGAAAAGATGCATCCACATTGTTTGCAAATAGACTTATTACTTACAGAAATATTGCATCGGTCTGTCGTTACGCTGAGTGAGACTAAACTATCTGCAGGGACGAGTCGTTATTATCACTATCATCATGTCGGACCAAACAGACGTATTTACACAGAAAAACACAGTGAACACTTATTTATGTATTTAAACAGCAAGAACACGTCTTTGAAATATGCACTGATGGCCATCACAGGTGGATTAAACACTGTTAAGAGCTAAGGCTAATCATGTTTTTAAATACCAGACACTTTCACACGGTTGTTTTTTTTTTTGCTCTACGTACATAAACACTGTATTGACACCGAGAAATCTACAGCAGAGTTACACTTGACAAAGGAAAACCCTGGTTGAGAGATTAGGCTAGCACTATTTGTTATCACACAACTATTTACAGGCCCCGGGCTGCTGCTCCGCCAGGAACAGCCAGAAACAGGAACTGAGCTTTCAGTTGCTGTTGTTGTAAAACCACATGTCTGCCATCTTTAATATATTGAATCCTTTATGAGTTCAGAACATATTTAGTGGATTTACGAGCTGTGGGGTCTGCTGGATCGTCTCTTAAAAACACGCAGGCTTTATTCCTGAAATACTCCCCGTTTGCAGATGTGTGGTTTCACTTCAGCAGCAGTGTTTTGCTAAATTACAAAGTGAAATGAACCAATTAGCTGGGCCTCCGGCATGCCAGCCAAGCCGTCGTGCCAAAGCGAATGACAGAGGTCCCCCTGCTGTTCCTCCACAACAGCTCGAATCCATCCTCCTTTTTACCTCCCATAAATATACACAAGACAAGAGCGAGGAGGGACACATTCATCCCACCTCTTCTGGTTCAACATTTGATTTGAATGATACAAAAAATAAGTTAACGGGCTGAATCCTAACTCCTTCAGTACTCTTTGTTTTTTCTTACGGTACAAATGCAGACACACGAGCTCGACGTGGGAGAGTGAGCGAGGCTCAGGCGACAGGAAACGATCGGATACGGCTTCACGTAGAATCGTGAAAAGGTACGGTTACGTTACACCACATTGTATTCAACTTTGGATTTCCCTGCTTCAGTCACAGAAATGTGTCAACTTGTGCCGATGAAGGTTTCTTTTACTCCGAGCCCAGAGTGTGTGCTTGGTGGAGCTGAGGTCTCTGTAGACACTTTGTGGATTCGTTGCACTGTATAAAAAGTTCCCCTGCGAGTGTCACTTAAGAGTCTTCAGCACTCCTCTTTCTAACTTGTGCATTCAAGTTCCAATTTGTATCAGCAATCCTTTAAATATCTATCAGAGTATTTCTTTACAAACGTGCAGTCTTTCCATCACCGCAGCTCCACCAGTGGATTCTTTTTTTGTTACCCGTGCAGCAGCCAAGATAACTCTCCTCTGTTGGCGTTAGGATTCAGCCCGGCGTCACAGCCAGCGACCCGACCGTGCAAAGGAAACAACAGAAAAGCCACCAAGGCAGAGGTAAAGAGCAACAGATCACTGTTAAATGACATGAATATCCAACACACAGACAAAGACCTGCAGAGCGCTGAGGGGCTTCTCATCCAGCTCTCCAGGTGCTTTGGCAAACAAGTTTGAAACAAAAGAAAAATAAATGCTATTCATGAGGCAACGTTGGTTGTTAAGGCTCTACTGTGGCTGTGCTTGCTTAGTATCTGTCGATGGATAACTGCATACTGTCAGGTGTGAGTAAAATGAAGTGAGGGGCGGGTACTAGAGGAGGGCGGTGGTGGGGCGAGGAGATGAGCGGCGGAAGGCACTATGTGGAGTCTTCCGGCTCTGATTTGATGGTTTTCTTCTCCGTGCTGTTGGACGCTCGCTGCGATGTCCCGTTTTCTGGAGGTCAAGAAAGAAAAAAAAGCACATCATCAGCATAGAGGGTCATAACGCTGCACGAAGCCTCGTACGAACACACAAAACATGGACGGTGGAACCAATCACAGGCAGGAAACACTCTAGCCTGGAGTGAGAAGCTCGAAGATCACAAACCTGTTGCTGGTGTTTTGGTCTCGTCTGTGTGGTTGCTGCTGCTGCTGCTGTTGTTGTTGTTGTTGTTGTTGTTGTGGTTGTGATGGCGCTTCAGTTCATTGGCGAGCTGCTTGCCCAACGGGAGGTCGCCCTCCTGCATGTTCTGACTAACAACCCGCAGGTTGATGGGTCTTTCATCTGGAGGACAGACGCAGAAGAAAGAAAGCAGAAGGATTGTCACTGTGCTCCGAACTCGGCGTCCAGCGGCGTGATGATTTATAAATAAACATCAGAAGACTTTCATCATCGATCACAGCGTTGCTGCACACGGGGATGTGCAAACATCTGGCCAGATGTTGTTCTAACGCCGGCTTTGTTTGACACGTTCTGTATTCCCAGTGGAGACAAAGTGAGTTAAGCTTCTGATCCCTCATGTGTGCCTTTTATTCCCTTTGAGAGAACAGCCAGCGAAGAGAGAGAGAGAGCGAGCGAGCGAGCGAGCGAGAGGAGGGAGGGGTTGAATGTATTTTGTCGTTCTAGGTTCAATATGAGCATACAGATGTTTTTATCAGATTGGAGTCCTCATCTCAGCTGCACATTTTTACCCATGATGCTCCGCGGGGTTGACGTGGAAGCGTGATCAATATCGTCTTCTGCTGATGGAAATAAATTCACACAGCTCAGGACGCGACTTTAAAACTCACTAATATTCACTCTACTGCCACATATCACAATGAAGCATGAAATCCTCCCGTCCTTTGAGGCGCAGATTCATTGTGTAACGCTGCACTAAAGCATGCTGGGATACCTTTAGGAGGAGACGAGCCTGACGAGCTGCGAGTCAAGATTTAAACAGCCAATCAGGCTGCAGCACGAGCAGGTTTCTGAGCGGCTTTATGGAGACTTATAAAGTGATTGTTGATCATCACAGGAGAAATGGGCTCCATGTGAAGCTTTTATAGACAGGGATCAAACACGTGCCGGGAAGTTAGGGTCATACTTCATAAGTTGCTGTTCAGTCAAGAAGGAAGAGAATCAGAAATGAGTACACGCAGAGCAATGTGGGCAGAGAAGGATGTTTGTGTGTAGAAACATAAATGTGTGTGTGATCAGAGGCAGCGAGGACATTTAGAGGACGAGACGAAGAAGAAAAGACGTGACAAGTGACAGAGAGGAAACAAGAAAAGGGACAGAGAAGAGGTGGGGGAGGACAGAGAGAGAGAGAGAGAGAGAGAGAGAGAGACGCCCCCCTCCAGGCAACTGGCTGGAGGTAAACAGGCGTGGGCGTGATAATTACAGGTGCATTGTGGGATTTGTGGGAACAGCGATATAATGAGCTGTCGGGAGTGGGTGAGTGAGGAAAGGGATGAAAATGAGATGAGGCCCTGAGGAGAAGAAAGATCCTGAATAATGATGCGTCTCTCCGTCTCCTTCCTCCCTTCTGTGTTCGACAAGTCGGAGATAATAAAGTAAAAAAAACTGACAGCTGCCACGGCTCGAAAATCTGCACCTATAGGTGTTGTTTCCATCCTGTGGCATTTCTGACATGAAATGAATCCTCCGACGCACTCCAAGAAACATCAAGTCACATTAGGCTCCGATTCAGTCACTTTGTTTGTGCTCAAAAACAACAACGTCTGCTGAACGTGCCAACCACAGCTGGAGGCTTCGTCTCCATTGGACACAAAAAAAGGCCCAACTAAACACAGACGAGCCAAAGAAGGACAGGAAGGTCATCTCACCTTGGTGATCTCTGCTGGCGTCTGCGGCGGCTCCGTTGGTGTTCTGGGCGTCGTTGAGGTACTTGAGAGCGGCGGGAGGGATCCTCCAGTCCAGAGCCTGGAGCCGCTCCTGGACGGCGGCGTCCTGCAGGATCTCCATCTGCCGCGCCAGCAGACGCTCCAGCTGTATCTGACGGACACGAGAGATTGAGGATTATAAGAAGCACACGAGTAATTAAGACTCCAAACAAAGGTGAGATTTACTCTGTTCCCATCAAATCCAACATTTCATTTCATCGAACACGCCGTCTCCGCTTCAGCCTGGAAAATCGCTGCTGCAGTTCAAAGGCAGTCATTGAACGTTAACACAGAGGACCAACGACTGACAGCTGACAGAAATAAAAACATCAGTGTGCACTTCACTGTCAGCTCAGATTATTATGGGATGTGCTTCACATCGTCACACAGTGGAACGTCTGACAGAAGCCATGAAATGTCTTCTTCTCCTCAATGTGAGACCTGAGAAATCACATCACAATGACAAGTGCATCTGCACACGCACGCACACACACACACACACACACACACACGACGTGGAGGAGCGTGTGTTTTCCACACACACTTCCCATGAACATGTTTCCTTAGTAATGACTTATCATGAAGCTCTCCTCCTACACGCCGGCTCTAATGAGGAGCGAGCGGCAGACAGTGGAAACCAATAAAGACTATTACTGGGATCAAACTGGATCCTGTGTGCTAAACATCTGCTCTCCCCGTCCTCTCATCTGGAGCTTCATCATGTCCATGTGACTGGTCCTTGAAGACTTGTAATCTACAGGATCTGGGTGCATTGATTGTTTCAGCCTGCCTCCTGATTCGCTCTCTGCCTACCTGCAGATTTCGCCCCACGGTTTCTTCTCCTTTGGACTTGGCGCAGGCCAGCTGCTCCCTCAGCATCTCCTGCCTCATGTGGATGGCCTGCAGCGCCTCCTGGATGTCGAAGAAGTTCTCCTGAAGGAGTCAGAGAGACGGACAGAGAGAGAGAGAGAGAGAGAGACGCCTTTATTCCCAGCGGGATGGACGGGGATGGACGGGGTGTGGACATAGAGAGCAGAAGGAGGGTTCAGCGTGGACAGATCGATCTGCTTTGACTTCAAATCTAACCTTTCACCTACTTTGACACTCTGTTCACTTTGACAGATAATGAAAGGATAGCTCCATGTTCATCCTCTCTGAGCCTCCCTGACTACGATCAGAAAGTGAAGATAGACTCAGATCTTATTGGCGTTTCCTTTGAATGAGACCAGCTGATCAAACAAAGAGGAATAGTCGGGAGTTGTGCTGATCTGTAAACTTGGCAGGAGTTGGTCTCTGCTGTTTATCGAGGCGCTCAGAGTCGTCTTTACTGAGCAGGTGTCAGTTCGAGGTTTTAATCCCTGCAGAGTTTGCAGCCGGCACATGTTCTCCATCACAAACTGACTGTGAGCCAAGTGTCTGACGGATCGTCTTTGTCTCACTGCTCCATCTCTAACACTACGAACGTTATACACAGAAACATGAGCAGAGAAAAGCAGCATCCTCCCTCCTGCACGCTTCGACACACTCAGGCTCCATGAACCTCATCAGAATAAACTTACCTCTGTTTTGATCCTTTTAGGTGACGGCTCGTCTCTGTCTCCACAGCGAGACCTGCACACACGCACACAAGACAACAGACTAGACGAGTTCTTCATGCACACAGAGAAATACAGTCTACTGTTTTCATGCCTGAGAATTTCAAAATAAAGGCTTTTGCAGTAAATAAAAATCATTGAGATAATCATGTCTGAGTTTATTCTGCTGACTCGGCTGATTCTTGTGTTTACAGAGAGGAACTTTTTCCTCACTATACAAATGTTTTTTTTCTGAAGACAGAAAAGTGTTCAAAGTGAATAAAACCCAGAGAGTTGAGTTGAGACTCTTACTTGCTGGTGCGGTAGGTGTACTTGTAGGTGACCTCTCTGGAAATCTGGCGTGCGAGTCCGAACAGCTCGTCTCGGCGTGTCAGCAGAGCCATGTCCCTCATACAGAGCTGAGCCGCCGCCTCGTTCACCGTCAGCTGCACATCACAGACAACGGTGTTAATGAAGAAAGAGCAGCGTACCTCAGAGATCTCCAAGAAGGAAGAGTGTGGGTCAGAACCTCGTGCAGCGTCAGGTGTTTTCCGTCCCTCCTCTTGGAGTCAAAGCGTCCGTAGATGGCGCTGTATTTACGAATCTCCTCCTCCCTGCGTGGGTCGTCGTCGCTCATTTCAAAGATGTGTCCGATCATCTTTGCCAGTTTCTTGTTGTTCTTTAGCTGCTCTTTGACCTCGGCCACGTCTGTTTTAGGAAGTCCTGGCGCCATCCTGTCCACACACTCCAGGACTGACTGGACGGCGGCAGCGTCCAGAGCCTCTAAGGCGTCTCTGGGTGATGACGGGGAGCCGAGGTCTGAGGGCGACAGGCTGTGCTCGCTGTCGTTGCTGTGGCCCGACCAGAAGCGAGCCTCGCTGCTGCCCTGCAGAGGCGACCCGGCTGACACTTTGTCTCTCGCCACGTCCAGCTTCCCCGGGTCCGAGCAGGCGGCGGCGGCGATGGCTTTGGGCATCTTGACGCTGGCAGTGTTGGCTCTGTCCTGTCCGCTGAGCAGTGTTGGCGAGCCTTCGGGCAGTTTGTAGACGGGGATGCTGCAGACGGGCAGCGATGTGAGCGGCTGGTTGAATATGGACGGGTTGGTCACCCAGTCCCGCAGCGCCTTCTGGAGGCGCCGCACGTGCAGCGGCTTGCTGGCCATGCCGACGAGGGCCATGATCTCCAGGAACTCCTCCTCCCCGGCCTCGCACAGCTGCTGCACATCGTCGCCGCCCTGCTGGATGAAGGCCTCGTAGTAGTAGAGAAGGTTCGCTCGCTGCAGGATCCTGTAGAGCTGCAGCTCACCCAGGGTTCTCGGCAACACCGCCGCCATACCTGAAGACGGAGCAGACGGGTGAAGAGCTGAGCCAATCACTGAGCGGCTCGTCGTCATGCTAAGCTGACAAACGCCTCATGTTTCCTGTTCACCCTGCAGACACCATCAATGATTCTGATGTGCTCTTAACTTTGGGCCAGACAGAGAATAAGTGTGTTTTCAAACTGCTCCTTTCATACTTCAGAACTTTAAGTCGAGTCCTTCAAACATTTCAGACGCAGAAATGTCAGAGAAGACATGGGCTGACTGCAGAGCCTGAGAAACTCCCGCTGAGCACCAACTGGAGAGGAAACCTCATCGCACTTATTAAAGTAAAGAGACAGAAATCCACAGATGACACTGAGACGATCACAGCTGTCACACACTGCTGAATAAAG
This sequence comes from Symphodus melops, assembly GCF_947650265.1. Classification (NCBI taxonomy): domain Eukaryota; kingdom Metazoa; phylum Chordata; class Actinopteri; order Labriformes; family Labridae; genus Symphodus; species Symphodus melops. The sequence continues at coordinate 3,839,911 of NC_136713.1, forward strand.
TAGAAGGATCTGAACGGAGCTTTCTTTCTGCCTGGATGCCAAACTACCAACAGTTTATGATTCTGCCTCAAAAAAAAACTATCTTGACACCATTTTTCCACTTTGCTTTCTGAGAGAGGCCAGAAAATGTGGGGGTTAAAAACATTCACACTCCACGACTCGACAGCAGAATGAAGGATATGCGCCACACGCTCAGAGTTTATCAGGCCTCAGCAGGTGTGTGAAAGGTTACATTTGGCAGCTGAATGGACGACTTCTCATTGAAGTACGCCACATTTTTAGAGTGAATGGCCCAGCTGGGATTCCCTTTAACCCCGTTTAGTAATCAGCATGTTTTCAGCTGTGTGAGCTTGAAAACGTTCATGTTTCACGTGTTAGATAAGGACAAAAGACCACAAAGATGCCTTCTTCTTCACAGCTAATTTTGTGTTTCTCATGCATGTGGAACATTGAACGACTCTTTGCATTAGTTAGGCCATTTTCTGCTTGAATGCACATGAGAGCAAAACCCTGAAAACATGTTGTTTTTACTATTTTAGCCCCACATGCATCAGAGCAGATTCCACATGTTTGTTGCCCAGTCACTTTAGTATTTCTGCCACTGATACCTCACAAAGCAAGGACACGCTTTGGGCCAAAAGAGTGTCACAGTATGAAAGTGGAGGAAAGGTGGAGGTCTGAGAGAGGCTTGTTGTCCTCTCTTCCTATGTGCATGAGAGGCCCTGCGGAGGCCGAGCTAACAGAGGAGTGGCAGTCAGCAGGCCCGGCTAGCTGGGAGGACCACATGCCTCTCTCCACCCCTGCAGGATGTGTAGGTGGTGGGCTCGCCTCACCAAGAATAGGCAAAGAGAGCCTGAGCGCAGCAAGTCAGGCGAGCCTCGACTCACCCTGACAGATCCGCCTGACGGAAACGATCACATTTATGTAGAGGGATATTTCTCCTACAAGCACACTTACACTACTTCTACTACCATTGTTAAGTCACTGACCTACAAATCAACCAATCAGAGCACAGCATGAGAAAACGCAGATGTAATAATTATAATACCAAGTTTGAATCTATTCTGAACACATTCATTGGTCGTTGGAAAAAGCACAAGTTTCAAATATGACTTTAACAAAAGCACATCTGAATTCTTACCAACGTGGACCTGGAGTATGAAAGGTCAAAGTTCAGTGCTGCTGAAAAATGAGCCATGCATGTGAGTGTTTTCACATCATATTAAACTTTGAGATCACAGATGCTTTCATGGCTTCAGCAGATTGTTTGGGACGGCTCATTTTAAAACCAAAGGAAAATAAAAGGGCAATAATTATTTCTTCATGTCGTAAAAGTGAAGAGTAACGGAGCGTAGAATGGAAAAACTCCACTAAACTAAATGAATCCCATCCCGTCATACGAGCTGCTGTGTCCGGAGACGTTCAGAGAGCTGCTTTAAGAAAGAGTCGTCTGATTGGACTAAAGGTCCAAACACTGTGTGCATGTTCACAGCAGACTGTCCATCAGTCGTTACAAACCAGCGTAAAGGAAGCTGCTTCTATTAAAGCTGTCCACACACACACACACACACACACACACACACACACACACACACACACACACACACACACACACACACACACACACACACACACACACACACACACACACACACACACACACACACACACACACACACACACACACACACACACAAGATTCAATAATGCTTATTGTAAGTTCAACAGCCGGCTGCACTCACACTCCGATATCTAACAGACTGCCATCTTTCTCCACTTTACCACAGCAGACGTCTGTGTGTGTGTGTGTGTGTGTGTGTGTGTGTGTGTGTGTGTGTGTGTGTGTGTGTGTGTGTGTGTGTGTGTGTGTGTGTGTGTGTGTGTGTGTCAGGCTTCTGTGAATGGCAGCCTCTAATTGGAGTCCTGCTTCACAAAAGCGAGTTTAGCGAGTTCGCCTTTTCACCTGGAGAAGCGAGGCGTGCGCTGGCACAATGGTGCACACACACACACAGTCACACTTTATTACACACACACACACACACACACAGTCACACTTTATTACACACACACACACACACACACACAGTCACACTTTATTACACACACACAGGATGCAGATGTGTAGTTTGCCAGGTGAAGTGCCACGCAGCAGACCAAGCCCTCAGATAAGTGAGGAATACTTTGATTCCACTTTGAATCAGGAGAAATTTACCAACCAGGAAAAATAATGTTGAATTGGAACAATGTGTTCAAATGTGTGTGTGTGTGTGTGTGTGTGTGAGAGAGAGAGAAAGATGTGTTCTTTATCCTTTAATACATCTAACTTAAAACAATGTAAATATTGTTTCTTTAAAAACAGCCTAAATAATGAAATGATAAAAATGTTAAATACTGCAGAGACATGAACATTCTCATAATAACTCAATCAAACTTCACTATTGTTCTAACTGTTGACAATGTCACCTTTCATGTCACTGTCCATCTCACTATGTGCTCATCCTTTACATCTATTGTCCACAGGAGAAGCTCCAGGTTTGATGTAAAGTCTTGTTCTTCTTGGAGCACATTAATTCATGTATAATTAAACCTTTAATGACCGAAATGCTCCTTTAAAGTCTCCTTACAGTGCACAACATGAGAGTTTGTATCAGGCATATTCAGAGTTTAAAGCCATCGTGATATTACAAATCATTTCCAATCATTGATCCTGCAGCACCTGGTGGTGTCGTGGTGCTCCCGGCTTCCTATCTCTGCAGAATAAAAGCTGCTAACATGCAGGATCAGATCCAAGTCCACTTAATGCTGCCTACCTGGTGAGTTTTTGGCCCCCTTTGGTCCTTCCTGGTCCAGGTTTTCTTCCTTTTCTCGCTTCTTCTTTATCAACAAAAAGTCTGAGTGACGGTCTGTGCAGTAAAAAAAAAAGAAAAAGCCCGCAGAGAAGGGATCCCCGACGAGACGCTGCGTGCGTAAAAACCTCAAATCTTAATCAATTAAGTGCGGATATTGAATAATCATTTCCAAATAGCCTTTGTGTATCTGTGCGTGCTCAACCCGAGCGACACTCCGCTGCTCTTCCTCTTTTTCTGGAAACTTTTTCTGTCTCCAGTCGTTGAGAGAGAAAGAATCGGAGTAAAACGCCGCTGACCTTCGTGCGTCTTTCGGTGCGTCCTTTTCCTCCGTGTGTGTGTGTTGCGTGTGTTCGCGAGTATGACGAGTGTGTGAGTGTGTGTGTGAGTGTTTGAGTCCTCTCCCAGCGTCTATCCACTCCCCTGCACTGTTCACAACCATCAAACCCCACCACAGACACACACACGCACGTACTTCCGGCCGGGGTACAAAATAAAAGTACCGATGACGAGCTGGATTAAATAATCAAGTAATTTCATCTTCAAACTAAAAAAATATGTTCAATAAAATATATTGTCTGACAAATCTCTCTGTTTTAAAATCTCCACAAACTATCAGAAAATATTCACTTTTAAAAATATGGCATCAAGTGTTTGACGACTGATTAATGGAGCATAAAATATTCTGCAATATAATTTACAGTTGATGACTGATGAGTTTGTATTTGCAGCGTCTGCAGTGAAACAATGCTGAATTAAAAATAGAAAGCAAGCACTCTATGTTAAACCACGAAATGTATTTGTAGATTAGATTAGATAGATACTTTATTGATCCCGAGGGAAATTCAGGTACTATTCTTTAAATATTGTATTATTTAAAGAAACTGCGACAAAAGAATTTCTGCTCATGGTTCATTCCTCGTGAAGGTATCTAGTGTGTACTGATTTTATTTTACCTGGGGAGAATTGTATGCATGAGGTTCTCCTTCAAAGAAAAATGAATATTTAAGATGTAAAAACCTTCTTTTCAGTTACCGCGTTTCAAACCAGCCTTTGAGATGCTTTTATTTTGTCAACACTTCCTGTCTTGTCAGTGTCTAGGTCTAACGACGTGCAGCTTCACGCGCGCAGCAGAATAAAGTGGGATATTCCGCGCGGTTGCCACAGAGCGTCTCTCTCTCTCTCTTTCTCGCCCACGCTGCTCCCTGCGTGACGCAAATCCGCGCGTGGGCGGACACACGGGGCGTGGGAGGCTTTCTGCACGGAATACCAAACACAGGCAGGTTCAACACCCACAGAGACACAGAGAGACGCAGCAGTTTGAACGCTTCATGTTCCAAACTCGATTATTACGGTGGAGATTATTTCATGATTTGATCCTCAACTGTAAATATTGTCAAAAGCAAAAACTCAATCAAAGCCTGAATCCCTGTTTGTGCAGTGTGAGAGCTTTTTGAACTCATTTCAAGGTCCTTTAAACTTTGCATTTTCTACTCTTTAATTATCTTCACGTGACTCATTCATATTTATTTATATTTGTAATAAGGATGTGCTGTGTTCCCTCTGTAGCCATGTGAAGCCTTTAAACGAGTTTATTTTATGGTGTGTTTGCAGTTAACCTGCACGTGATCCATCATGACTGTGTTCATGACCTCACACCTGCTGAATGTGTAAAAACACACGTCCTTTCTCTTAACTTTGTACACATGTTTTTCATGTCATTTCAAACGTTTGTTTCTTCTCAAAAGGACAAAAAAAAACACACCAAACAGAAACTCAGTGACCACTGAGGTCTGTGAAACACGTACGATCTAAAACCAAGTGAAGAAGAGTGAAGAAGGCTGATAGTTAAGATGTTTTTATTATGCTGCATGTTTATTCTGTCTTAATGAGCATCCACGAAGAGACTCAAGTGGACGTATCAGAGTTGATCCATGAAAACGACCTCGTGATGCACGATAGTCGTGAGTGAAAGGCCATGATCTGATTAATAACACACACGTGAAATAACATGTCTGACTGTGTTCATAAGGTCAGTGAAAACCCGCCTGTGTGCTAATAATCAATTCACATTTCACTGTTTAACAAATCAGGGGTGATGTGACGGGCATGCAAATGATTTCCTGCTCAGATGAGTGTGTGTGTGTGTGTGTGTGTGTGTGTGTGTGTGTGTGTGCTGATCAGCTGTGTAAAGTTTTTCCTGTTATGACCTTTAACAGACAGTTTTGATTGTTTCTGTAACATGGTCGTTTTTATTGGACGGCAGATAGAGTCAGAGATCAGGGGCTGAGTGGGGAACGATATGAAGGAAGGAGGATTTGAACCCGGGCTGCCCGCTCTAACCACTGATCCACCGGCGCCCCCAGCTCCACTCACTTTAACACCTAAAAACAATCTGTGTGTAAGTACTGATACACACACATACATGGGCTCCACATAGTTAGCATCATATCAAGAGAGCGGCTGCAGCTTTACTTTGAAATAAACTTCAGTGTGAGAACAAATCTAACTTTGATGCCCACTTGGTAACCACGGTAACAAAAACACAAATCCCAGGCAAACAATATTGCGTTGTTTTTTTTGATGCAGAAAAAAACTGCGGGCAAACTTCTGCACACATTAGTTTGAAATGACGCCGCTCTCTGTCTTTGTCTGACGGCAGAGCTTTTTCAGAGCTGCATCGTTTCAGCGCACAGCTTATCGGAAAGTTTGACTTCTCCGATACTTCAATACTTCTTCTGCAACTGAGAACAAGCGCAAGTAGAATGGAGTCACGACTCCAGCGTGCAAACATCTGCACAGTAACATCCTAGTGAGGCGTAAACGATGGAGCCCGGCACACAGCAGAGAGACGTCTCAACGTGATTCCACGCCGTCTGATTCCCCATCAATGAGCTATTTTAGGGAATTAGGCCAGCCGCCACCGGTATCACTCCCCGAGGACCGAGCTAGAAAGGCTTTTATCGAACCCACGCCACCTCACAAACGTCTCCCCCCTCACGCCCTCCCACTTTCACCACCATCGAAGCCGCTGAGATGTGAATCAAGTAAAACTTCGACTCAACGCTGCAGCTCCTGCCGTGTCTCCAAAAACCCAAATAAAGAGAAAACTAGTATTTGCAGAGAGTGTGTGTGTGTGTGTTTAGGAGTGTGTGTGTGTGTGTGTCAGTGTGGGGGCGGATGGGGTGGGACGCTTGCTTTTCAGATCCTCTAATTAATTTCAGAAGGAAAGTAAAACAAAAGTGCAGCTTATGCTGGAATAGTAAATCGTGCAGGAAGGTCACGATGAATCTAAAATGTAAAGTTAGAACAAACAAAAAGGCCAACGAGGGTTCACTGTCAGTCACATTTCTCCACGTCTGGCCATCATGTCGAAGGGATTATGTGCAAAATATTCAAATAAAAATTGCCATTTAGCAATCAGCCTCAGGGTGAATCAGGTGGCGGGGATGTGATGTCGTTTTTTTGTGTCTTTATTGGAGCGGACAGCTGAAGAGAGACAAGTCATGCTGAGAGGACAGAGTGTCACCACTCTGCACATGAGAGCTCGGCTATCTGTGCACCCTGCAGATTGAACTAGAAGCTAACCCAGATCACAAATCTCTTCAGACTCGTTTGGTCTGTCCGCAGACTCTCAAAAGATCTACTAAATATGCTGTTTTGTCATTTTACTTTCCCTCATAATGAAACATGGAAGACTTCTTGTGAGCGGACAAATGGAGCGAGCACTTCTCCGTTGTTTCCTTTCTTTGAGTAACAGCAAAATAAGTTTAAGAGCCTGCTTTCATCAGGAAGAAACTTTGAAATACTAACGATGTGTTTTCCAAACTCACACATGGAGCAGGTAGGATTCCTGACCGCCCACCTTCAGCCTCTAAATCCAGGTCTGGCTGCTGTGTGTGTGTGTGTGTGTGTGTGTGTAGATATGCAGATATGACCTTCTTATGGCGCTCCCATGGATCAGCCTCCGAGCAGACGGGGATCAAATCAAATTCTGAAAAAAAAAAGAGAGAGAAAGAGAAGAAGGAATATCAGTTCAGTATTTCTCTTTTGACCTCCATCCTCACCCACTGATGTCTCCCCCTCCCCCTCCCCCTCCCCCTCACACACACACACTCAATATCTAACAAGAACCAAACTAGAACAAATTAAAACGAGCGCGCCGGCAGGAAATAGGATGTCCACCCACACTGTGAGGTAGGTCGACACCCTGGCTGCATGTTCCCACAAGTCCCAGTTCCCCAGTTTAGACAACTGAATGCCACAGTCTTTATTTTTTTTTTAAAGCTCCAGTTGCCTCCTTTCTGCACGGCGAGTTTATTTCCATGATCGTCTTTACAGAAGACTTAAAGTCACCTCAAGTTCACGAGTCCAAAGATTTACATGGAAGCTTCCTCTGCTCCCGTGAAGGAGGAGAAACGTGAGTCGGTTTTAGAGGACGACGCCACGCTCAGAGCTGTGCAGACGAGGGCTTCGATTCTTCGGCTGTTTCACCGTTAGACGTTAAAGTCTACGGATCTCCTCCTGTCGTCCGTTAGACTGGATGAATTGTTCCCCTCAGGAGGAATCTGTTTAACTTTCTCATCTGGCACCATCACACGGTCAGACCCAGCTGCTCATTATCACAGGTTAGTTAACACCGAGTCCAAAGCAGCGTGTTGGTTGCACTTCTAACAGGTGGGGATGTAATGCACGTGCACTCCTTTCTATACATTCAGATGGAACGTTGAAAGACGTCACGTTACACACGGGTAGAGAAATGTCGACTCTGCCGAACTAAACAGACAAAACTTCAGCACAGGAAGTTGGAAAAAACCATCCGCTTTGTCGACGCACGACTTTGCATTACACCTTCCATATAATCTGTGAATACATTCACATGTTTTTCTGCAGAAGCTGAATCCAGTTTTGTATTCAAGTGATCAGATATTACCCCCAAACCCCCCCATCCTTCAATTTAGACCTCCAAACATGAAAAAAACAGCCAAGAGCAAGAGTTACAAGGTTTTCACACGACAGCAGCAATCTGCTTTCATGTCGTCCTGTCAATCATTCCCGAAGAGTAGGCGTCACTTTTCATTTTGTGTGTGTGTGTGTGTGTGTGTGTGTGTGTGTGTGTGTGTGTGTTCTCCCCTTCCCGCTGAAACCTCCGAACAGTGGATGTATCTCATTTGGCAAGGAGCCTCTTCATATTTCACTTTTCAGGAGACGCCTGTTCGTTTAATTTCTGCAGCGGCGTGCCTCTCTCTCTCTCTCTCTCTCTCTCTCTCTCTCTCTCTCTCTTTTTCTTCTTCTTCTCCTTTTCTTTTTCCCTGCAACTTCTTCTTCTTCTTCTTCCCCCCTGGAGTAGAAACACATTTCAATGACACGCCCACGCCTGGGCCTGTCAGCCCCTCGCCCTGTCAGAACGCCCACGCTGCTCTGCTCCCCTTCTCCCTCCCCTCCCCTCCCCTCTCCTCCCCTTCCCACCAACCCACATCCTCAACACTTTGCGCTCTAAAAAAGCAGCTCTTTTCATCCAAGTTCCTCTTTTGCAAGGAGAGAAAAAAAAAGAAAAAAAGAGGAACAACAGAGCGGCATGATTCAGTCTCCAGGCGGTGGTAGTGCTTGTCATGGAGTGTCCCTTTTCATTTGGAGGGAATATGGGTTACAGGATGACTGTGATGCCAAAAAGCAGCAGATAAAAAATGTGTTTGGTGCCTCCTATTGTCGTCTCCACCCAGCGCTGTGATGCCATTTTTGGGTGGCAGACACATTTTAGACAGGCGTGGATGTGACTTCACAGGGAGGGAAAAAAATATTGTGAAATCTAAAAAAAAAAAGATCTGTCCAGAAAGAAGTCAAAGCTGCCGAGCAGGTTTTCCTTTCTATTAAAGCACATTTTGGTTTGCGATGCCGTATGAGACCACGGCGTGTGTGAATTAGGAGAATGTGTGTGTGTGTGTGTGTGTGTGTGTGTGTGTGTGTGTGCAGGCTGAAGCCGGTGTGTTTGCACAGGCTCCCTGGTTAGTCTTACTTTGTGTCTGTTGAGAAAGTGTGGGATGGTATGAGCGGCTTATGTCTGACTGAACACGTGTGTGCCTGCGTGGGCGGGGAGTGTGTATAGGGGCGATGTGTGTGTGTGTGTGTGTGTGTGTGTGTGTCTTTGCACACAGATTACACTCGTGTGGGTGTTTTGGGCAAGGATGTGTGTGGGCGTAGTGAGCGTAGGCGGAGGTTATGTGACATACAGATAGAGACTGCAGTGTTCCTGCAGTGTGTTTATGTGTGTGAAACTTTACTGCAGAGTGTGGACGCCACAAACAGCTATAGGGGCCCTGCTGCCTCCAAATGTGCCAGCGTGGAAATCTGCTGCCTTCACACTCGTCTACTACTACCTAAGTCCAAATCCCCTGCATGAAGATACGGTCTGGAAATGTGTCACGTTCAAGAGCTGAGCAGGACACATCACACACACACGAGTTCCAGGAAGTTACTGTACTGTTCCTGAAGACAGCCATCAGTGAGACGGAGACGAGTTAGGACACCAAAAGATTCAACACGATACGATCCGACTTCATTTCATGATTTGAAGTATCCAAATACTGATGTGTACGTATATTTTTATCAAAAAAGCAGTGCATGGTCTCACCTGCACAAACGCACGGGAACTTAGATGTGTGCAGGAGTTTTATCAAAACAATCATCATCTGATCGCACCGATGTTTTTAAAGTCACAAGAATCCTGCACTCAAACTGTGTCAGGTTTAATCAAAGCTGTGCAAGGTTCAACACTTCCTCCCAAAGTGGGGCGGAGTTGTTTTTTATATATATATATATATATATATATATATATATATATAGTTTTGGAATCAAAATAATGATGACTGATGAATTATTTATACAAACTACGGCTCCCATGAGTCCTCGCTCTTTTTTCCATTCTGCTCGCTGGGATAACAGGAGCGGTGTTTGTGAAGGTGATGTCACCTCAGACTCATAATACTCATCACATTTGACCTATGACCTCACTGCCTGCATGTAAATCTGAACGCTCACTCAGGGTCATATGTAAACGTATCACGTGTTGACTCATCCTCCTCTGAAGGGAGCTCAGCCTGTGACAGAGCCGCCTTGTGGTTTCAGAGGACGCACACACACAGTTCAGTGTTGATGTGTCGAGTTCAGTCTGAGTAAAAGGCCTTTAGCTCTCCTGTTAAACTGCTGAGCAGCATTTACACCTCGCTGCTGATCATTTCACCTTTATGGGAAACTAAAAGCTCGCGACAGCAACACGCACTCTGTGCGAGCTGTGAAAGCTAACGTGGAAAATCAAACACGTTGTTTTCTGTCTTAAAGTCATTTAATGCTGCAGCTCATGTTACAACACGATGCAGCTCCTACACAGACCAGCACTTCATGTGCTGCTTACTTTATACAATCAGACACGAGAGGATGTGATACATGCAAAAAAGGCTCAAAGACTTCTTAAACTAAACATCTTAAAACATTAAACTGTGTGTTGGTGAGAGAAATAACTGGATGAGGTGAAGAGTGAAGCAGAAATGTCAAGGTCAGGTGTGAGATCAAAACAAGGAATCTTTCAATCTGCAACTTTACAAACTGCACGTCACACGACGTCGTGCCAAAAGAAAAGGCAGGTTTGGAGTCTTCACTCCTTCGCAGATAAAAAGGTCACTTTAAGCACAGCTAGTTCAGCAGCATGAAGGCAGCAGTGGGTTCAGACATAAAAAGAGCAGAGTGGAGTTTTTCCTGCTCTTTAAATTCTGCATGCTGCACCTTTAAAGCATCAGTGGGAAGCTGACATGTCGTGGGCTGACGTGGAGGGGATTTGCCCATTTTGGCCACGTTTGGGCCTCAGCGACCCTCGCCGCCCACGGCATCCTCACACTGAGAGCGCTGCTGACGTCTGACATGTCTGCTATCTGCAGGCGGAGGCTGATGCTCACTCTGCCACGACCACACACTGCAGTCAGAGAGAAACTGAAGGCCTTCATCGTGCCATGAGAGACAGAAACACCTCGACTTTGAGCTGATGTGAAGGTGTGATGAGTCTGTTCGCTGTATTAATTGTGTGCTGCCTCCTAAAGGTCAGGGCTGCCTATCGGATCGCCTTCAGACCTCGCAGTGACAAACCGATATGTGACAAAAGATGAATACTAACGGGGGAAAAATCCCTCACAAGAGGAGAAGCAAAACTGGTAGAAAAATGATGAAACAATGCGAGCTCAGGGTGTGAGCAAAGTTGAGGCAGGCTTTGAAGTGAAGCCACACATTTTGCATGATTATTGCTGTTAAGTTTTTGATCTTGAGCCAGCAGGCACGAAAAACAACAGCAGCTTGGGATTAGTCTCCCCCCCACTCACACGCCTACCTTTGCCAGCATAAGTCCCTGACTCAATTAGAAAAAAAACCTCTGCAACTTAGGGCTCCTCACGCACAAGTACCCACATGGCCCTGCCCACGTCCCTGCAGCACATCACTACCAGCATCACTTTAATCACACGGCGCAGTGAATGCACGGGGATTTGTCTTGGTGACATTAATGCAAAGACTTACTACCAACAATGTACACACTGATATGACAGCACAGAGACAGCAGGGCCAAACACACAGAGGAAATAAAGATTTATCTGTCATTAATTAAATATCATCCACGGAGGAGTCCTCCTGCAGCGAGCTTCACAAAAGTGACTCCAGGATTGTTTTTGCATGAATGATTTGATCGTTACACTTTTCTGTTTTCGTTTCTCTGAATGTTGTTTCAAACACAGAACACACAGACTGCAAAGATAACCACAGTCTGCTTTACTGCACACGCAGGACAGGAGGGTTGCTGGAGACAGGATCTGTAAGTTCTGTACATGAAAACAGGAGCCATGTTTGAATTGAGCAACTAAAAACATCTGTTCTGATGGGATTTGGACTTTTGTCCTTTTCCTGCCGACCCAAACCTTAGAACTGAAGGTAAACTCTCTGCTCGCTGCTTCCTGCTCATGTCAGCGGTGGAGGTGTCGCCTCTGAAGTCCGTCCAGGTAAAACAGATACAGCTAAGTGAAACTTTGTTTTAAATGTAAATGTCCAGAGACTGTGGGCGATCAGTGAGTTTAATCTGATCCCTGCCCTGAAAAACAACAGCTGTGCATGGAAAAGTGAAATGTTGTGTGTGATTGGGGTATTAAAGCTCACTGTAAGGTTGTTTTTATAAAGCACAGGGTCAAATTCAAGCTGCTTCTTCTTCTTCTTCTTCAGTTGCATGTGATGTCGTGCTGTTTTTTTTATTCCACCACAGAAACCGAGATGTTGTAGTGCAACTCCATCATCAGTTAGTGTACTCGCTCTTACCTGTGTGCTGTTTCCATAGCAACAGGTTCAGACAGGTTAATGACGCCCGAACACATCTTGACCCTGCAGATAATGAGAATGGACAATCAGACTTTAACGGATCAGAAACAGAACAAACACAATCTACAGTGATTCTCTCTTTGACTGGGTGCCGATTTGTTTGATGACCGCCTGAGGAGCTCCAGAAAATATGAGAGGACAGCTGAAGAGAGAGAGGGGGGGGGGGGGGGGGTAACTAAACTAACCACGAGACCCCTCTTCTGCATATGTAGGATGGAGGACGATCTCCATGAATGCCTGTCACTAGGATCCTGTTTGTGCATGAGCGTGTGTTTCAGCCTTTGTGTGTGTTCATGTCCATTGTGGGATCAATAAAGTATTAATTAATAATATTATTATCTCGCCCTCTCAACAATCCAATCAGCTTCCTTTCTGTCACTGCCCTCCCATTGGCTGTGAAGGACCAGGAAGAAGTTCACAATAAGGACGCTTTGCTCTCTCCTCTGGTGACTTTAGAGATGTCAGCTGAAAGCGTTCATATGTAAAGTTCAGCCCTCCGGTCCTTCCTGCCTTGCTTGCTGCGGGGGCCGGAGGAGGCCCTGAGCCGGGGCGGGGCTGGACTGGGGCCGGCCTGCAGGGCTGCTGGGCTCCCAGCCGCCCACAGAGAGGCCTGGCTGGGTGGGCGTCATCTATGGAGCGATTGATCCCGGCAGAGACAAAAAGTCTCCCTGTTGTCCTGCCTGACTGGAAACAGCAAAAAGAAAAAATCTCAGAGTCACTGTGATGAATACTTGTAAGCTAAACGGCTGCTACATCACACCACGATGCATCTCCCAACACAAACAGCTTCCATTAATAAGCAGCGCTGCGTGACACAACAGTGGAATAACAAGGCAGCGCTGAAGTTAAAGTTTGTGTAGAGCACTGGAGTACGACTCTGGTATCACGCCAGTCTGCCTCCTTTGAAGTCAAAGCAGGCGGCTGCTGCTGTGGGCCCGGTGTGGAGGTGTTAGCCTGGAGAGGGGGGGAAAGGTCAGCACACATCTCTTACACTTCATGATACACATCACGTCAGGGCTGCTTATCAGCTGCTGAGGGGGGACGAGACAACCTGGAGTTTTTTATGGCGTAGGTTTTTATGTTTTGAGGGAGTTTTGGTAACTTCTGGGCCTGGAAACTAAAAAATAGAAAACATGATATTTTCATCAATCTTCACTTGTTTCTCTCTCATGTTTGTGTTCATGATGTGGAGTTTTTTCATCCAGCTGAAAGATCTCATCTGCAGACTGAAGACAACAAAACGACACAAAGTGATCATGATGAAGTTTTTTTGACTTGTAAAGGATATTTGAGGATTTCTTTGCATTCTTCAAACTAAAACTCCAACACTGGACGTATCCTAAACGTTATATACAAGCAGCTCATTATAAATATCAGCAGTGGAGGATTACATAAAGATTTGTTGTTCATACTTTGAACAGTTTCCACAGATGCACTCTGCATTGACAGCAGCATCTGTCGGCGGCTCCTGATGAAAAAAGGATTTTTGCAGTAATTAGTCCGGTCAGTGACACTTCACTGTATCCTCTGCTGTCTCATCTCATGGTAATTATCATCATAATCCATCATTAAGCACATCATAGACCTACACCGCAGCTTAGAGTCAGTCTGCTCTCATTGATTTTTAATCATAAATAATGCATGTCCATTATAAGCTCTCTCATCTCCATCATGATGCTACAATACACGACAGAAGCTGCGCACTGATGAGTGACTCAAACAGGAATGTCTTCTTTATTGATATTTATGTTTATCTCTAATCCTTCCTCCAGATCAGTTGACGGCAATCAATAAAAGTAAAACTACACGGTGTGAAATCTCTAATCTGTGCAGCAGCCTGAAGCTCCACACGGCTGTAAGACGAGTCACCTCCCATTCTGCTCTCAATCTTTCTGCTGTTTTCAAATCACATTTGGCTGCTGAGACACTGAGACGCTCTGGCAAATATTTTGAAGGCACAAAGCATTGTGACCGGTGGATGAAAATGTTAATTTCCTCCTTTGATAATGATGCATGTCGTTATCCAAATGTGATTATACAAACAGAATGGTGTGTAACACGCCTGTAATGTGCTTAAGATGTTTTAAAACACATTTTTTATGGTTTCACGCTGGGAAACGTATAAGACCCCAAGGTAAGGGTTAAGGTTTTTTTTATTTAAAAAACAAAACACAGGGGGACCCGGGATGGTTCCCTGAGGAGTCCCAGGATTAAGGATTTAGAGTGACACATGCAGGTTAATTACCTGAACACCTCCCCTCCATTGATCCCAGTGGAACCACACTGGTCATAGAGACGATGAACGCTTGACTCCTGAAGTATGGCCGTCTTCCTCCCTGCTCTGTATCAGATATCAAAATGATTAATTAAGTCATTCAATGTGGGTCAATGTTCAATGATACGTAAGCAGGAGTGTGTTGTTAGCTGGCAGGTAGCATTAGAGCTTCCTCACGTTCCTGTGGAGAAAGACTCACAGGCTGCATGAATGCAGCCAGTGGGGTGATGGCAGACCGGCCATGACAGCTGTCTGCTCCTATATGTCTGAGCTGGCTGCACCCACTTCACACTGCAGGGCTTTACTCTGCACACTGACACTGTTAACGCTACTGTAAGACCAAAACAAAAAAAAGACAAATCATTTAAAGCAGCAGTCTTATCATGGACGGAAATGATGGAGAGGTTAAAAAAGGATGGTTCCCTGAGTCCCAGGATTAAGGATTTAAAGTGACATGGAGGAAATATCAGGTGCTTGTGATACATAAAAGCTTTTCTCCCGCTGAGGAAGGAAATGATTATCTGCCATTGTAATTACAATCTGTGTTTAGTAATCTTTATTTAAGCTCTTTATGTAAACCCAGTTTTCTGTCGAGTCGTTCACAGAACCCGCTGCATCTTGTCCATAAAGGACTTTAGCACGTTTGGTTGTGACCTGCAGCCTCAGCAGAGTGTTTTAAATCAGCCTTTTTCTGCTCAAATTATTCCTCAATCCATAAAAGAGAGCAAGAGGCAAGGAGCCATTCAGTGTGAAACATCCTGCCAATAACATGACTCGCCGTGGTCTTCAGTCTGACTCAGACTTGACTCAGGGGGTCCTGATTGATGCAGTGCAGGAGGTCTCAGCCAGGTTGTCTGGGGGGGGGGGGGGGGGGGGGGGGGGGGGGGGGTTTGAAAGCGAGTCAGGCTCATCTTTAACCCGTCACCCGCTCTGCTGCTGCTGCTGTGTTACACCTCACAGTTTAGTCAGTTAGCTCGGTGCTCTCCTGCAGTTCTGCTCGCAGGTTTCTGTTTCAACTGAAGCCTCGACAGTCAGAACTAAACAACATGGTCGTGTGGGGGTCTGACACAGGCTGTAAAGGGTTAACGACACGATGAAGAAGATTTAACATACACATTAGTTTACATTGAACATCATTAACTGAGTGGTCGTAGCTCAGTCTGAAGGGACTTAGATGGAAGCTAAACGGTTGCCGGTTCAAGTCCAGGTACAACCAAGCCTAGAAATTGGTCCGGTAACTGGAGAGGTGCCAGTTCACTGCCTGAGCATTGCTGAGGTGCTCTTGAGCAATGCACTGATGTGTCAAGCACAAAACTGGATTGTTTTGGGGTTTGTTTGTTTTTTTAAAACTCGCTCTACTCCGCTCCTCAGGGTGTCTCAGGTTAATGTGAACACCTCGTATTGGCTCATAAAGGTCCTGATCCGGATCCTTCCAGAGATTCAGGGGGGACATGAGGAGCCGTCATCACCTTGACTCATCAGATCCTGCCAAGTCGCCTCCTCAGGGCGTCTGGCTCGGCTCTCCATCACGGCACAGTGAGGAGAAAAGAAACTAAAAATAGCTGCAGGTTGTATCTGGGCAGCAGTTTGCTGGGAGCGACTGATTGGTTTTACATTTCAGCTTCTCTATGTTGATGTTTACGGCTAGTGTTGATGAAATGGACTCTATTGTTATTGATTACGTGATTTAGTAAATCATAAAAGAGCTTTTCATGTTGAGGCTCAGGTGTGAGATAAGTTTTGAATATTGATAATGTAATATTATATGACAAAAAAGATTCTGCACATACTGTAGTCTGCATGATACACATTTATGTGCCATCGTTTTTTTGCAAGTTAGACAGAGCTCTGTTTCTTTCTTTCAAAATACAGCGGACGATCACAAAAATAAACTAAAAGCAGAGACGTAGTGACATTTTTAAAACTTGCATGAAGAAGACATCACTTCTGGTGGATGTGGGAAAAATAACTTCAAGATAAATGAGATAATTAGAAAAGATGCTCCAGCAAATGAACCTAAAGGCCTTCGTTTGCATCAAACCCTCACAATCTTCTGATTCTGCTCAAAATAGAAGAGAAAAACATTCTCTGTATTTTATCATCAAGAACGCACGGTCACAGCTAAAGTTTAAAGCAACTGACCTCCCATGTGTCCTACCCGAGTGCCCACAAGCAACTCACAGAAATGAGGAAATGAGGTTTACTTTAGTCATTGGTCAGATGCTGCAGTGATCGTCAGCTCCGTCTCACCTCGACCCTCAGAGTCATTTAAATGTAAAGGTGCAGCTCATGAAAACATGATTATAGCGCTCATTATTAACGAACCACGCAGGACAAAACAACAACAAGGGGCTGCTGAGATTTCTCCACGCAGATCAGACAGGCTGACTGTGCCAAGACACTTTGGATTTTATTTTTTTTATGACAGCACATAGTCTAGTTTTTGAGGAAGCCTATTACTGTCCTCCCACACACACCCATCAGTAGCAGGCGCACCACGACCTCAATAACCCTCCTCACACATTCACACACACCGCTTCAGTCCATTTAAGACTCCAGAAAACTGACTACACACTCAGAGCGCTACTGCCATCAAGTGGCTGATTTTACACACAACAGCCGTCTGTCAAACTTTCTGCATGCAGACTGTAAACCCTGCGCTTTAATGAACTTGAAGTTAATCAGGTACATTCAACTATAGACTTTAACTCTCCTATTTTTATTTACTGCTGAAGTGACATCACAAATCAGCATTTCAGATAACATTCAAAAAACACCGTTAATATGAAAGATTTCAGAGCTGCCCTGAAGTGAAAGAAGCAAAATCATCTAAATAAGTCAAGTTAGTGTCGTAGACCACCACAGGGTTCACCTCAGGGGGCATTTAAATAGAAGACCAAGACCAGGACAGGGTGGCAGCCAGACAAGAACAAGACCAAGACCAAGACCAAGACCAGGACAGGGTGGGAGCGAGACAAGAACAAGACCAAGACAAAGACCAAGACCAGGGTAGGGTGGGAGCGAGACAAGACCAAGACCAAGACCAGGGTAGGGTGGGAGCGAGACAAGAACAAGACCAAGACCAGGGTAGGGTGGGAGCGAGACAAGACCAAGACCAAGACCAGGGTAGGCTGGGAGCGAGACAAGACCAAGACCAAGACCAGGGTAGGGTGGGAGCGAGACAAGAACAAGACCAAGACCAGGGTAGGGTGAGACTAAGACAAGACCAGGACAGGGCTTAAGAATCAAACTTAAGGTTATTTGTTGGGAGTTTTCTGATCCCGGTAAAGATGGAAAAAAGCTGTGTGGTCCGTTGTGATTTGGAGAACTCCAACACTCGGAGACGTCCAGGTTTAAGAAGAATAACAAATAGAATCTGAATCAGTCATTTTAATAACATATCTACAAGGACTCAGATATTGAAGTGTAAAATACTGTGTTAAAGGGATGATGTTGATTTTACAGAGGAAAGAAGAACAGGCTGAAAACCAGAAGCATTTCATTTTTGTTTACACTTTCTCCAATTTAATTTCCTGTAAACAGAATTTCTTCATCTATTTCTATTTCCGAGGGATTTTTCCACCCAGAGGACACAAATAAAAACACTGAATACTGGGAATTGTTTGGCATGAAGAGATGAGTAAATATAGCGAGAGGATTATTGGCAGCTTCAATACAAAAATATTGGAATCAGGCTTTAAAAAGGAGCCTCAGTCTGCGTTAATGTAGGAGGAGAGAAAAGGATGTAGCATGAAATCAAGTCGGAGAAAACGTTTCAAAGAGGCACTTTGGTCACACGCACAGATCACCAGTTTTACAGTACGAGTGACGACAAGGTGGGCGAACCTCCATGTTTTAAATACTTCATATTTAAAGTAACATTTACAAGAATATCTCAACACAACCTTTCTTAACCAGCAGGTGTCCAGTCCCTTCTTTCTCCAGGCTTTGGGATCCAAACAGGAATCAATATTGTTTGATTTTTACAGATTAAAGATTAAAGATCTGCCATTGTGGCAAAGCGTAAAGTGTAAATGTCTATGAGCAAAGAAAAGCCAACGAGACCGACACACCAAGAAGGAGAGGCGCCTGATACGTGTGACATCACTGATACATTAATCCTTCTAACGGGAGCTCCTCGACGTGGATCTTGTTTGCTTTTCTCTACGTGTTTGTGTCTTTGGATCCAGCCCCCTCCGAGGGACCTGCCTGTCAACTTGTTTAAGAAAATAATATTAAGCTGACACATCTGTTAAGTGAGTCCACAGCAGTGGATTGAAGTGCCATCGTTCAGCTCAGCTGAGTCGATTCAAGTCGCTCATTGTGTCCGAGCAGATCAAAGCTACCAGACATTTCAAACTTCACACTTCTCGCCCTTTTTAGCTGTGCTGCAAAAAGCTCTGGGTCCTTCAAACATCCCTCAAACGTTCCTAATTCTTCTAAAGTGTTTTCATGTGTCACAGCAGCCGTCCCTTTAAAAAAAAGCCCTACATGTCATGGAGTCAAAGCGCTAAATAAAATCCCCGTTTTTGTCAGTTTGCAAAACTGTTTTAAAGTTAATGAAGTGAATAAGTTAACAAGAGGCACATGGTTTCAGACGTCCTTCACACTTCACCGGTAAAGGGAAGGAAATACAGTGCTCGCCACCTCACACTCCTCCAGGTTCATCCGAATGTTCAGACCAAACATCCATTCAGCAGTTCTTAGTCTTTACAAACCAGTTAGCGTGCTCTCAGAGATCAGACACTGGTCAGGTTTTAAGACTTGCTCTGATGGATGTCTCTGCAGTGAGTGTGATTTCAGCAGTTCATAGGTCAAACAGTCACTCTGAGTGTTTTTCTGCTGTGAACGCCGGGTTTTCTCGAGGCCCTCCTCCGTCTGACGACGGCTTTGTTTGGTCTTTGTGTCCGTCAGAGTCTGAGGGCGGTGCTGGTGCCGTGTTGTTTGGTGGTGTGGGAGATTCTGAGGTGGGTGGAGGATCTGTGCAGTCATCGCTGGGGTTTCTGGGTGATGTCGGCAGGGCGTTGGAATCCGCCCGCTCCTCAGGTACCTGGCAACCAAATCAAACAAACAATAATAAGGGCTGTGAGATCTACAAACCTGCATTAAACACCAAGAGCTACCTCCTGCTTTGTGGCTAAGAGCTTAAACTGAATCTACATCAAGGATCTTTAAGCTAACGTGTTAGCATGTTCTAGCTAGCCCGGTGGCAAACTCTTCATACAAAAACAAAACTGACTTAGATTTTAAAAAAAACTTCCCTGATGTCTGCACTACTCTGCCTACACCTCGACCATCTTCATCTGAAATCCTCAGCACTTCGTCAACATGGCCGCCAGAGGGAGGGGAGGGGGTGGCGGGGTGACCTCAGCATGGCGGTATTTCATACAGGCACGCCGTGCAGTCCAAATGACGTCAGGAAAAAAAAGGCGTGGGAAGGTCGCAAAGCACACAGACACATATGCATGCATGAACACGCCCACATACCCCACACACACACACACACACACACACAGGTATAGATGAGTCACCACATGCATGAACACACACACACAAACAAAGGAAACCCCCACACACACACAGGGTAGTTTTCCATCAGCACACACAAACATCTCACCTTTCTTTAGCGTGTGTGCGTGTGGGCGGCAGGTTAGAGGAGGAAGTGACGGAAAGTTCAGGTTAGTGAGAGTCAAACACATCATCATCATTATTATTATTATTATTATTAGACATCAGAGTTAGTTAGGCGTCGAGTTCAGCCCTCAGGATGAACCAATACGATTAAAGCTTTCATTTGATACTTCTATACTTTGTTTGGTCTTTTTTTAGTGATTGTTCATTTTTAGACGACTCAAAGCGCTTTAACGCCGCAGGTCACACCTCCACATTCAGAAGTAAGTCATCCATTCACACACCGCCACAGAAGCAGCGGGAGCAAGTCTGTGTGTTGCCCAGGGTCTCATCGGACATGTAGCTGCACGAGCCGGGGATCGAACCCTCGACCTTCTGGTTGAGACGACCAACTGCCGTACATTTTTGAATCACATTTTTGAGGTAAATGACGTCGTGAGTAAAGTTAATTTTGACTTTCACACTCACACTGGAGATGCAGGTGAGACAGACCCAGTTAGAAGAGAATTATGATGGATTACTGAAAACATGAAAATATCATAAGAGAGGAGAGAAGAGAAATAAATCCAACATTGAAAGCAATGAGCTGCAAACTGTCGTTGTTTGGACAGTTAGCATTTCTTTCTAATCAGCCAAGATCGAGTGTCTAAGACCTTTTTTGTTACTATGGCAACAACAGTCGTGAAACCCCCTCTCATGGTCAAACCTTCGTCTCATCTCTGCCTCTTCCTCGTTAAGTTCTGGTGTACCTGCAGCGGGTGAGCTTCTGGTGGCGGTCCGCTGCCCTTCTTCAAGTTCATCATCTCTCTGATTTGGAAGATGGCGAAGGCGATGGTGACCCAGGGGGCGCCGGAGAGCACCCAGGCCGGCCTGCTCACGTCCTCCTGCTCCTCCTGGTGTTTGGTCTTTAAGACGGGTTGCACGGCGGCCTGACGAGTCGGGGCGGGGCTACCTGTGTCGTTCTGGTTCTGCACCAGGTCGATGGTGGCGATGGGAACCGGGCTGGATGGAACAGGGATGTTCTCCGCCAACATTTTGTCCTCTGAGGAAAGAGAAGAAACAAGAGGTATAAAACACGCCTGATAAGTGGACAAAAGAGAAAGTGTGAGTTTGGATGATACGCTGTGTTTCCCACCTTCGCCCTCCGGCTCTCCAGTCAGACATTGGATGAAGGAGAAGATGAGGAGGATGACGAGGGACGCCATGCCGATTCCTCTGAAGGTGGCGGCAGCGCCTGGAAAAAACACAGAAGTCATCAGCAGGAAAACTCAAAGTCGCCACATCTTTTAAAGGCGAGAGAGAGAGAGAGAGAAGCTGGGTCGCCAGCTTGGAGGACTATAGCCTCCGTACTAGAAAAAAGCAGCCTCCTCCCGTCTTACCTAAGTAGTTGACGAAGACTCCTCCCACCATGGCTCCGCAGCCTCGGCCCAGGCCGAGGTGAAGGCCCTGCAGGATCCCCTGTGCCGACGTCCTCAGAGCAGGAGGAACCGCAGCACTCAGGTAGGAGATACAGGCTGCCCAAACTGAGGCGTGCGTCACACCTGGGGGACAGACAAAAGGTCAGCTGGAGGAACTACTCCCTGATCAAATCATCATTGGCTATCAAGGAGGGTTTTTGCACAAGGAATACAAACAGAAATCCGTCCTGCATCTCATCACTTGTCCCACCTGTGGCACACTCTCAGTTTGGGACCTTTTGTCGAAACAGTTGTGGAAACATTGAAGTGGTTTTCACTCTGTGAGGCATCGGCGTTTCCTCAGGGTGAACTTCTCAAACAAAACAAACCAGATTCTCAGAGCTCTCCTTCCTTTCTTTACTTGTTATTATAAACCGCTTTCACTTTCTCTGTCATAAGTCTGATTCATCCTCTAATCAGTGGAAGAAGAAGTGCAGTTCAGTCCTGCATATACTTTGTAAGAAAGGAAGATCAATCACGTTTTATCAGCTCATTGAATGGACGATGCCAACGTGCTGTGTGTGTGTGTGTGTGTGTGTGTGCTCATACTGCAGCTCGGTTGCTCTGATTAACACGCGTCCTGCAGAGGCACAAAGTTCATCTGAGTACTTCTAAAGCTTCATCAGTCCTGCAGCCTATCAGGAGGAAAAGGCCTCCGCCTGATAAGCGTCCTGTTAGACAAACACGGCGTGCTTCCTGCGCTGTCCCCCGGGTCCTAAACCCTCCAGACACAGAGAGGTGGAGAAACGCTACCTTGAAGGACCTCCATGGGCAGGACGATCCAGGCGTTCTCCAGGTAGGAGATGTACAGGTAGCGAGCTGTGTTGCAGGCCAGGCCGATGTAAAGAACCCTGAGAGAAAACAAGGAGCACGAAAGCGTCAGAATTTATAAAAAAAATAATAATAAAAAAAAGGAACCAAATGTTCAGTCTTAACAGCAGAGTATAAATTATTATGATTTAGTATTATTATTATAGCCTGTTTTATCAGAAGAAAGTGTAACATGTATATGCCCTGACAGATCAATACATCATCGAAGAAGGATAAAAATGAAACAGAAATATAAATATATGAAATATAAAGTCAGACACAGAGAGCGTTTCCATATCAGCAGGACGATCTCATGCTGTGTGAGAGGATGTGAAGCGTTGCTGAAGTCACACTTCCTGTTTTACTGGAAAGTCTGACCCATCTCGCGTCTCTTTATAACGTCGATGAGAGGAACGCTGATAAGTCACCTCCGCCTGCACGCGTCCTCTGTTCACCCTGAAAGCTTCGGAAACGTCACCTGCTGCCGCTTTAAAGCTTTTAGAAGCTTCACACTTCATCCGCCGCAGAAAATAGTCCCCAACAGGTGCATGGTTTCCTTCTGTTTGTTTAGAACAGAGCAGATGTTTTTGTAAGGGCACAGACAGCAGGAGGTCTTTAAGGACGTGAAACGCTGCATGAAGCTCACAATCTCAACTGATGCTGTTTCAGTGTGAACGAACTTGAACATCAGTTCTTTAAAAAGGCAATAAAGTGTGCAACCCCATAACTAAAGAAGCACATTAGCTATTAATAGATTTAAAATATCGACACTTGGCAACCATGAGACCAAACACAACACTGTATCAACACACACATGCCTTTAATAAACTGCATTAATATTCTGACAACAATTCAAACATTTGTGCAATTTAGACAGCGTGCTAAAGTTTGCAGTTTCCAGCCTCCTGCTAATAGCATCATCTTGATGCTAACAGCTGGTAGCTAACAGTTTTTTCTTTTGTTTGTGTAAGCAAACTTGTTAGTGCAGTTAAAAGGAGCTGAGTCATCAATAATTGATCATGTTAAATGCTCACATTATTACACTAAGCTGCTGTGGATTTAAAATGATTCCTGTTTGTCCAGAGAGCGAGCCTCGGCTGTCACGCGCCCTGAGAGTGTGTGCTCAGTAAACGTTCTCTCCATGAACAAACACTGAGTGTGATCCTGCTGATGTCTGCTGATCAACTCATGAACACTTTCAGGGTGTGTCAGATCCGTTTGTTTGTCCTGGAGAGAGCAAAGAGGTGACAGAACAGGAACATCTAAAAAAATAAACGTCAGCAACCTTTGAATCTTTCGGAAGAAGGAAACGTCGAGGACACAGGTTGAATTAAATATCACTGCTTCATGTGAAGACAAAAAGAGGAGGAGCATGTTGCCAGATGCTCATAATTAAACAACACTGCGGCTGAAAGCCACAGACACTCGCTCACAGGATGTTTCCTCTGTCTACAGGTGTTTCAGTGTTTGCTGAGCAGGTACAGAGCTGCAGCCTGGAGGCCTCGCTCTGAAATCTAACACTGTGATCTCAAATGTCCTCGCTGCCTGTGAGGTCCGATAGTCTCGACTCTGACTGAAGCCCTGATCATCAATGACACCATTGTCTCAGACAGTCACTCCTCCTGCGGCTGCAGAGAGCAGGACGGATTCAACAGCTCGGTTTAAGGCTTGAAGAAGTTCATGAGTTAAACACTTGTTCAAACATTTCTATAAGAACTCTTTCATGTGATTTAAACCAGGATTAAAGTTTCCATATCTTACCTGACATGTCCGACCAGCTCGATGAACTTGTGACTGGTGAAGTAGGCAGCGAGTTCTGAGACGTGGCTCAGGACCGAGCAGACCCCGAACAGGGTGGTGGTCCCTTTCAAGTCCTCCAAGTGCCAGTACAGGAAGGTGAAGACAAAGCCGTAGCCGAAGCCCATGAACCAGGCGACGAAGAGGACGGAGCTGTAGCGCACGCTGCACAGGAGCTTCAGGAGATCGCTGTAGTGGAACTCCTGAGGCGCCTGGGGGCTGGGAGTCTGGTCCGTGGAGCTGGACTCAGGTAAAGCTCTTGGCGGGATGTCCGCCTCTGCCACCACTCCCTCAGGAAGCTCATGTATGTAGTCTGCACCCTTTTCAAAGTAAAACTGTGTGGCGACGATGAATGCCACGCCCATCAACACGCCAAACACGATGAAGGCAATTTGGTAGTTGTGGAGACGGAAGTCTGGGACAACGCAGCCCACGCCGTCGATCAATACTGTGATGTGCGTGTGGTCGATCCAGATCCCCACGGACAGCATGGCCAGACCCCAACCAAGCGAGCCCCACATCCTCTGCAGGCCGTAACGGTCCCGGGCTTTGCCGAGGTAGTGCAGGGTGACCGTGTCCACGATGGTGACGGCAGGCGCGCTGAAGAACTCCCCCACGATGATGACGAGCAGGATGAGCAGGAAGATCGTCTCCACCTGATCTTTGTTGTAGACGATCTGGTATTCCTTGGCTTTGGTCGGAGCAGGTGGCTTGGTGGTTGTTGTCGTGGTGGTGTCCATGGTGGTGTTGTTTGGTGTTGTCTTAGTTGGGTTAACATGTGTGACGGGAGTAGGCGGGGCGGTGGCGGTGGTGGTGGCGTTGTCATCCACACTTCGGACGTGCCTGAGTGGAGCACTGAAATAGTCCAGGAGTCCAGGGAGGTCAAAAAAGCTCCGGCGACTTCTCGTGCGGTTGGTGGAGTTGCTCGACTGAGTGATGTTAGGAAGAAGAGGGGTCGTCATCATCACGGGTTCCAATGTGGTCGCCAAAGCACCTTTCTCCTCGCACTTCATCTCGGCTGGTTTGACGAAGCCGATGCCACAGTTGAAGACCAACCAGCAGAAGACCGAAAACAGCAGCACCGCCTTCCCTTTCTTGAAGCGGTCTGCCACCACCCCCCAGAAAGGCGCGCTGCAGAACTCAATGAAGTAACGAATGCCGACAAGCAGTCCGCTGCGGCTGGGCGACATGCCGAGCTGCTTGTAATACACAGCCAGCAGAGGGTGCAGCGAGCCGTAGGCGGCGTAGAAGAAGAAGTAGAAGACTTTGGAGATGAGGAGGTGGCTGTTGATGCGGAGGCACATTCTCTCACAGCAGTCTATGGAGTCTGGATTTGAGGAGGGCGGCTCTTCAGGCGCGTCGGAGGTGCGCGCCGGTGCCGCAGAGTCGCCTCCCTGCGGATGTATCGACAGAGTGTTGAACGGCTCGGCCAACACGTACTTCCTCTTCTGGTCCTCCTCATCTTCCGTCAGGATGGCAACCTTGTCGTCAGCTGCCATATCTGGAAGATAAGGAAATGAGGGCGTTTAACAAGCAAATGATGCAGCTTGGTCTGCTCTGTAGCTCAGCAGGAAACATACAGGAGCAGATCATCTGTTTGAGCTACTGGAGTCTAAGACTGATTGAATTATAAAGTATTTAAAGACAACTTTCAGAGCTGCAAAAAGTAGAAAAGTGGAGAAATGTAAAGCTTTTTGGCTGCGGAGACACAAAGCAAAAGCTGTTTGATAAAGATAAAATAGTGTAATGGTTGGAATAAAGCTCAGACTTTTTTAACTGTCTTTTCAGCAGTTTGTGGAGGGTGTCTTTGAATCAATTCTAGGTTTAATATCCCCGCAGCACTATGTCATCATTTAAACCTCTCACAACACCAACACTGGCTTTTTATTGACACGACGTCAAGTCAAAGTGTCAGACGGCCGCTGGGAGCCCCCACGCCTCAGCTTGGAAACCGTCAGTCCGTCACTGAAGCTCCGATGCGGAAGTCACTGGCATCTTGAATAAAGCTTCTGTTTATTTAACACGTTCAAACTCTCCAAATATAAAACATTTAAAGGAAACAACTGTACAAAATCAGCCTGAAAGGCGTAGCTTATTCTGAGAACTATTCACCTTTAAAACAGGTTAGGAATAGCTCAACGTTGTGACCTCAAATTAAGTCTTTAAAACACATTTTTTTTAAAATTCACAGTTACCAAACTGGACTTTTAAAAGGTAATTATATTGTAATGACAGTGCTCACCTGCTCAGGTCACCGCTCCCATTAAATTATGACTGCGCAGTTTCTTCTGTATTTCTCTTCTCCGTCGGACATTGTTCACATTAAAAAGAGAATCTCTTAATTTACAGAAAATGTTTGGATTCAGAGAAACGTTTCCATGTTTTCATTAAAAGTCAGAAGAGACAGTTTCACCGGCTCGTTTTTCTTTGTACTGAGAACAACAGCAGCCCGTCTAACCGGAGCTCCCACCTGTCTCCACGCACATCCGTCAAGTCCGCCACGATGGACGGTGCGACTTCCGGGAGACGCCTACAAAATAAAATCTATTGTTTTAAAGAGGACATATTCTCCCCCCTGTTCCACTTTTTCAAACAGCCCCCCTGTGGTCTAAATGAAACATCTGTGCTGTGCTTTGGTCCACATATAACATGAATCAGGTTTGTGTAAAAAACCAGCTCTCTCAAAAATGTGTCTCTGGAATCCTTTTGTTAATAAGGCTTCAATAGCTTAAATAAATCAGAATCAAATGTATAAACATGGACGTGGTCTCAGTGACATCACAGATCGGTTTCTGAAGCAGACCTCTGATTCTGGCCATCAGTGGACGTCTTCATATTGGAAGTTGAGGCGTGTAACCTTCTGACAAACAGATACAACGCGCCCCCCTGAAGGTCAGGACAGCCACGCCTCCTTCTCTAAATAACTCTCATCCTATATAAAATAAAAAATTAAGAATTATAAAGAAATTGTACAGTGTGTGCCAATAAAGAAATGGACCAGGCACATCTCTTTGTTTGATAATAGAAATGATGAATTCAGTCTGTCATTCAGTTATTCCATCAGAGGCTTGTTTACCTTTCTGGTCCGCAGGTTCTTTGATATTTCAACAGTTTTCATCATATTTGAATGTTCTTAACGTTTCTTTAACTATTAAACCAGACGTCTTAATATTCCTGTTTTCTTTGTATTGGTTAGATTTGTGTCTGAATCAACTCAGTGCCTATTAATAAACATAATCATGAAATGATATTTAAAATGTATGATGGAAATAGATTAGCAGTAATGATTCTGGAGCATTCTGTCTGTTTCTCAGCCTCTAGGTAGTTGAGGTCTTTTGTTTGTGTTTGTTTTTGTGTGCATCTGTTACCGTTCCTTCCTGCAGCGCTGCAGCTTGACTCGCCTGAAGGTCTCCAGCCTCTGAATTAAAGGAGAAACACTCCATCAATCACACATGAATTAATCGCACATGAAGACATTCCTGTAATTCATCACTGTGCAGACTCTGCTTCGCATTGCCATGGGAACATCTGAGAATAAACACAAACATGAACATGAATAAATCAGTATGAACATCAAACTCACCGCCGAGCAGCACAGATGCATGATGGGAACACGTTATCAATATCACATCAGTGTTTATAATAAGGACATCAATCACACAGATTAATATGAAAGTGACTCATGAGGAGGTTACCTCACCGGATCTGGTTAGAGCAATATTTACACATGATGATGAGAACATGATGAGGTGAGGGAGTTTTTAAACCTGCTTTACAAGGCACATTTTATGTAACAGACATGTAAAGTGTTTTTTTAAACTTGTCTCCAGAGTGTCATTAAAAAGAAAATAGATTTTATTGTCTTTGTTTAAACATCTTCTCTCTCCACATTCAGCCTAACAGAAACCTGCAGCAGAGTGTAACTAACACTCATGGCAGTGCACAGGAAACAACAAACCCCACCCAGCTACAGTTTCAACAACATCAAATTAAATTTCATAAATGCTTCCCGTTGCAGTAAGCGTGCTTTACCAGCAGAGGGCACTGCAAGCCTCTGTTTCACACCAACACACTTGATGTTTTCTGTTGTTTTTTCCTCCTGGGGGAGCAGGACCTGCTTCACAGAGCCTTGCTCATGGGCTCCTCTGTGGCAGTGTGGCACCTCTCCAGCTGCCAGACTTCTATATCGTAGTCCGTACCTGGTCTGGAGCCGCCGACTGAACTACGACCACCCCAAATTTAGTTTAAATGAAGTTTTAGACATTTAATGGTTTCAAACATGAAGTCACATCAGGAGTGTCGACAACACAACTGCTGCTGCAACCGCACAACACCCACTATCATACAAAACAACGTTTCAGTAGAGGATTTTAACTAGTCAACTGCATTTCAAAGACGGCGGGTTTGTTGTCATGGAGCAGATGTTGGAGAATTATCCTTCACATACAGAGTTTATTTTGTTTGTTTTTTCAGCTGCTGTAAAATCCGTCAAAATGGGCAGCTGAATACAAAATAAGGAGTGCAGATGTTCATGGAGGATTCGAGTCTCGTGAAGCGTAAAGATATGAAGAAGGTGAAACGTAACATATCTTAAAAGAGAGAAGAGAAAAAAAGTTTCAATAGTCCGACTCATCTGACATGTCTCCCTGCTGTGTCCAGTGCTTCCTCTTCTTCTTCTTCTTCCTCTTCCTCTCGCCCATCAGCATGGCAGCCAGCACTGTTATCAGCACGGTGCCGGTGATGATGAGCACGGTGACCGTCTCTGCAAGGCACAGCTCCGTGTCCACGTCCATCAGCTGGTAGTCTTTGAGGACGGCCGGCTCCTGGCAGGTCAGGTTGTAGTAGTCGTCCAGGAAAAGCCTCTGGATGCTGCGCAGCTTCCGGAAAACTCTCTGTAGGTCGCAGTCGCAGTTCCAGGGGTTCCCCTCCAGCAGGATGTGGGTGCTGTACGTGTGGATGCTCAGGAAGGTTTTGAAGTAAACCGTGGACATGTGGTTGTCGGCCAGGTTGAGTAACGTCATGCTGGTGAGTGGCTTGAAGACGCCCAGCTCCGTCTCGTGGATCTGGTTCCCGGCCAGGTTGAGGACTTCGAGGGAACGTAGCATGGAGAAGATCCCGCTCTTCAGAGAAGTCAGCCGGTTGTCCTGCAGGTGGAGCTGCCGCAGGCTGCTCATGGAGGAGAAGGACCTCACCTGGATGGTGTGGATGATGTTACAGGAAAGGTTTAACCTCTGCAGGCCGTCCAGGTGAAAGAAGCTCTGACTGTTCAGGCTGCTCAGACGGTTGTGGGACAGCTGCAGCTCCCTCAGGAGGGCCAGGCCGATGGAGAAACCCTCCGTCAGGCTGGAGATCCGGTTCCAGCTCAGGTCCAGTTTGTGCAGAAACTCCAGCTGAGAGAAGCTGCCGTCCTCCACCACGCTGATGTTGTTGTTTTGCAGCAGGAGAACTCGCAGCTTGCGGTTTTTGTTGAAGGAGCGTCGGTGGATGGTGGATATGCTGTTGTCAGACAGATCCAGGAGCTCAGTGTTGGGCGGGACTCTGCTGGGCAGGTGGGTGAAGCGAGCTCTGGAGCAGATGGTGAACTTCAGATCTCCTCGACAGTCGCAGCCCGGCCTGCACCAGCTGCTGTTAAACCTGGAAGAGGCCTCGGTCACCAGCAGCAGGAGGAACAGAAGCTCCTTCATTGTTCCACAGCTCTCTGAAACTCTGAAAAAAAGAAGCAGCTGCTGTGACATCATTTAAGAATCGTTCTTGTGTGTGTTTAGAGAACTGACAGACGTGTGCCAAGTGCTGCATGCACGGCTAAAGACTCACACAGGTCCAGACTTCCTTCTGGAGTTCACACATTTAAAAACATTTATTTTAAACTCATCAGACTTGTAGGACAAGTAAACTCCCACACACTGTCCAACTTTCAAAATATACATTTATTGGCAGCGCATCAACAGTGAAACGTTGCCAACAGTTAGAGAGAGACAGTGTGGGAGTTTACTTCACAATAAACGTCAATATATGAAAACTATTTTGCCTTTTCTCCTCCTTTTTGATGAGTCCTCAGAATATCAGAACAACTTACACAAATATGTTCTGAACTGATGACCCACTGAAGTACACACACACACACACACACACACACACAGTACGAACATTTAAACTACGTGTACCTCCTTTGATTCTCTTTGTCTTTGCCCTAACATAATGTTTACTTTTAGCAGTTCACAGATGAAGATGATAACACACACAGCCTTCTCTGTTCGTTTCGTGTTGGAGGTTTTGTCTTACCTGCAGCTGTTCCTGTGTTTCCGTCTGTTTCACCTCGTGACGGCCGTCAACAAGCAGCCAGCCGCAGGTGCAAACAGGACATGATGGAGGCGAGGGAGGAGGCGCGGGTTGTCACAGCTCGGAGAAGAAGAGGCTGACGAGCGACACCACAAAGACAGAGGGATGGAAAGAGACACAGAGGAGGGGGGGATGAGAGGGGACGCTCGTCAATTATTCACCAGGCAGCGCGGCAGTGGGAGATGGGGGGGGGGGGGGTTAACAGGGTGACGAGGGGAGCTGTAAGAGATTGAAGCCGATGTGGGCCACCGAGCGGCGAGCATTAGAAGGACTGGACGGATTTGATAGATCACAGGGTGCGTTTATCTCCAGGTTTATTCATAGATTATTTCTAATCACACAACAGGTCAGTGGAGCGTTTGCAGGGCCTGATCTGTTGTCGCTGTGAAGTCTTTAGGAAAATGTTTGATGGCATATGTTGATATTTTTGAGTTGCTTCATTAGTTGATGAGAGCTGCACACGGCGCTCTGCTGGTTTGGGTGGCAGACAATCAGACAGGAGGGAAACACACAGAGGCAGGAACAGAGAGACAAAGGAGGACACATGAAGAACATGAAGGGACGAAAGAAAACTGGAAACACTGAAGACTGAACTAAGAAACATTCACACAGGGAAACAAAACTAAACAAACTAAATCATGACAATTTGTCTTATGATTGATCTCTGGTGACCATGTTGGATAAAAAAAGCATCATTGAACTAAAAGTTAATATGAACTAACATACAATAAAAAACCCTGAAGCACAAACTTCAGAACTTCAGTCTGCTTTGCTTCACACGTTTTACTCTTGATGCTGCAGATGCAACTCTCCGCAGACGACACAAGTCCAGATGTGATGTTATTAATTCTGATCTGCAGGATGAAGCGGAGAAGTATGGGAGAGATGATGAAGGGACCTGGAGGTCTCTGAGAGAAAGATTACACTAATGCGTCTAAATCCCCGGCCCAGATAAAGCACTCTGCCGTCACGTCCACCTCCGCCAGCCCAGGAGCCCCCAACGCAGTTTTTTAACCTCGATTCAGTTTCTACTTTTAGATCAGAGCCGAGTCAAACGTGTCAGGACTTCTTCAGTCTTGGAGGGAGGACACACAGGATGTCCCATTGTTCCTCAAACACGTGGTGCGTTCAGGATCATTTTATTGTACTCACACTTCTGTGAAGCCATGCTGGCTTCTTTGAAGATGTTTGTTTATGACGCTCGGTTATCTCTCACATGAAACATCAAATAAAAGTATGTGAGGATTATGAACAAGCTGTACTTGAAGGTGTGTGGAGAGTCTTCACTGTCACATCACTGCTCACACTTCCTTCTTCTTCTGTTACTGGACAAAGAAGAACACATTTCAGTGCAGAATAGTTAGTGGTCAGCTGAGTGTTTTCAGACTCCGGAGGGTCTTCACACAGTGCCAGTGACGGTGCAGTCATGTTTCCTCTCACAGATATCTGGTGTCTGCTCAGATCAGCTTTCAGCTCGGCCTTTGACTCGACCTGAATAATCGAGCGGCACAATGACAGCAGCTGGAAACGACTTCAGTTACCTCTGTCCTGAACACTTTGTGTGATCATCTCTAAACTCTCCATCAGACTCTCCACAAACAGCTTGAGGCTGGAAACAGAAGACTTAGTTTGAGATCAGTACTTTAAGGTATCATAAATGTATGAGTGTTGTGTGACAAAGACACAGAATAAACTGCAGCGTGTTTCCTGCACAGGATTACAGGGAGACAGAAGCTCACTGTGAGTGAAGCTCATGAAAGCTGCTTCAGTCTCAGTGAAGATGCTAATCGTTAATCCCCGTGGACGAGGATTATTCTCCTAGCTTTGCTGCAGCTGGAACATTAAAGTCACACTCTGTCTTCATACAGAGCATCTTCTTTGCCAGAGGCGGATCTTAAATTACACAAGACAAGCATATATTTGTATTTTAATTTGTATTTTGGGGATAGAGTCGGAAACAGGAGAGAGGAGAGGAGCGACAGGTCGGACCTGAACCCAGGCTGACCTCAGACTGGCACATGTGGCACAGCCTGACGCACAAGATATGAACTACAACACACTGATTATTTCAACACATGTTGATATATAAACAGTTTTAGAAAGGAAACAAGGGTTTCATCGTCATTGTTTCATGAACTGCATCTTATAAATTCTGTCTGTGTCGTTTTTAATTGTTCAGCTTCAGTTCTTTTAATCATCGACAGGAGCCACAGGAATCAGTTTGCCTCACCTCAACAGGCCGAGAGCAGGTGAGGCTGTAGTGACGTCATCCGTCCGGACAGGGTGCAACATTCAAAGCCGCCAGCAGAGGGCGCCACCGATCTGATAAAATGAAGATATTACAGGAATTAAAGGGAGCTGAGAAAAAAAGACTGATCCAATCAATGAGAAGCATTAAAATAAATTAATAGAGATTAATAGATTAAAAGAGATGACATCACTTCATATGAAAAGATCTGACTCAATAAAAGTAGCAGAAAGTGTTTCTGAGCCTGAAACCTGACATCACACTCAGATCTGTTGAATTTGATTTCAGGTTCAGTCGAGCTGTGTCCCTCACACCTCTGATCTAAAACACTGATTTAAACTTATTTACTAAACAACATTTGACAGAATCAGTGTGCACATGGAGCTTCTTCACAGAGAGGTGCAGTGACTCTGAAGGAGTGTGCGCAGTATCTGTCAATGTGTGTGTGTGTGTGAGTGTGTGTGTGATGGGTAGAGGCGGTGCAGCATGGCCGCTTGTTCACGCCACTCTTCGGATGCAACCTGGCAGCTGTGACTCGTCATCCGTTCAAATACAGTCGGAGCAGACTGTTTGGGGTCCTCAATCAGGTCCTCAGACCTGACACCAAAAATATCATTATTGCAGTATAATCAAAAAAATATTTTAACTTTTAAAATGTTTGTTAAATGGAGGTCTGATCCATCTCTGCTGATGTGTTCAAGGATGTCAGGAATTTAAACAGTTTGGCTTTCCTGTTAGGAGCCGGGTTGTCTTTACGCTCGATTGTTCTCGTCCAGCACGTGCAGATTCTATAAGTTTAACTCCGACAGCACCGCTCTGCCAGAGCAGCTCAGCCGTCCTGCGACTGTAACAACCACATTAAGTGACAGAACTACGACTGTTACTGGGACCTTTCACACTTGGAAACCTGCCACCTGTGAGGGACGAGTACTCTTCTTTCACCCTGACCTTTATGTGTGTGTGTGTGTGTGTGTGTGTGTGTGTGTGTGTGTGTGTGTGTGTGTGTGTGTTTCCAGACAAACCACAGTCGATAAAGAAAACACCTCCAGGGAAACTGTGTGTGAGTGTGTGTGTGTGTGTGTGTGAGGCAGACACACTCGGTCTCCAGTGGTCTCTGGTTGTCAGTGTGGATCCATCAGACCAACAGGAGGGAGACCCTGACCTCCAAACCAACCAACACTCCTCTGTTCTTCCTCGTCCTTCCTCCGTTTCATCATCTTCTTCACACCTTTCATTCACACTTTGACTTCCACTTATCTGTTTCATTTCTTCATCATGCTTGTTCGTTACTTTCTCCTTTTTTGGTTGTCTCATCATCATCTTCTCTTTTCATTCTTCTTTTCTCACAATATTTTTCAGACTTTTTTTACATTTTATTTTTCCTTCATTCTGCTCCTCCCACAGATTTCTGTTTTTATCTTTGCTTCTTCGTTATCTCTGCTGTAGACAATACTCTCTCTCTCTTCACTCTTCTTCTCCTGACATGTCTTTACTTTTCTCCTTGTTTCCCCGTCTTGTTCACACCTTCCTTGACTTCTGTTTCAACCGTTCTCTCCCTTCATTTACAGACAAACTTCTCTTTTTTTTCCTTCTTGTCCTCCTCTTTCACCTCCTGACAATCTCCTTTTCTCGTCCTCTTCGTCTCCTTGAAGCCTCCTCTGTTGTTTTTTCAGTATCTAGGTCGAGGCTGTGTTTCTGCTCTCTAGTAGTACACACACACACACACACACACACACACATACACAAACGTAGTATTTTTGGCAGCTCAGTGTGTGATCGCCCCTTGAGATGTCAGAGCTTTTAGGTCAGGCAGATCTGTGAGCTTCAGCAGCTTCCTGGAAGAGCTGAAAAAAAAAAAAAAAAGAAGAAGCAGCAGGACGCCGAAAAAACTCTGAATAATTTAACATCATCATATCAAAGTCGACACAACAAAGTACGAGGGCTGAAGAATCCTGTCCAACGAACACAAACTGCATTAAAGGATTATGTTCCATGTGCCGGTTCACCTGTTGGTCGTACGCTCCTGAGTCCATGGCAACAGAAATACTGGATCCTGATTGGCTTCAAGATGCTGTTTTTCTGATGATCCCAATGTCTCCATAAATCAGAGTGCCACGGAGTCAGGACGACAGCTTTTCAACGCTCCATCATTTGAAAGAATAAAGAAATTAACCTTTGAACTTTGAAGTAAAAATGTGTTTTAATGACGTTTCTGTTCGCTCGTGTCTGTCGCGCTCCTGTAAACTCAGCAGGTAGACGAGAGAACTCCCATGATTCCCCGCTAACCCTGATGTCATCTTTTGTCAGCGTAGAATCGATTGAGAGGCCCGGGGCAGCAGACTCTATCCTCTGTGTATCTTTAAGGCCGCCTCAGCTCCAGCACTTTGTCCAGACTTTGGTTATAAGTCCGTTATCTGAACAGGAACACGAGTCACAGAATAACCAGTAACAAATGGAAAGTTCAACTCACAGATGAAGTTTTCTTCAGTTTTGTGTTTCAGCTTCTGGCATCGAGATTTGACGACCTCTCCACCCGCCTCATCTGCTGGGGTGGACAAAACAAACGCCCCGATCAGACCTGTTTTGGCATACTGACACGAAGGAGAAGCTAACACACACACACACACACACACACACACAGCTGGATGGTATGTGTGTGTGTGTGAAGCAGGGGTTAAAGGTCAAACCATGCTGCTGAAGGTGCTCAGTGAAGCGTCACAGACAGAGAAACGTTTTCCTGTCAAACTAAATCACAACACAAAGTTAGCAGAGTTCCTTCAGTCCGTTTGTTGACATGCATGTGACATATTTACCCTCAACATTCAGCTTCTCCTTTTCGACCCTCATCACACATGAGCTTCACTGCTGAGTGGATTTCACTTTCTTCTATTTCTACTCTTCCACTTTGAGCATCCTTAAATCTTCTGTTCTTTAGGACACTTTGTCTTTGCACTTCATTCCTCCCACAGCGTCAGTCATTTTACAGATTCAGAACATTTATATCTAATCTAGATCAAGTAATAAATCCTTACATTAAAACTTCAGAATGAGAATGAGCACAAACTTTACCAGTTGAAACATTGACGTATTTCTCTGCAATGAGTTACGATGCGTTGGTCTTCCTGACGGCTGTTTTTACTTTGGTAACGTTTTTTGGCATTTTTTAAAACGACTGCGAGATTTCACATTTCTGCTGAACTAGACCAAACTCTTCATGTCTCCCTGTGCCACACCCTCACAGTCTCAGGCAGACTGAGACGATAGAACAACTTAGTGAGGCCGGACTTGTGTTTGGACTCCTTCAGTGACTTCAGTGACTCTCTGTTTGGGCTGCAGTGAGCTGTCAGTCAAACTTCACATCCACAGAAACTCTGGAGGTTTGACCCGAGGTCGAAGCCTGCAGGCTCCACAATGACACTTGGAAAAGGTCAGGACATTCAACCTCTCTCTCACACACACACACACACACACACACACACACACACACACACACACACACACACACACACACACACACACACACACTGGAAGTTTGGTGACCTTTTAGTTCTAGTTTGATTTGGACCGCCTGCGTTTACTGCAGGTATTTATGAAACTAAAAAGGCGATGCAGTTTGATTACCTGCTGAGGGAGTGTAAAGCATTGAAGACTTCCTGCTTAAACATTGAGTCTTAAATCAAAGAAAGGAGTTCTTCTATAAGAAGGCACCAACAGAACTACATTACAGTGATTCAGGTGTTTGATAAATTGCCTGTCGTATTAACGCCGAGCCTTTAGTCAAAGCTGAGCGGCCTGCAGGGAGTCAGAGCTCAGATCTGGGTGATGGGAGGTGGAGGTGTTCCTCCCTAAAAGCCTCCCCGCATGTTCGGCCATTAGCTCACTGTTTAAACCTTTATGACAGCTTCCACTGCGCTCTGCTCGGCCGTCTGGACCTTTCTGTATCACTCAGAGAGCCAATGGGGAGAGAGCAAATCTTAATTCTCAATCATTAATCCATGTCCCCCTCACTCGTTAATCTTCATTTATTTATGTTTTGTTTTTTGTCAGAAAATCTGTTGTTGTAAAGCGCGACCAAAAATAAATGTCAGGTTTATTATTTATGGCGTTTCAGATCGATGTGAAGGAGTGCTGTACCTTCATGCAGGAGGCAGAGGAGGAAGTGCAGGAGTCTGGAGCTAATGCACATTGACATACCGATGGTGGAGACGAGAGGGAGAGAGCGAGAGAGAGATAGAGAGAGAGAGAGAGAGAGAGACAGAGAGAGAGGGAGAGAGACAGAGAGAGACAGAGAGATAGAGAGAGAGAGAGAGAGACAGAGAGGGAGAGGGAGTGAGAGAGAGAGAGAGAGAGAGAGAGAGAGAGAGAGAGAGAGGGAGTGAAAGAGAGAGAGACAGAGAGATAGAGAGATAGAGAGAGAGAGAGAGAGATAGAGAGAGGGGGAGTGAGAGAGAAAGATCTTCAGAGAGAGAGAGACAAATGAAAACGGTGGAGAAAGTTACATGAAGCGTAAATGATAATGACCGTTTCATTACCATGGCAACAAAAGTCAAAGATCTCTGCACCCGATATCAGTCAGTTCTTGTTTTGAATGATCTAAACGTGCTGCACATTGTCTCTCTCTCTCTCTTTGTCTCACTGCAGCCTTCGGTAACCATCATCATTGTATCGTTTTAGGACACGAGGCATCAACAAGTACTGAAGTATCTTCAGACTGAGGATCAGAAGATATAACCTTCTGTCTCTTCAGTTAAAAACCTGCTTGAGTAAATCTGATGATCTTTGAGTCACATTTTTCTGATGCATAAAAACACATTTTAAAGTCTGATACGTGGCAGGTTTGGAGCGTGGTCCTGAGCGGTCTGAAAACAGGTCAGCTGCTCTTCCCTTCGCTCACGGCGTCCGTGCAGGCCTGAGTGGTTAGAGAGGGTTATTAAATATTTCAGATCATCTGTGCACAGCTGGAGCGACACTGAGAGCGCAGAGACTCCAGGTGTTGATTTAAACTTCAGGGAGAATTTGAGCGTCACAATTTGATCCCACGGTTTGAGTTCAACATTTTCACACAGCTCATTTTATCAATTGTTCGGCTGATCAACAGCGCTGATAAAAAGACAAACAGGGTGTGTGTTTTGTGGTTTCTAGCTGCAGGTTGAAATGAATTGCATTTCTCTGCCGCGTGTCTCCGTAAGTTTTGAGCACTCCCGGTGGGTCTGGCCGGCGGCCTGCGGTGGAGGACTGCTCGACGCAGCTGCCCGAGGAAGCTAAAGTGGGACATACAACATCTTGCTTGGATGATTGATCACGTCACAAGCGGGCAACGTTAACCGGCTGAAGACTGCGGGAGAAGAAAAACTCTCATAAATGATTCGGGCCGCGTCATTAAAGATGCAACGTCAGCAGCAGACAGCGTTCTGCACTCGGCCGAGGAAGCTTTTCCCTTCAGCTTCCTGGATGCTGAAATTCATCGTTCATGACACCATGATTTCATTTCTTAAATATTATTTGTACAAATTAAGATTGCACAGATGTAGAAATCGGATCCAGAGATCAGAAAGTGAAGACCCTGAAGGGAGAAGATGTCAACAAACAAAATGTTTGGAAACAGACATGATCATATTTGACCTCCTTTCTCTCAGCCCACGAGGAACCAGGGAGGGTAGATTTCCTCCACAGCCAGTTCCCCAGGACGGGACACGTTTGTTTTTTGAAGAGTGAATCTCATCCCTTCAAATGGAAGTGAAACCTCAGAGATCAAAATGGGGTCTCAGTTCTGTTTTTCTCTTCATCCCAGCGTCGCTCTGTAACAGTCGCTTTAGTCTCTGGTATCAGTGTGTGTTTGTTTGCTTTCAGTCGGCCGTGACTTCACACATCTGCTGGTGCAAAAAGCGTAAGAACGGAGGTGTGGAGTGTGTGTGTGTGTGTGTGTGTGTGTTGATGGAGGGTTCAGTGACAGCAGCTAAAAGCTTCCTCAGGTTGTTGGTGGCGTGCGTCACTTCAGTTTTTTTTTTAAACCTCTGAGGTCCCGTGATGCAGCTCAGGATGGATTCAAGCCCATCGTTTATTCTTCTGACAACTCAAACATGGGAGGGTCGTTTATTTCAGCCGACACTGACGCCGTCGTCTGTGAGGTTCTCTGCCTTTTAGAGGCTCTTGGATGGAGTTTACTTGATCTATTTGTGGGTGTAAAAAAAGGAGCAGTGCTTATTGGTGCTTAAAGTGCCATTGATCCATTTTTAGAAACGACTACGATGGCAGCAGCTGATGTGAAACATGCTGTTGTTGATCTTGACGATAGTTGATACACTTGTCTGTGTGTAATGCTAAACTGTAGGTCATACGGAGCTAGCTTCTAAGGCTACAGCGATGCTCAGAGAGATTCCTGTCCAGGGAACTCCTCTTTGAAATCCATTTAAAATATCCTGATTTGGGTTTTCAAGCATAGATGTTTTCTTCAGGGTGTAATGACACACTGATGCTGGAAGCACAGCGAGGTAAAGAGATGATCTGATTTGTACGAGAATCAAAGTTTAAAAGTCTGGACAACCTGAAGCTGCTGTGTTTTTTTTTTTTTTTTTGACTTGCAATTTTTATTTTCTGATATTAGAATCAACATACACAATATGTTAACAAATGTACAAACCATCAACACCCTAAATCCCACCCCCCACCCACCCCTACTCCTGACGGGTCAATCACTCTCAGAGGTGGCTTGCATCTCAACCCACATCTTTGCGCGTCTGCCTGATCTTTACTGTGACATCTGGATATAATCGAGGTACATATCCCACTTTAGACAATATTTTTCAGTTCTGTCCAGCATCCTATATGACATTCTTTCATAAGCAGCAGTTCTGCCCACTTCAGTCATCCAGTCCTGAAAAGAAGGTTCTCCAGGTTTCTGCTGCTGTGTTTTTTGATAAATACCGTACGTGTCATGTGTCTGATTTGCTTGTGAATTTCTTACCTAACCCTCGAGTAATGAAGCTCTACTCTACGCTGCCTGAAGTCTGGACTGGGGGAAAAGGGGCGGGGCTGGGGGGGCAGGTCAGGTGGACAGCAGCAGAGGGGCGTCAGGCTGTTAAAAGACAGGCGATGTTAGCAACGCAGCGCTGACGGAAAGAAGAAGAAGAGGCGATCAGTGTGATTGCACAGTTCCTTTATTTTCAGGATCCAAGAGCACATTTCAACACGATGCTCAGAGACAAACTGCATTTAAAAAAACCTTTGTATACATACGGCTACCACCTTCAGTGATACAAGTAGCAAAATAAAATCTGTGTGCTTAAAAATAAAAAGAATCACGACAAAATTAGCTTATGGAAAGTTTGGTTCAGACTTTGACAACATGGCATTGAAAGTATAAAACAGTCACTTTGAGATGAGTTACAGAACCTGAAATATGAGACGTTCATGGAAAAGTGTTTCTGCACATACTGAACAATGGCCCGTCTTCTTGGCACTGTTTTTGTCTTTGAACATGACATAAGGATTAAACACACAACTCTGGGGAAGAGTATTCACACAACATAGAGTCATGAAATGCTTTTTTTTCTTCTACAAGTCTACTTTCAGTGCTGGAGAGTTTTTAAGAGCGGTGATTTTAAAGTTGTGCTTGCAACAAAACAATAATAAAACACACTTCTATACACACACAACCATTTTTTGTTTTTTAAAGCGCCTTGTCAAATGATTGTCAGTTTATATTTTTGCATTTGATCTCATGACCACTTATTGTCTGTTTTATAAGAAAAGTCATTTTACAAAAAGAAAGAAAAACAAACAAAGAGGCAAATCTGTAAATGCACGTTTCATCTCCGGGGTTGAGAAATCACCTTGAAGCACCTTTTTTGTTGGTAAATAAAAGCTACAGTTTTACACAGAACATTCAACAACGGGGCAACTGCAGACACGTGTGTTCACGTGTTTCACGTTTGGTTCTGGAGTCGGTGCTAAATGCTGTCCAGTCTGTCGTCTACCTTCGAGCTTCTCTTCACTCTTTCACCTCTTAATACATGTGTCAGACTGCGTTCATGTCAGGTCAGAACTGAGCTGTTCAGATCCGTGTTGATATCCAACAGAGAGCTGTTCAAGGCTCAACTAACCGATACCAAGACAAACCCGAGACCAGAGCGCTCCGAGACCGAGACGTCAAGGATCAAGATCGAGTCGAGACCGAGTCCAAGACTATACAGCATATCAATGAAAAATCCTCCTGTTGTGTTTAGCTGACATGTCTCATACTT
This sequence comes from Symphodus melops, assembly GCF_947650265.1. Lineage (NCBI taxonomy): Eukaryota > Metazoa > Chordata > Actinopteri > Labriformes > Labridae > Symphodus > Symphodus melops. The sequence goes on from NC_136713.1 coordinate 3,880,962, forward strand.
TGACCAACACAGGGAAGGTTGCAGACTGATAAAAATTCAAATACAAATGAACGAAAGCTTTTGTTCTTTTCCTTCTTCGGTGGTGACGTGGAAAAAGAGCCCACCAGTGGCGGTCTTGATTTAACATCCTGAGTCTGAGTCATCAACGTCGTTCAAAAAGTGAGATGCTTCTGGTTACTGAAACAGTGGTTTCCCCTAAAAGCTAAACATGGCGGCTCTAATAGAAACACCTCCTTTCTTCACAGTCTTGTGGGGAAAGTGTGAAGTGAACACTGCAGAGGTGAACAGCAGAGTCATGGTTTGGGTTCAGTCTCCACACATGAGCGTGATATGACGGGATAACAACGTGAGCTTCTTATCCACACTCTTGATGTTCTCTCAGTCAGTGATCACAGGAAACAAAACTTGAGAAATACCTACATGCACTTCCTCTTCTGCCCCCAGACTCAATCTATTATTTACAATTAGGTCCTTAATGGCTGACTGTGTGCATGTCAGTGCACTCAGTGTTTCCCAAACGACACGACTGCAGGAGAAAGTGAGCGAGGGTCTCGAGCGGCTGACGAGACAAGGCATTCACGGGACGTTTTCACACTGTCTCCGGTCAGGAAACTAAAATGCTTTGTTATGTTTGATTTAAGTGCCACAGACACACCAATCAGACCCTCTCTGATTCTGTCTGTATAAAACATGTAAGTGCACAACATCATGTAAACCTCAAACAGGCTAAAAATGCAGCATTAGGATCAACAAGGTGAGGCCACTTCTGTGGCAGCGGCGATAAATAAACACTTCTGCTCTTCTTTTCTGTTTTTAAAATCTCATCAGAACAATATTAAGAATGAAATGCTGTTTGTTGACATGTAAAGCACCAGGAAGAACATCAACTAACCCTACAGGTCTCTACGTCTACGTGACAAACCAACACTGAGGGTTAAATCATTTGATGCTTTGTTGAGAATCTGGTGAATGTTTTAACTTCCCCTCTGTGCTTCACACTCTGGGCATGAATAAATGCAAACATGGAGCCACGTCACGTGCTGAGAGCACCAATAAAAGCAGCCTGCTCTGGGTAGGAAGTTAAAGTTGACACAGGACAAAAGTTTATGTTTCAAGATAAAAATCCTGTAAATTGAGACGCACTTTAAAATCTCCACTTATTGTTGAACTTCTTCCAACCACTTAACTACAAATATTTTATTTCATTCTAACAGCAGACCATTTTTCACAACATACCATCACATTTGAAGGAAGGACATTCTGACTTCTTAAGAAGCTATTGGTTTAGAAATAATAATAAAAACACATGTGAGGCTGTGTAGTGAGACTAAACAACACATTCAACGAGTTTGTGTTGTTTTCTTTAACATCACAACTGCAACTAAGCTCTTTATGATGAACTGTGAACAAATGAAGTTTCCGTACTGCATCACATTACACCAAAGGACACTGAAACTGGCACCAAGCATCACGGTGTCCTCTAATTCTGAAGAGATGCAAACACCTGGAGAGATCATCAGTGTTTCTGTGGCCTGCAGCCTCAGTGAAACACAAGTGTTGATTTATTTAGCTTGGTGAAATGTGCACTGTTGTCATGGAGTAATGCAGGTAATGTGTGGAATCATCTGGACTTAAACCAACAGCCTCTTAAAGAGCAGGATGAGATTTAGAGGGTATGCTTAGAAAGCCGATCATCAGCAGTCGTGGTTGGATGAACTGAATCTGAAAAGTCCAGTGCTGAAACGTTATCAGCTCTGAAGCCTGCTCAACACAAACATGACGTTTGATTAATCTCGACATAAAGTTATAGTTACTTCAGTATCAGATCAAGAGAGAGCTTTGGTGTGAAGGAGCCAGCTTTGCTGAGTGTCACAGTGTCTTTTCTTCTTCTCTTGTCTTAAACAGTGTATATACAGAGTGATGCCATTTGGCTCGGGAGCTGAAACTGAATCAGTCAACAAACTGTAAATGCCTGACTGTCAACTTTCAGTGTGCGCACAACGAGCAGTTTCCTCATACTCAGGCTGACATGAATAACACCATTTCTTTCTTCCGTTCTTCTTTTCTTGTCATGCCTTGTCGATTCAAAGAGTATGCATGACTGTGATGTCTGACAGACGAGAAAAAGATTCACCATTGGTTCTAAAAAATAAGACCCCCCCCCCTCTCTAATATTTCTTTAATGTCTTTAATATGTTATCTTTGCTCCTGTACCTTTTTTTCTCAACCTTCTCTAAAACGGAGCCTTCACCCTTTCAGAGGAAAAATCCAGACTTCTGGGGGTCCTGCAGGGCCGCGAGTCCTTCTGGGCAGGAGATGGGGACTTCCCCGGAAACAACTCCATTCCCATTGGGCATCAGACACGTCCGGATGTACGCTGCGTTTGTGGCTCTGAGGAGGCAACCGTTCTCCAACTGCAAAAACAAACAAAGGGGTCCATTTCCATATATTTTATAAAGAAAGATATCTGCTTGTATTAAAGTCATTAAATAGCACAAATACATTTTAAACCATAGTTCACATATTACCACAGTCTCTGAACTCAAAGTACAGAGCCCTGCTGAGAATAGCCTCGCTTTGTGCCTCCCCCTCCGTCCTGCGCTCGCAGCATTAGGTAATGATGACAGTCAAATTGTAGGTCAGCACTGCTCATGCTCGACTGGCCAGCCTGCCAGTATTTTTCTTTCAGCGACAGTCACTGACCCTGAAGAATAACAGTGGAGGCTGAATGAATGGATGCCTGCCGGGGTCGACCATCTCTGAGCCCGTCCCGACCTTATTCTATTCATTATTGTCCTCTCTCTCACTACTGCCTCTTCGCCCCTCTCTCATATTTGATTTAGTTTATCTGTGAGTTTGCTTTTCACTGGAAACACCAGCGACGCTCTTCATGCTTGGACAAGCAGAACACAATTATTCTAAAAATGAAAGAGGAGAAAGTCCAAATCACCATGTCCTTCATATTTACAGGGATTCTTAAGTGATTGTGCGGATGACTGGTCTTTGTTAAGAGAACGTCTTTTAGTGAACAATGCAGAATTGTTCTCCTGGTGAGAAATGTAAACCAGGGGCTCAAACTCCTGAATAAATCCTGCTTGTAACCTCCACTCTGCTTTGGTCTCATTACCTCGTTATGTTTTTACGATGGGAATGTCTCGGGCCGTCCAGATACAAGCCTCTTTGTACTCTGACTGATTAGTGTTTCCAGGATGACATTCCTCCATGCTCCGTCATTACTGGAAAAGAGGTTAAAAGAGAGATTCCTGCTTCTCCTGAGCTTTATGCTGTCTCATAATAATGATTCTGGGATCTGAGTTCAGCCCAGTTGCAGACATTGTGAATACGTTTCTTGCTGACATGAAGGATTCTTTGGGCATTTTCTGTCAAATAAAAGCGATGTGCATCTTAACCCTGTAACACCCCTTGTTGTAAAATTACAACGTCACCTTTAACCATCCTAAAAAACAATCTGTTATATTTTATCTTATTTTTTACCACATTTACATAGTCATTGGGTCCTATTGTTCAGTCTCACAATGCTATTGGATCTTACATTTGTTTACAAGTCACGCCTTCTGGCCATGAACTCACACAACCTCTCAAGGTTTCCTTCGAACAACAACTATTTGTTTCATTGGACTGGATTCATCAGATTCAAGTAAGTAATATGTCTTTTATATTTTTTTTGGTTGTTATTACAATGTCTAGAGCATGTACATATGTAGTTATTGTGGAATAGATGCATCAAATTTCATTTAGAGCTTGTTATATAATTGTTGCAATTATACAACACTGGGTGAATGTGGTAGTCAAAATAGCTGGCTTGTTGCAGTGGGCTCAAACAGGTTGTATTCCCTCCACTACACCACTGTCTGAAAGAGAGTATTTTCTTTATACATGGATATTATACATTCTACCCTTCTGTTGTGTTATGGTCAAGTTTGACTGATTTAAAAGTTTTATTTCTAAAAAATGTAGTTAATTTGATCAGCCTGACCTAAAATTCCATGACTTCGTCCACAAAGAGGATATCAACAGACAATTCAGTTCTGGGGAAAGGAATGTTCCTGAATGTGGGGTGTGGATGTAAGTGGGGGTATGCATGTTTTCCTTTTAGTATGATAATTGGAGCCATTAAGCCATTTACATTCACATTTACATTCAGGGTATTTAGCAGACGCTTTTGTCCAAAGCGACTTACCAGGCAGACAGTATTGTCTGCCTCGAAAACATTTCTACCCTGAACACCTAGTCCACCACCCTATTCTATTCCTTCAGGTTATGTACTACAATATAATAAAACATATATATATATACACATGTTAATTAATTTATATTTTATTCCATTGTTCCATTATTAGTGAAACTCCTTGATCGGGGAATTCATTACGTGGGAACAGCTAGGCAGGTGCGCCTACCCAACTGTAACCTTGAAGACGAGAAGAGCTTGAAGAAAAAGGGGAGAGGAAGCTATGACGTCAGAGTGGAGGGGAATCACAACATCTGTGCTGTCAAATGGTATGACAGCAGGGCCGTCACACTTGTGTCATCCTTTGCTGGACCTGAACCTGTGCAGAAGATTCAACGCTGGGAAAAAGCCAACAGAACCTACGTTGAAGTTGAGAGGCCTTACATTGTTGGTGCCTACAACAAGTACATGGGAGGTGTGTATATGTACATCTTCTGGCACACCATCATCCTCGCTGTGGTCAATGCCTGGCTGCTCTACAAGCGGGACTGTAAAGCGCTCAAGATGTCTAGCAAAGAGAGACGATGAACAGGAGACAGTTTCAGGCACAGCTAGCATCCTCTCTCATCCTGGTAAACGCAACACTTCAAACTCCAAAGAGAGGACGGCCATCTTCAGGCAAAGGGAGCCCAGCAACACAGACAGTGACATCAGGAAGCCCTCTGAATGCTCAGAAGAGGCCATCCAAGAGATGTGCACACCTCCCATTGGATGTACGCAACGATCTAGTTGCCCATTTCCCAAGGAAGACAGGGAGAGGACGCTGCAGACACTGCAATAAAGGATACACCAACACACAATGCAGAAAGTGTGATGTTCGCCTTTGCTTTACAGACGACAGGGACTGTTTTTGGGACTTTCACCACCAATGAAAGTCTTCATGACCAATGTCAAGAAAAGAAAAAAAGAGGGGGGAAAAAACCCTTAGTTGTTCTGAATTGTTCAGACAACAGAAATTCTGCTCCCAACTAAGCCCAATGTTGCAATATTACAACATTTCTCATTTTTTTTTAAAAAACTCTTTAATTTCTGCATCAAATGCCTCCTAAAACAACATCTGAAAGGTCAAATATTTTTTTTTTTAGGTTTTTCTATATTTGGGTCTTACAGGGTTAAATGATGAACTCATAAGTTCTTAACTTGAATATCTGTTCTATCTCTCAGCTTCTTCTAGATGACTCTGGTCTATTCAGTCAAAGCGCAGCGACAAGGTTCTAAGAAATACAAATGAAACCTGATTACTTGAACAACTCTCCGCGGAGAAATGATCCAGTTGAGTGTATTCTCGGACTGCGCTGCTCTGACCCATCTCCCCCTCTTATTTACATTGCATGTCTGGTCACATCATCACAGTTTACACTGAGCTCGATGCCAGCCCGCGGCCTCTGTGTGCTGACTCGGAAAAAAAATATCTATTTTCCTGACAGACAAAGAGAGCAGTGCAGGGTCGAAGGGTTGGGCGTTCTGCAGCCTTCAGTTTGTTGACGTTCTTCGATATTTGAGGAGAAACACAGACTTCAGGCCTCGTCCCCCAGCTCACATCCTGAGTCTGATTCTTAGAGCCAACAGTTCTGAGCAGAGCTGGCACATTCACTCGATGTGAGAGGAAAAGGAAACACAACAGAAGGTCTTCATTTTCAGGACGAGGGAGGGGAAAGCATTCTTCACCTTCTATTGGACAGGCAGCATGAAGCCTGTTTATGTAGACAAGCAGCTTCTGTGCTGTGGAATAATTCGTACTTATTTTTTCTTGAAGTGGCATTAAAAAGACGTCGAAAGATATATTTAAAAACTCTGATGTGGTAAATTGTAACAGGCGATGAATGAAGCAGCCTCAGAGAAACAAGTTATCCCTGACTGAAGATTCTGGTAATCTTGGTCTCTTACCTTGCTGTGGGCGGAGTCTTGTGTGACGTTACTGAACATGCTGTAGGCTTCTAATGGCGGCAGACCGCGCTGTGGTTGTGACAGTCCCAGTAACTGCTCTAACTCCAGTGCTGAGCTCTGACTGGGACACTGGGGTAAACACGACGGTGGTACCGGGGTCTGCTGCAGCATCGGCTGCTGCTGTTTCTGGAGAGACTGCGCCTCGTAGAGCTGCGTGTTGGCTGACTGGTAGTGACTAAAGCCGGGCATGGTGACACCATTCACTGCTGCACCCTCTGGATGATGAGAAATATTATAACCTGTGTAGCTGGCCTCCACATGAGGTGGAAAGGCTGTGAGTCTGTTTGGGGTGTAGGATCCATTCAGTCCGTGAGAATTCTGGAAGCCTGGCAGCGAAAAGCTCTGGCTGTTTAACTGCTGATGGGATTGGACCGGATGCTGGTCCTGCTGAAGCTGCCACTGTTGATTTAAGTCCAGAAGGTTTTTATGTTCGCCATTCAGCTGTGAGGCTTTGAATGCAGGATGTGGGTGATGATGGGTGTGGTTGTTTGGGTAATGTTGGTTCTCTGTCACCCATAGTTCCTTAGGAACACCAGTTAAAGTTGTTCCTGGCAGGGAGGCGGACTGAACCTCCCCAGGTTGAGTTTTGACTAACTCTCCTGTGCTCATATGCTGCTGCATCTGCTGTGACAGCTGGGTGATGGGTGCCCTGTTGCTGGGAGGAGCTCGAGGGACGGCAGGAGTGAGGACACTGTGGGCTGAGTCTGGGTTTCTGTCTTTGTCTGTTTCTCCACTGGTCCCGTTTTCAAGGGAGTCGTGGATGTAAGACAGAATTTCGTTGTTGGTGAGAAGGTCGTTAAGTGATGGGATGTGGTTGGGGTCCAGCTCCACCTGGATCATCCTCTCATCCAGCAGCAGCAGTTCCAGGTCCTCAGCGTTCAGACCCAGGTTTTCCAGGGCACTGAAGAGCTCACTGTTTGAACATGTTTCCTCTCCGTCCAGAGACAGGGAGTCCAGGGTAGTGAGCAGTGGGTCAAAACTTGAAGATTTGTTGTTACCCCTCTCCACGTCCCTATTAGATACAACACCCCAGCTGTCACTGTTTAACACCCCACCCACAGCATCACTGTCTACTTGCTGTTCACTGAAAAAGCTGCTGTGGAAGGACATCCTCGGTTCTACGTCCGGCTGGCACACATACACAGACCCATCCTGGCTCATCAGCACCCCCAGCAGGGACTTTGGGTCGATGTCGTCAGAGGAGCTCTTGTCCACTTTGCCCTTCTTTGACTTGCTGCCTTTAGTTTTGCCCTGCACAGAGTCAGAGAAGCCGTGGAGAGGATAACCGGTCTGGTAGAGCAGCGCCTCCCCGGTTGCGAAGGTGAAGGGAAGGTGCATCGACCTCTTCCTCAGGTGTTCCCCTCCCTCCTCGTCCCTGTGAAAAAAAGAACGAGTTAGAAAAAAGGTTTTTAAAAAAAAAGGACTTTCAAATGAAACATTGAGCTGGTGCTACACTTACACTAAAGGCCTCTGGGTGGCGATGATGTAGTCCGGTTTACCGTTCTTGTAGACGAGCCTGGCGTTAGCCTGGACCCACTTCCATCTGTTGTCCTTGGTAAGCAGCCTGAAGACGGTGAGACCACTCTCCCCTGTCTTTATCACTGGAATTACATCAGACAAGATGTTGGAGGCTCCATGTCACTGCTGTTTATGCTCTGCACACCCCGCAGTGTGCACACGCTCACACTGCATTTGCTCAGTCGGGCGTGCTGCAGCTCTGATGGAGGCTGCATGCTGATGTTCACTTTGGCTACATGTTACAAGTAATGTTTGCACACACCTACCATCACACACACGCCTCCACTAATCTCTCATCTCTGTGGTCTTGTGTTGTGTCTCCAAGTGTGAGTAACTGTGTTGCAGGTCGTGTTTCAGTTCTCTTTGTTTGGAGTTGGTGAGAAAGACTTTGGGTCAGCTAACATGAGACTGGAACAGTGCTGTTTGAGTTTTTGGGAACCCTAGATATAAAAACATCACTGTGACTGTCCTAACACATTCTACTCACTTCTCAAAGTGTCAATTCTACCAACAGTAAAGTCAAACTGAGGACAACTCATCATCTGGATCCAGTCTAGATCAGATTTAACCCAAACATCCAGCATGTGCTGTGCTATTTATTCAGAAGCTATTGATTTATCAACAGGGTCACTGTACTCTTTCTTTTAAAAGAGAGATCTAAATTCATTCAGTCCGGTTAAAGTTTGTTGTTTGGTTTGAGTGTTGTTTGAATATTGATGAGACAAAAATCAAGAAAGACTGAAACAGCGAACAAAATAGCGTCAGTATCAGAAAGAACATGTTGACGTTGTGCTCCCCTTCAGAGCTGTAACGCTCCCTGAGTATTTGTGCAGTTTAGTGTACAGACACTGATGGTGCAGCCTCGATTATACATCTTTTTATCGTTTTGATTTTCACAAAAGCACATTGAGCTGGTCAGGAGGTCTTCAGCTGAAAAAGAGAGAAGACTATTTATAAGAGTTGGAGAACTAGTGCCGCAGAGCATTTCACAGTCATGGCTGCATATTTTTAGCAGTAAAATCTACAAGATGCTGACCTTTAAAAGAAACTGCAATATTTATGTCTGTGGACAAACTCGTCCAAACAGAGAAGCTCACACACTCACTGACCTGTCACGTGACGTTACAGCCTGGCTCACTTCTTCTCCATAAAACTGTTATCACGCTGGATCACTTCCAACACAGACAGCTACAATAAGCAGAGGCTTTTCTATGGCCTCATTTGTTTACTTTCCTCGTAATCTGAGGGATTATCGGAGTAAATATCCGCGGCACAAACACTCCATCATGAAGCCTTTGTTCGAGTTAAAGCAGAGAAAAGGAGTCACTTTAAATGGGGTTAAACCTTTCTGCCTTAAAGCCACATTAATATGTTTGAAACTCTTGTTCAGCTCTGAATGTTTATTAGTAAAATGATGTTGTAGATGTATTTGATATAGATTCTGTGCGTCCTCCCATCTGTGCGTGCATCAGAGCGTTATCAACATGTATGTTTCCAAATACATATGCATGTAGTTCTGTTTCTGTATGCATGACTACATACATACAGCATGTGTCTTTGTGTGTTCATGTGTGTGTTTGTGTGTGTGTGTGTGTGTCTGGTAATAGTGCTTTGAGGGCGCCATGGTTACGACTAACCGGGTCATCCGGTACGAGAGCTAAGTAGGGCACTTGACTCTCGCTCGGAGATTCCCTCCATCAGCCGCAGACTCACACAGAACCATTGTTTGTGTGTTTGATTTTTTTTTTTAAGCCAATAAATCAGAAAGATAGTTTCACTCTGTGAGAAAGCCTACAGTGTTGTTTCAACATCTATGAAGTGTTCAACTTTAAACATCTAAATCTGTGATTTATCAGTAAGTGTTAGTAAGAAATAAACTGTGTTGATATTCCAAAGCACGACATGAAAAAGTAGGAGTCGTTGTCAAACAGAGCTCGCTCTCTTCTCTCACCACACGCTGTCGTTTTTTTAAAAATGCTTGGAACGTTTGAAAGTATTAAAGTAATTATAAGATTGCATCCATATCAAACATTTTTATCAACAATAGTGGCAAGCAAAAAGCTGAATGAAAGTGAAATAAACTGTGATGAATATCAGACTGGGAGCAGCTGGGACTTACTTCGGACGTGGTTTTCAGCGCAGTACAGCATGTCAGCAGCATGGATGAACTGATAGCCTGAACCACGAACTCTCAGCTCCGCCTCGGTGTAACCCAGAACAATTTTACCCCTGAAAATGCAGGAGATGAACCCAGAATATGAGACTTTACCACAGATGCTTTGTGCTTGATGAAACTGAAGTGAAAGCTTGACAATTGTACTTTGCATCGCAGGCCATGGGAGTAAAGTCCAGCTTGTGTTTGGTTCTGAAAATCATGTTTCTGGTCCTGATTTCCAGGATGGCTGGAGGCTGGAGGGGTGTTGCGATAGCGAACAGGGCAAGCTGTGGCGGGGAACTCTGTTCACTGTCGCTTTGCTCGCGGCTCTGACCATGGAGGAACTTCAGCCGCCCCTGGATGTTCAGCGCCTGAGAGGAGAGCATTTACAGATCATATCAGAGGAGAGAAAGCTGTGAATCCTTTTCCTCTGAGACTCATTCATGAAGCTTCAGCAGCAGACAAGTGAGAGCTGTTTGGTTTCTCCCTGTCGGTGAGCGTTAGTCTTATTTACCCTGCTGAGTAATGCAGACAGTAATCACACATCTGTAGAGCGTAAACGGACTGGTCCACTCATGTCTCTTACTGGAAACCCTCCAGCTGCTCTCTATTTACAAGCAGGTCATTCATTTATCTGGAGAGTCGCAGAAGACAATCTCCTTTGGAGAATTCACGAGATACTAAGACCAAAATGTACCTGACATATTAAACGATATGTTTGAAATGTAAGTGTTGTAATAACTCTACCTGAGGGGAGAACAACACAGGTTCTACTGCTTAAAGAAAACAACTTCCTGATTTTGTATGAAGACGTTTTTTTCACTCTGTCGACAGTGAAACGTCTTCTTTGGAAACAACAGACCCCGACTCTGATGCTCTGAAGCTTTTCGAGCAAAGAGGAAACTTGAGAGACGTTCGGATCAACATCAAGCGGTTTCCAACAGTGAGCTTTTTACAACCGTGTAAAACCTGAAAACACTTTCCCCTGTCTGCTGTCCTCCTCTAACCCCCTCTCTCACCTCGTGTGAGGACCCCCACTTCATCTGTTAGCTCTGCTTAATTGACCTTGGTGGGTTTAAGAGCCTGCAGCCGTGATGTCAGGAATCTAGCCCTGAATAGCAGGAGGGATTACTAAAACAAAGCCATAGTGACCAGCAGACAGGAGCAGAAACCTGGCTTACTGCTCACGCAAACGCACTGGGAGGGAGGACAGGTTCGAAGCCCCCCACAAGCCCTGCTGGAGAGTCCTCAGGCAAGATGAAGAACCCTTCATGCCTCTCATAGATGTTCAGTGTTTCACGTTAATTGAGTTTTGTTCAAACTTCGAGTTTATATTTTTACATTTTGACAAGCATTAGTAAAGTTTCCTCGAGTTGATCTTCGCAGCAGACTGATGTCAAATTAAACAGAATGGCTTCCTGACGAAAGCAATCGAACAAAACCTAGAAGATCTGCAAAAAGAAGGTGTAAAGCTGCACTATGTCTGATTAATAGTATACCATTAAATAAGCATGGGTTATGTGTTACTGGTTGGTGCCTTGCTCAAGGGAGACCCTTCCCCAGTTTTCCCCATCAGATTTCAGGGCTTTGTGCTGCCACCAATCCTCGGCATGTTTTTCCTTCTTATGTGGCTAATTGTCTTAGTGGATGTAGCGGTGGCTGCTAAAGAGCTACCAACTCTGACTAAGCAAGTTCCCCCTCGGCTCTCCACTCCTCTGGGTGGTGGGAGGATTAAGGCCCTTTTCCCCACGACCCTTAAGGCTCTCTTAAGACGGATTACAGGAGTAAATGGTGGCTTCTGATCCCTGAGGGACTCTGAGGTGGCACGCCATACTGTCAGCAGCACCAATGAGCCACAAAACATGACACCTTTGGATTCATTCTACCAGCTTGTTGTGAGTGGGTGGGCGATCATAATTTGTTGGTCAAGTGTGATAAAAGGAAGCAGGCGTGTAACAGTAATGTTCTCTTCTCGTGTATCTGAGGTTGCAAACTACCCTCACGAGGACAATTGAAGTTTGGCTGAATTGTCATTTCAGTCTCACCAAGAAGCCCGAGGAGTTGTCCAACAGACAACGGAAGCGGCAGACAAAGCCTCTCTCCAAGAAGGACGAGTTCTCAGGTGGAAGCTGGTCGGGCTTGTAGCTCACCAGGCAGGAAGAGGTCGACATGGACTCACCATCTGAGGACAGACACATAATTTCATCGGACTTCATCCTGATTCATACAAATAAAAAGCTTGAGTGAAAGCTCTGCCTTCAGAAGACAAGTGTATGTCACCTTGACCTTGTTTGTGTGTGTTTGTCAGGTTGTTTGTGTGTCTCTCAATAACCGCTGACCCTTACCTAATGCAAAATGACATGAGTGGGTGTGTTTGTTAGTACAGTCTGAGCGAGCGTGTGTGTGTGTGTGTTTGCTGTAACATTTAGAGCACATCTCAGGAGGCTTCAGTTAAAGGTCACTTCTCATCGCTCCTTCTGTGACCTCAGGTCAGCTTCAGGAGGGAATACTGTCAACATGAAATATCATAATAACAACAACAAAACATCCTCTTTATCATTTGAGAGTATCAACAAAAAGCAAGGCTGTCAGATAACTCAGTCCTATTTTTAACCTAAAGCTGCTGTTAACACTGACAAATATGTTGCCAACGTATTTGTGTAATGAAGACAGTTCCCCTGCTTTTTTTTGTTCATCACAAACAAGAAATGACAGAATATATGTTGTTGCTTTGTTTGTTGATTTTTACAAGAATCGTATTAAGAAACAGCTGAGCTGAAGTTCAGTCTTCAGACCTGTTGAGGGATTCGTAGATGGTTCCAGGCCAGCAGGGGGGTTGAGGGCCCAGTGAAGGTTGCTCCTGAACTCCTGCTGGTCTTCAGTGTGGATCAGCTCAAACACACTCTGGTGCATCACATCAGTCTGACGGGAAAACAGAGAATCATCCTTCATAAATAAACATTATGCTAAACCAAGGTGGAGATAGAGAAACAAATGCTAGACTGAACAGAAGACTGCATTAGTTTAGGTCGCGGGTCTATCAGCAGGTACCCTGAGGGGTGTGTTTGATTTAGGTTGCCTTGAAGTAAAGCCAAAAGTAATCAAGTGTCGCTGATCATTTGATCAAATAGTTGAAACGGAGCCAAAGACCTGCTGTGACCCTGATATCTGTGGTCCAGACCCAGCATGACCTGGCAGAGGACCAGCGTGGAACCGGCCTCCCTGAACGGGTCAGACTCAGGTCAGCAGAGAGGAATGTTGACAGCTGGAAGTGTTGTATGAAATGCTTTTTTGCAAGATGTCGTTGAATTCAGAGGTAAAGGGATTGATGCAGCAGTTAACGTTAAGGTGAATGGTTGTGCTAAGCTAGGCTAAGGTGGCGATGACTAGAAGCAGTAGAGTACGGATAGACACAAGTTATTTAGCTCTGCATTAGATAAGGACAAGCAGGTGTCCGGTTCTCACTCTTCTATGAATCATGGCTGGTGTCAGCAGTGAAGAAAAACAACAGAAAACATCATCCATGTCTCTTAACATGTATGTTTTCTTTCAACACCTCTTCTTCAGTTGAGTTGTGTTTTGTAGGTGTCTTGAAAGCTGTTGACACCCGAGGTTTTTTTTTCTTTCTGTGATGTGTTTTCATGAGCGATGACAGCAGCTCCAGCACAGATTTGAATGTGTTTGTTAAATGAACTGTGACGAGCATCAGGTGGACGGGGAAATCAGGGTTGAGGGGGGATGTTTGCACCCCCAGCGAGCCTGGAGAGTGTGAGTATGAAGATGTGTGTCTGTCATTTCGACGGGATGTTTGTGTGTACATGTCTGATCATCACAGTCGACATTAGAGCCTGGATCAAACGCTAACTTCCTGATCGTGTTTGTGAACTCCACCTCAGCAGAGGCACATGGACTGAAAGCTGCGAGCTCATTCTTCGTGTTTAACACTTGAAATTTTCAGAAAGGCTACCTGATGAAAGCCGAGGTAATCCTGGATGGTGTGAGAGCAGAAGAAGACGACTCCCTCGGCTGTCACCACCAGGACAAAGCCGTTCAGGGCCTGCACAGAAGAGACACAAAGTGTGTTTAATGTTTCTCAGTGTTTGGTTCATCGCCTAAAAAACGTGTCAGATCAGTGCCAGAAGTTACCAAGATAGTCTAAAAGGAAAACAGGAAAATACATTGTAATGTTCAACACATGCACTACAGATTTGAACCATTTGAACCTGCAGAAATCCAAATTTCTACGATCATCTGTTTCCTCCAAAAAAATGTTAAACTTTTCAGAAGAAATTATCAGAATCTTATTCCAGAGAGATGTAAGACTCCAACATGAGAAAGAAAGAACTTGATGGAAGAAAGGATGAGAGGGTATGAAAGACAAAGAAGGACAAATGAACGGGATGAAACATTTCCCTTGGGGTATAAAAAGAGAAGTAGAGGCAGAAGTGGACGTTGGTTCAAAGGGAAGTCATGGAGAGGAAAAGACGAGGGAGGAGAAGGAGGTCACTACTGGATGACTAACACTTCCATCATGGCTCCTCCTGGAGCCTGGGGGCTCTGCGAGGAGGTGATGACACTGTGTCCCGACACTGCAGAGAGCCACAGCGGCAGCCACCCACACCTCCATGATGAAGATGAGCTTCATAGAAACACAAACTTCATCTGAACTGACGAGCACTAATACACCCCTCATTCTGACCTCTAAACTGTCTCTAATGTGGCCATGGTTGGTTGATTACATGTTTCTGGATCACTATTTGTGCTCGGTGTGAATAAGACGACATAGCCGCCATGACATCAAGTCGGCTGTTGGTTTGAAGCCTGCTCTAACCCTGACCTCATTTACCCAATCAAACATGCTCTTACAAACTAAGAATAAAGGTTTACAAAATCCCCAAAGATAGATAGATAGATAGATAGATAGATAGATAGATACTTTATTGATCCCGAGGGAAATTCAAGGCATCCAGTAGCAGTATACAGACAGGCAGGACACAAGACATTAGTTACAATACACACCCGCTGTCCTCCCCCCCCCTCTGTATACAATAATCCCCCAAACAAGATTTAGCAGCCCCTATGTGACTAAGAGTAAACATAATTATATGTTAAACCTGTGCAGTTAGCATTAGCAATTAGACTTAAAACTTATATTAGCAATTAGACTTAAAACTTATATAGCAAAAGCTGCAGCCTGAAGTCTGTGACCACGCCTAGCATTTTTTAACACACACACACACACACACACACACACACACTGTACACAGTGGAGCAACATACAGGCACTGTGTATAAATATTTACTGTTGTGTTCATATGTCTGCAGAAAACACACCCCTCCCTCTCTCTCTCCTGAGACAGAGAGAGAGAGTGTGTGTGTGCTGTCTCTGTCAGATGACAGCCCAATGATGGCAAACAGTGTGAGGAAACACAGGAAACCTCTCTGTGTCTCTGTGACTGAGAGAATAAAATCCTTTGACTCAGATCATCTGTTTCCTCTGAGCAGAGGTTGTGTTGTCTAAAGCCAGAGCAGGCGGACCACTCAGTCAAAAACTGACTAGACTGTCCTCTTTAATGAAGCCCCTACACACACACACACACACACACACACTAGTTTATTGAGCAGGTTTTTTATGTACGATACGAAGACAAGGAATTTGTTTAGAGAGGTGCTGTGAAATGTCCAAGAATATTTTCTATGCTTTTACTCAATTTTGCCCCAACACACACACACACACACACACACACACACACACACCCTTCATCCAAACCCCCTCCCTTCAATAATAGATGTATTCACCGGCTCTGTATAATTCATGGTCCGATGTCTGTAATGGAAGAGAGCAGCTGAAGAGAGGAAGCTGCTGCCGTCCACGCTGAGCGGACACATCCTTGATTCTTTGCTGCAGTGGCCTATTTACTCCTCTGGGATCAATGCATGTACCAGTAATCATTAAGGTCACACAAAGCAGTGTGTCCATGCTTACTCACAGCTCCAACGTCAAAGGGGAATAGTTTCAGGGATGATGACAACGCCCACGTCCTCGGCACGTTTCTACTGAAATGTTTTGAGCGACGTAAAAATATCTTTATCTTCTTGAAATCGGGGCAGTGCAACTGATAACAAATGAACATTGACCACAAGCTGAACATTACATGGACAACACCGAAGGGCGACTGGCATAATGGTGGTGGAACCACCTGGAGGCCGACCTGATGTCATTCAGGAGGTTGTTTCCCCTGTCATAAGACATGTCATATTCTTTTCTAGAGAAGCAGCCATATTCACAGTGTAACAGATAACAGAAGAGCGAAGCAGCAGTAAACACTGTGGCTCGCAGTTCACCAACCTGCAGCAGCAGCTCCCCCTCAGGCACGTGAGCGTCCACAGAGCCGGACGTTGGTCTGTCATGGCTGTGATCGTGGCTGCTCTTGTTGATGCCGTTGGACAGCTGGTTCTTCAGAGCCACTGCAGGGAGAGGAACAGTGAGTGACAGGGACTTTTATACAAAACAACATTACTGCTCTATTTGGGACTCTTTGACAAACATAATCAGCAATTTGCAGACATGTTGAAACTGTTGTTGGATCTACAGCTCAAGTTATCGTTCTCACTTCTTCACCGGACTCTTCATCAGGATTAAGAGTTAGACATTTGGAGACGTATCTGCTCCTCATATTTTAGAAGGCTAGCTTTATCTGCTGATGTTTGCTTATCATACATTTTTGAGGTTGGAACCTGCAACTTTTGACCAGTTAAATTGATTGTTGTGTCAAACAAGAGGTTGTTGTATCGATGGTCATAACAGGGTGAAGATTACGACTTCAACTGGTGTGAATCACAGACTGAGAGAAGGTGACACTTGAGGGATAAACACCTCTGCAGAGGCAGTGAGTGCATTTCAGGCCTGAAGATAGAGGGAGTAACACTTTAAAAGGAGGCGAGAAGAGGAGGAAAGCAGAATCAATATTAACAGAGTGTGACAGACAGTAATCAGGATTTCTGTTTCACTCGATTAGCCTTCAAACAAATTGATCAAATCGATCTTGAACAAAGTTTATTGAACGTTATTTTAACTGAAAAATGTCCCGCACACTCAGGGAGACAAAACATCCCAGAGGGGTTTCTCTGTGACCTCAGATCAGGAGAGAAAAACATGGCGGCCGGCTCTGTGCCTTTGACCGCTTCGTGAAGCTTGATTGAGTGGTCTGAAGGAAACAAAGAGCTCTTCTGAAGCAGCAGCACAGACGTTAATGGAAGAGGAAGTCTCCGAGTGTTGCAGACAATGCAGACAGCAGAAGGTTGGCCGACACAAACAGCTCCTTCTGATTGCGACCCACTTTCCACACAGGGATCAATAAAGCTCCACGGTATCTCTCTTTATTCTCATTAATGGAGTCTTTGTGTGCACCAGCCTCACAGTTAATGACAAGGGACAGAAAGAAAACACAATCCATGACATGGATCCAGGGACAAGTCAAAGTTGAACTATTCATCTGGATTTCCAGTTTCACTAATGACACAGTGGGGACTGTGCCGAAAGCTGGCTGTTAAAGCCTCCCTTTTACGTCCTACAAACTGTTTCATACCTCAATACTTTTTACTACTACGTGTTTTCAGAAAATAAGCTGCCCTGAGATTCCTGTCTACTTTCTCTTTAAAAGACTTCTTGTCTACATATTGCAGATATCATGTGTGTCACCTCAGCCTTAAAGTGTGTTAGAAGAGAGCTTCTGCTTCGGCCCACTCCTTTTGAGCAGAATTACAACTGCTCAAATAAACAAAATAAAATAAAAAATAAATAAATAAATTCAAATAATCTGTGATTTTAATGCAGTAAGACAGAATCAGTTGTAACCCATTTGCAGTGACTGTCATGTTGTTTTTCATCTCGACTAAATAAACACCTCCTCATATAAAAGTGAATCCTTACCAAGCGCCACTGTTGGCCACACAGCTCAGTGTGGTGGAGGCTCAGAGGCCGAGAGAGGGTGCAGGAAAAGCATGTCGACTATCAATAATTAAATGCTCGGTTGGGTGGAGGGGTATTTTGCGCCCTGACGTCATGAACAGAAGCCGCTGGCAAGAAAAAACAGCCCGAGGCGACCAGGAGGAGGAGGAGGAGGAGGGGAGGAGAAATCTGTTGGCACGACGGAGGGCGACGAGGACACCAACAGCCGATAAAAACATCACAACAAACGCTCTTCAGGCCTCCGAGCCACTTCACAAATATCCGCACATAAACATGAAGGCAGCTATATACATCCACAGGAAGTGGATCTTTTAGGTAAAACCACGAGGCCAGGAGGATTTGACTTTATTCTGCAAACGTGTGTATTTCACTCAACAGCGTTTACTTATGCTTGCGTGATAGTCAGAACCTAACAAATGTAGAAATTATTTGTTTCCATGACAACACTCTGTGGATATAGTCATAAAATGTAAAGACAAACCGCAGCAAGCGGATTAAAGTCTCTGGAGCGCGCTGCAGGGACGAGGACACAAAAACAATGACTCGTCTAATCCAGCATCTCATCCCCCACCCCAAGCACCACCACCTCCACCAAGACCACCACGACCCCCAACACCTCCACCAAGACCACCACGACCCCCAACAGACCACCACGACCCCCACCACCTCCACCACACAAGGTTGACATCTTCAGAAGGTTGAAGGGGGCGCAGCAGCAGCAGCGGGGCTGAAGAGGGGAGAGAATCTCCCAAAAGAAAACATTCACAACAACAAGCTGCAAACCACAACGTGTTTGTTTCAAATATTCATGAAGAACCTTCAATGATTTATTGTATTATTTGTGTCAACATATCTTCAACTTAAGTTTCTTAAAATATTGTTTTAATACACAAGATGATTCTGAATGTTTAGCTCGAGCTTGAAGAGGAATGACCACGTGACAGAGGCAGAAATAAAACACAATGCTGTCGTATTACATAAGTAAGCACTAATCGGCTCGGAGCAAGGGGCAGATGGCCTCACTTGGAGACAGATGTGGATGAACACACACACTGGAAACACACCAGTTTGAATACTGTGCCATTACACATCAAACTGGACCATCACAGATTCTTTTTTTTTTTTTTTTTTTTTTTAAAGATTTATTTTTGGCCTTTTTTGCCTTTATTGTAGAGGGAGGACAGTGGATAGAGTCGGAAAGGGGGAGAGAGAGTGGGGAGAGACATGCGGGAAATGGCCACAGGCCGGACGCGAACCCGGGCCGCCCGCGCGCGAGGACTAAGCCTCAATACATGGGGTCGCGCGCACTGCAGCTGCGCCACCGGCGACCCCCCATCACAGATTCTTTTAAAAGCAAGATGTCAACACAATGAAAAACTTGAAGTGTCATTAAAGTGGACGGACTTTCTGATTCACGTCAGTCTGCTGCGTCACAGGAGAGTAGATGTTTGAGCTGCAGAAACAAGTTTGGCATTCTCTTCTCCTGCACTTCATGAGATGGAACAAAGTCTGACAGACTTTATTGCTTATCTTATTTTATGTGAGAAACTCAAAGATCCTCTGACAGTAGTTTGCATCAGACTAAAAGTAGAACAGTCTGTGTGTAGCCTCACCTAAACCTTAGCTAATTCTCCCACCAGCTCTCAGCCTCTGAGTCAGAAATGATGTCCCTGCAAAGGGCAGATGCAGGTTAAATGCATGATGGTTGTTGGAGTCAAAAGTTGAAAAGTGGGCTCTTGTCTCCCCCCCATCTTTCTTCAAACGGTCTGTAAAGCGGTCGTGAGTGGATTATCCCGCCGTGTTTTTATTCTCTGAGGCTTTCATCTCCTCCCACCTCCTCGCTGCAAAGCAGCAGTCTCTTCAGACATACATTACTGCGTGGCTGAGGCTTTGGGACAGGGGTCGACTCATGGCCACAGGCAAGAGGAGCTGACCTACAAAACGTTTAGGTTGTATTAAGACATTAGGAGGAGAGGGGGTCCAACATGGTTCATGCGCTGTGGTAGGGAAGGGTCTGTTGGCCTGTTTCTGCAGAGTTAGTCAGTGACACAGACGTCTGATGTGCCTTTATTCAAAGGCTAAAGTGTTGGACAGTTTCAGGCTTTGACAGTCTGCAGTTTGACTCTTAAATGGACCAGTGAATGCTAATTATTTACTGACTATTTCACTATATTTGATGAAGAAACGTTGCCAAAGTATTTTTTGGAGATTGAAAAGAAGAAATCCCTGAATAATGCACCTATATGACTTTTATTAAGTGTGCTGTTGTATCGGAACTGCTAACCATGTTGTTTGATTTTTGCAGGAATTATCTGGTTTTGGTTTATTAGCTCAATAATCAAGTGCTACTCTGACGTAATCCTAGTCGCACTGAGGAGGAGGTAAACCAACCTTGTGTCCTGTGAGTAGTTTGAGCTGTTAATGAATCCATTCAAATGTGGTTTTAAGCCTCCTGTTTTCGATTAAACGTACACACACAGGACTCAGAGATTCCAAACATGAAGTGAGGCTGTTTGCTGTTGTTGGACAGATTTCAAATCTGCTTTCTTCAATAGCAAGTCTGGGAACCCATTCAAGTCTGCCAAACTCACATACACACACATCTTCATCCCCAAATCCATCTGCTATGCCCCTAAGCCTGCTAACTCCTTGACAAAGCCAATCCTCTGCACTTTAGCACTTCTTAAACAGAGCCTAAATCACAGACAGTCCAGACACAACATTCACGACCTGAAAATCCCCTTCCAAACCTCACCTAAACCCCCACCCTCAGCCTTCATGCTGAACCTGTACAAACCCCACTCTTTATCCCCAGAGACTGCAACGACTGTGAGTTTATTTTCAAGCCAATAAAAGATCGTTTTTAGCATTCAGCTGAGGAAAACGAGACCTCTGACACAATGCTGTCTACCTGTGTTAGCCTCATTTTTACAGACCTGTATCTGGCTTTCAAATTCATTTTCACACCTGATATATTTCACAGTCTCACACTCCGTTTTGGCCTTGAGAAAAGTCCCTCTGACCTCCTTTCTTTTTACTTGAAACCTTCCACCACTGTCTGTTTTCTGCTGCTGTGTCCTCAGGTTCTGTGTGAGGTGTGAAAAGGCTATTTCAGAAATTCAGCAGGAAGGACTGAGGAAGGGAAGAAAAAGAGACAAGCAGCTGTTTTTAGACCACATGTCAACATTTACAAGCTTTACTTTCTCCCTCTGCCTGTCTCATTTTTAAAAAAATGTTGCGTCATCTTCCTTTAACTGCAGGTTATTCTAACAGAGATTTTATGTGTTTTTTTTCTGTTTTCTTAATCAAAGCTTCACAGATCTCACCTGCCTCTGGTTGTGTTTTCTATGTCATGTGGGTGATGTGTTTCATACCTGAGAAGAAGCTCTTGGTGCGAAGGAAGCTGACGCTGAGCCTCAGGATGGACAGTTTGTCCAGGCTGGAGATGACATCATCAGGGAAGGGCAGCAAGCTGGCGAGCCGGTCCAGCTCCGAGTTTAGACGGTCCCGGTGCCGTTTGGACGGGTTGGACTTGGTTCCTTCGGCTGGGGCAGGTTTAAGCCTGAATGTTGAGGAACTTTAGTGATATATAATGAGCTTTAATGGAGTGTCACAATGAGTAACATCTGGTAAAGGTGGCTAGCATGGATTACACATTACTTTTTATATTAAAAAAAGGCTGGTACTATACAAATAAAACGTGTCACAGTGTCTTTAAGAACACATTACAACACAATGGTAACTAACCCTAAATGTAGGGACGACTACTGATGAACATCCTGCTTTTTTTGCAGTCGTGAACAAAACCTGGCCAATTTGCATGAAAAAATAAGAATAAAACCTTTTAATATTACATGAAAGCTAATCATTTCCTGCCTGATTAGTGTGATGTCTTTTTTCTTGGGTGGATAAATGAAAGCTTACCGATTGACTTTGCACTGACTGACCAATATTATGTCACTTATCATCAGATTTATTTGTATTTATATAAACATTGCTAATGTGTTTGAGCCAAAATACTAACACCGTTATGGTATTACAATCAGAAAGAAAAAACATTTTTGGATTCAAATGACTAAAGTACTGATGAGAAAACATTTTAACTCCCTATAATAATTAATGAAAGTATAATCCTCTATAATTTACCCCTTCTGCGCTGGTTTTCTTCTCTTTCGTCCCGCATACATGTTGTTCATCTATTCACTGTGGATGTGAAGGAAATCCATAAACTTGGACCAGCTCGGAGTCCGGACCCTGGAAACCAGTAGAAGCTCTCTCTGTCCGATGGGAACCAGTAGCAGTACTCCTTCTTCTCCCGGGATCAGCAGCATGTGATTTCTGATATACGGAACACAGTTTCTTTTTATATTAACTACACTGCGCTATTTACTCTATCTGGTTAGAAACGGTTATTCCAGGTCGCCATAGCAACAACTACATAAACGTCTCCGTGTGAGTTAACGGTCCAGCTATATCACGACGATATTTACGAGAGTAGCGGCTCTTCTTCTCCGGTTATCCCGTCCACGGAGCACAAAACCGCAAGAAAAAAACAACAGTCGGTTAAAACTCACATCGTGGGGAAGAAATTTCACGTACTTCAGTTTAAAATGAACCGTTAAAAAGTTAAATCTCTCCTCCTCGTCTCTGTCCTCCTCCTCCGGCTGGACCGCTCTACCACCGACGCGCGCGCTTCCCGGGCACTGATTTGACGTCGTGCGCGCGCAGGGAGCTAATGTGACGTAGACGAAAAAAAAAAACGATCGACGTTAAATATATATATATATTTTTTTAAATAATTTACCAACATATGTTTGCAGTTTTTTTAATTGATTTACTTATTTTATTTCTATACATTAATCTAGAATTTCGTGTGTCAATATGTAGTGTTTTAATCGAGGTCATGCATTTGCACATTTTAGTGTTTAAATAAAGTAATTAAAAAAACTGAATTAAGAATACATTATTATTATTCATTATTAATGTACATAATATATTTACTATGTTTTTTAGTTTAGCTTGTCTGCTTAATATCTTAAAACCTGCTTTGGGACCATTTGAATAAACAGGTTAACGACAAAAATAAGGAAATATTTAACCCTTTTTGGCCCAGTTTAGTCCTTCAGTAGAATCTTTTTAAGGCTTAACTGGGAGCAAATTGTCATACAAGAATTTTGATATAAGCGCAAATGATTTAAAGCCCTAAACCCCCAATAAAGGAGCGACACTGCCGTCTAGTGGACACTGCCTGTTATCACATTTTAAAGCACAACATGTTTTCCAAATCCATTTGAACATATAAATAGGTATAAGATTGCAGAGTATTTTCAGTTTCATTCCACAAAATGTTGAGAGTGAGACAAACCAACAAAGGAATTATTTCCCATATATTTTCTGGACATTCTTAGGTCAAAATAATAAAATACAACATGTCTCTCGTGCAGAGGATTGTGTGATCAGATCACCTTTAATATGGTCAGCATTAAAGGATAGACTCAAACACTCATACACTGTTTAAGGCAAAATGTTGACTGCAAATCCACAAAATGTGATAAGATTAAGAGATACAAAAAACAAAAAAGGTTATATGTTTTGCATATGCTGTGCAGAAAATGTACAAAAAATGATAGGTGTGAGTAAGGTTAAGGCAATATGACAATAAAATACGCAATATACGAAAAAAAGAAGAAAAGAATTATATATTTATATACAGGTACACAAAGATACTGCAATTTGGAGCCTTGGCTTCCAGGGGTTTGCAAATGAAAGTATAATAAGTACAAACACTATTGTTTTCTTTTAGAGGCAAGTAATAACATATATTTATATTTTTATTATATTTTTGATGAAAGCACTGTGAATATTTTTAAGAGGAGAAACTAAGCGCATCATGTTGTGCTGAGTCTACATAATGGCCATCTTCCATCTGTGTTTTTTTTTTTGGTCTGATTTATGACTTTTGGTGAATCTGCTGTCAAGGCACACTTGTTTGTTTTTGTTGGAGAGCATTAAAAAGCCCCGCCAAGTTGAAAAAATGAACTCTAAGCTAGTCATCCATCAGTTCAGTCTTTTCAGAATGACTATGGCTCAATCGCCTCGAATATTCAGACGAGTTCCACGAACGGAAACGTATGAAAACTGAACCAAAGAAATAAAAAAACAGAAACGTAACGGGGTGCTGAACTACACTTCCCAGAATACCTTTCAACACCTGTCAAAGAAAGGCTTGTTTGTTGCTGATGCAGCATTCACATCATGTGGTGTTTGTTATATTCACACAACTTCCTCGCTTTCAGGGAAAATGAGGTCAAATGTACGTTTCTCCTCCCACAAAGGGTTTCACGGAGAAAATGAAAGTTGGTTTGTATTTTAAATAATCTCATAAATGATACATTTAGTGAGGTACATGTTTGAGACATGTTTTTTACTCAAAAACGACTGAAAGAAATTTTTGAGGCATTAAAGAGGACCAAGTTATGAATGAAGAATTCTGTCCAAAGTTGTTTTACAAGCTAGAAACTGATTTTTTATGGTGACTCCCACATGACGTGAATGCAGCATCATTCTGGTTACATTTTTTACACTTTCGTTTCAACCACGACGACAATCATTCTGGTCTTTTTCCTGCTGAAAATAGTTCTTGAGATCACAAAAAAATATGAAGATCTGTTCTCCAACTTGTCCCTTTGGTATCCTGTAATTTAAAGCATCACAGTTTGTTACTGACTGGTGTTTTTGGTATTTAGGTCAAGTTTGCTGTCACTATTTATGTTTCGCAGCCTCTAAAATGAGCTGCTTTTTCTCGGAGAGTAAAGTACAAAAAGTGCTGATTCAACTTGTACGGACAGAAGTCAGATTTATGGCTCAGTACGGGATGAAATGACTCACATGTCAACCTTTCTATTCGCCGTTTCCTCTCCATCTAAGTGCTCAATGTGTGTGTGTTGTTTTTTTACAATCATAAAGAGGTTCATTTAAAAGGCACTTAAAAGTTTCCGCCCCTTGTGTTTTTTTTTTAACATGTGAAGTGTTTTCCATTTTTTTCCTCATTTAAAATATTCAATAGCTGCCTTTAACTGTTTTACTTCTGTGTTTCGCTGCCAGACGATCATGGATACACCCGTCCGAGCGAGAGCGTCGATAAATTAACCACAAAGATATGAACAGAAAAGAGGAAGAGGACGGACATCTGTTGTGGAAAATATGAAGAACCAGTCCACTCGTACAGTCAGTGGCTTACTGATGAAGAACCAAGTGATTATAAGTCATGATTTATCTTTTAAAAAACCTCTTTTAAGGCGGTGACTTGCTAAAAGAATTACAAAAAAAACATCAAAAATGTGTCTTTTTTTATGTCGAGCTCGATTCAGATAGTCCTTAAAATGGAGTTTATGATCCAGTTCGTATAAAATACAGACCATGAGGTCTGTTAGGACTTGCTTTGTGCAAATGTAAGTTTTAGACACGTTTTAAGGAATATTTGTCTTTAAGGAAGCGCTTCGGGGTTTGTGAATACTTCTTTTTACAATGCTTTGGCAAACAAAATAGTGCAAAAATATCTTAATGATTGGCGTGGGGGAGTTCATGTGAGGGCAAATTCTACTTTGGTTTCCATCAAAATACGAATCTTTCTAGAACAAATGACTCAACTTTGAGCAGACTGTCCCTTTAAAGTCTCAAAGAGTCAGTTTAAGGCACCGTCTGGATTTTGTTCTTCCCTACAACAGGAAAACAACAGAAATATTGAAGAGAAGAAGAAACTGGCTCAACAGCTGAATGCTTTTAGATGATATAAAGGAGGCACTAAGAAGCAGCATGGTGTGTTTAAACAGTGAAATCTGTCTATTAGTCATGTTGAAGTGGTGACGTTGTTGTGCGTTATGTCGTGACACCCTGACGGCGAAGCGGAGCTCCCTCCCTGGGACAATAAAAGAGCTGAAATGAACTTAAAATGTAACTTTCAAAAGGACACAAACGGCAAAACTAAAACGAGGAAAGAAGATATCATTCATCCTTCTGAGCGTTCGGATAGAAAGCAGATCGTTAAGGCGGCGTGTTTGTGCGTCGGAGACAGCAGAGGATTCACAGGAGCGCCTTCGTTCTTTCCTCTTTCAAACTCGACTTACAGGTGGAAATCATTTTTAAATGTTTCTCGCTGAACAGCCTCGTTTCTTTTTATTTGGAGTCACCTGACCAAACTGCACTCAGTCCTCATCCTCGTCATCCTTTTCTTATAAAACCAAAAGTAAAGGATTAAGCCAAAAACCAAGAGGCGCCTTCGCCACATACATGTTAGTAAAGGAGCCTTGTAAAGTTAAGTGCATCATATTTTAAGAGACTGGACTCCTCACATATGTATTTAACAGATGAGGATGGAGAGGTATTCCAGCCTCTGATTGGGTGGATCCGTTCACCAGGGCAGGTTGATTATTCAAAGCATCGTTTTCACATCACTGCTACATGTTGGGGTTTGTTTCTGAGTGTTTCTAGGATGATTGTGAAACATCAAACATTAAAAAGAGACGCTCGTCTCGTCTTCTGTGGCTGCAGAGGGTGTAAATTGTCTCAGCCACCGGGGGGCAGTAATGAGTCGATTTACAACAACCATGATGTGACTCAAAAAATGAACTTTCAGGAAACTCTGATGGCTTTAACAGTTTCTAGGATGTTGATTTAATTCAGTGTAACTTTAAGAAGATTTGAAGGATTTTGGCTTTGCAGGAAGTTTAGTTGGTTCTACAAGAAAAGAAGTGTGAAGAACGAGGTTTCCCAGGAGTTTAGTTGAACTACCAAACTCTTTCTATTTTGCTTTATATTCCCACCTTCAGACCAATGACTCATCGTTTGGAGACTTACTAATCCCGACATCGATTCCTTTCAGGTTGTCCTCGATCTTTACTTCCTTGTTTTGGTACAATGCATCGAGCTCCGAAGAAGGAATCCAAACTTTCTCTGTCCTGAACTCAAACACTTCCACTCTTTCGGCTTTCATCGCTGCTCCTGAATGTAAATCAAAAACAAGTTTCTATTCCTCGTCCTTCTCGGCAAGTTTCAGCTCTTCAGTCTGCTCCGCTCGTTTCTTTTTAGAGACAGGAGTCTTTTTTTTTCTTTTCTTATAAAACTGCTCTTTCAGTCTGATTCGGGATCCTCTGCCGTCAGGAAGTCAAAGCGGCCATTTTTTATTTGTTCTCTGAGTAGTATGCGTTCCCGTTGGGCAGCGAGGAGAAGGGGAAGCCTCCGTTGACTGGATGGCTGTTGATCTGTGGGAAAGGAGAGACGACAGGTTAGAGCTGAAAAAGAAGAATCGTGATGTGAAGAGGAAATCAGGACAAACGGTGAGAATCAGAAGTTGTTGTGATTTTGGTTACCCGTGTCTGTTCACTGAAGTTTAAATACGGCTGCTGTTGCCCGAGCAGGCCGTCTGGGTCCAGGCCGCTGGTCATTTCGCAGGTGAGCGCCGCCTCCTCCGGGCTCGGCATGGCCGTCATCCCTGGCACGCCTCCGGCTCCGGGCAGACTCTGATAAAGGCACGACGGTTTGGAAGGGATCTGGGTGTTAGAGGGGTTCAGTCTCTGGCAGGACGACACCTGATTGAGATGGACTCCGTTGACAGGAAGCGACTGGGCGACATTTCTGAAGCGACAGCTGCTGGTGGGCGCCAGAGGGGGCTGCTGCACGCTCTGCTGGACAGGAAAAGGTACATTTGAAGTCTCTGTAGTCCTGAACATGGTCCCGCCGTTGACGGCGTTCTGGCCTGGAAGAGGAGTTCTCTGAAACCCAGGCATTTGATTGAGGCTGGCGGCCATCTGTTGATGCCCGCCGGAGATCAGCTGCTGCTTCTCCAGCGGCCAGGGCTGTCTCTGACTCTCGCCGTTTTGAAGAGCGAAGTGGCCCTGAAGGTGGTTAGACATGGCGGCAGGAAACGACGGCTGGCTTGAAATATTTTGGCCGAACGTTTCAACAAAGTTACCCTCTGGGTTTGTGTTGACAGAGTTCCACTGGTTCCCCCGAAAGTTGAAGACGGGTCGTTCTGCACTTTGGTCCTGGAGGCCAATTTGTAGGTTTGGCGCCCTCATCTGAAGGTCATTCTGGATTGGTGGAGCCATTTGGTTGGACTGAATGTGATTGGTTTGTCTGAGTGTGAATCCTTCAAAGTTGTTTTCGTTAGCGGTGACTTGTAGGGTCCTCAGCTTGTTCTGTGTTTGACCACAAGGATCCACTTTGGAGGCACTAAAGGACATAGGAGCGCCGACATTTCCCGCAGAGCTCAGCTGAAGAGCAGCAGGAGTGGGGAGGGTTTGCTGGGAGGCGATCTGCTGCAGAGTGGGACCATTAAAACCAGAAGAGGTCTGCTGAGGAAGAGCCATGTAGGAGAATTTTGTCATTCCGATAACTGCAGTTGTTTGCCCGGGTAACATCTTTCCTCCGTTTGGAAGGATCGGATTTGTCTGCTCCGGGTTCCAGCTGAAGTTCTGCTCCCCGCTCTGCTCAGGATTAAGGTTCTGGAGGTCCATCGTGGACAGGCAGGGGGGGAAGTCGTCGAAATGATCGGGCAGCTTGAGGCCGCCCTCCCTCTGCAGCTGTTCCTCCACATAGGACAGGATGTCGTGGTTCAGGATGTCGTTGAGGTCCTCGTCCAGCTCGCAGCTGCTGTTGCTCATCTTCAGCAGCGTGCTCTCCCAGCTCTTCAGCTCATCCGGCTCCACATCCAGAACTTCGGCAAGATCGTTTTCCTCCAGGATCTGCTGCAGGGAGACCATCATGTCCTTCACCGTGCCCTCAGACTTCACCAAACTCCCCATCCCTGGGGTGGGTGTGGTGTCCAGCCAGATGTCTCCGGGGACGCTGACGGTGGCGTGCGTGTCCTTGAAGGCGACGTCGTTGAGGGCGATAAGCGTGTTGGCGTTGTTTTCTTCACAGTAAATCGACTGGTCCTGATTCAGCATGCAGCCCAGCATTGAGTTGGGGCTTACGTTGTAGTTGTCTAACTTCCTCTGTTTGGGGGCGGAGCACGGGTCGGGCACCTCAACAGCGGGAGCAACATCGTAAAGGATCCCCTCTCCAGTGGCGAAGCTGAACGGCAGCGACAGTCGACGCTGATGCAGTTGCTCTTCACCTTCTTCATTTCTGTGACCAAAACAAGAACGGCTCGTTTCAGAAGCAGTCAAACAAGCAGAGGATCAGCTTCTGCACTTCTGCATTCAAATTAACCAAACGTGTCGCTGAAAGACTTTAAACAACTCACGTAAGCGCTTTCTGCCGGGCGATGATGAAGTCTGGTTTCCCTCCTTTAAAAATGAGCCTGGCGTTGGCCTGAACCCAAACCCACGTCCTGTTTTTCGCCAGCAGCCTGAAGACGGTGAAGCCGCTCTCTCCTGTTTTCATCACTGGACACAGAGTCAAACAATCAGTCTCTTACGCTCATCTTTAAAATGCTTCAGTGTGTTTGACTTCCTTCAGACTTACTCCTGATGTGGTTGTCTGCACAGTACATCATGTCTGCAGCGTGGATGAAGTTGTATCCTGAGCCTTTCATACAGAGCTCCACCTCATTGTAACCCAGGACCACCTTCCCTCTGCAGGGCACAAACAACAACAACAGAAGGTCACAAAACAGCAACACCAAAAACATGTTCTGCTGTGTGTGTGTGTGTGTGTGTGTGTGTGTGTACCTGGTGTCGATGCCCATGGGCGTGAAGTCCAGCTTGTGTTTGCTCTGGAAGAGGAGCGTCTTGGAGCGGATCTCCAGGATGGACGGCGCCTGCATTGGCTTGGCGATGGAAAACAGAGCGAGCTGCGGGGGAATCAGCGTCCCATCGTCAGAGACGCGGTTCTGACCGTGGAGGAACTTCAGACGCCCTCGGAAGTTCAGGGCCTGGAGACACACGGATGGTTATTAGAAATGAACTCAAATCACAGGAAGGTTTTATAAACTTCATTTAGCCTAAAAAGTAAGAAGTTTTTTTTTGTTTTTTCATCCTCTTCAACATCGTGTTTTACCAGGAAGCCAGACGAGTTGTCGAGCAGGCAACGGAAACGGCAGCAGAAGTTTCTCTCCAGGAAGGACGAGTTTTCAGGCGGGATGGACTGAGGGTCGTACGCGATCACATTGCTGGTGACCTCTGCAGAGCTCTGCTCGCCTGAGGGAGAAGGCGTTTTCAGAATCAATCCAGAGATATCACAGGTGATTGTCAGAGTTTGTGCGTTTGTTTGTTTGTTTTGACTGACCTGGACTTTCGTCTCCTCCGTTCCTGTGGCTCTGGTTCGGGTCGAGAGCGAAGTGAAGCTGGCGTCTGAACAGCGCTCGGTCGTCTGTGTGGATCAACTCGAACACGCTCTGATGGACCACGTCCGACTGAACACAGACGCACAAATCATCATGAGACAATTCAATGATTATCAAAATGTTTAATCTATCATACAACTCTGACTTTTCCCATGGAGTCATTTCTTCTACTTGGATGATGAAAAAAAAGTTTTAATTATTAAAAAAACAGCTGTTTAACATCTTTCATATCAAACTCGTAAAAGGTCAAATAAGGAGGATAAATGTACATGAAATACATGAAAGTAATGAGTAAACACAGCACTCTTTGAAGGTTATTCATATTTAATCATGCATTATCCGAGCATCTTTCCGAACCATTGACTCATTGTGTCCCGTCAGCGTTTCTGGCTGAACTCCAGTCAGCGTGCGCGGAGTCAGCTCTGCCTGCGGCGGCGTGTTGGCAGCACAAGTGTAAACGTTCAGAGTCGCTAAATGAGACTGCTTACATGTTCCTCTGCTGCACAGAAACCTAAGTGTCGGATTCACCTCACTCATGGACTTCGTCTCCTTCTTTAAATCCTCTAGACCTCATTATTAAATCTTAAAGAAAGACGACGAAGAAGAGAACAGAAGGAGGAGGAGGAGGATGTAAAAAGAAGGAGAAGGCAGAGGGATGAAAAACAAGAAAGAACAGGAGGAGAAGAAAATGAAAAGAAAAAGGAGGCACAGGTGGAAAATGTGAAGAAGAGGAGGAGGAGGAGGAGGAGGTGAATATCAGACGAAGAGGGAGGAGAGAAGGCAAAAAGGAGAAGAGTAAGAAAAAAAGAAGTCCTCAGATTCTTTTAGCACGCTGCAGCTCCTCCACTGTTTGTTCTGGCGAGCTGTGTTTAAGAGAGATGATGCAATGCACACACACACACACACACACACACACACACACACACAGGTGGTGAACAATGCTCCGGGTGGATGAATGGCACCGAGTCGGTGCTGGAAACACAGAGACGCTGTTGTGCTCAGGAACAGAGGTGCTGAGTGAACCACACCTCAACCGTCAGCAAACAAACCTCACACAAAACCCTCCTTTGTGGACGACGCTGAAAAATGAGCACAAGCTGCTCGCAGGGCCTTGAGGAGTTCAAAGACACCCTAAAGTCAGGAATTAAGAGCGTCGGAGGGTGAACACTAAGCTTTCGTTTGCAGAAAGTCAACTTCTCTGCACCTTCAAATGTCTTTCTGTTTTACGTCCAATCCGCTCACTTTCTGTAGTTTCTGTTCTTCTATCTGCTCTGTGAATAAAGCGAGTTCAGTGGTGTTAAATAGCCAAAGCAGCTGGTGGATTTCAGCTCCATCAGCTCCCAGAACCAAACGTTTCCTGCCTTGATTAGCATCCTGACTTCAGATGGTGCTGTGGAAAAGCTGAGTGTGTGTGTGTGTGTGTGTGTGTGTGTGTGTGTGTGTGTGTGTGTGTGTGTGTTGTTTATCGCGTGCACTGTCCCGAGGCTACGTTTTATTTTCTCCCCCCGACTGCTGCAGACATCTCTGACCTCGGTTCAAACGGATGTGTTTACGAGTCAAGAGTTCACAGACAACAAAGCGGTTAAGTTCTCATGAACACACGCACACAGTCACATGACTCACATGTGGTTCACCCTCTGACCCATGTGTGTGTGTGTGTGTGTGTGTGTGTGTGTGTGCTTGATCCAGCTGTTGAATCACTCTGAATTGTGTTAAGTTGTCCATAAAACGTGGGACTTTCAGGTGAAGTAAAGGTTTGAGTGTTTCTGCAGGACATGGTGGAGAAGTGTCACTGTGGGATCATCAGGATTCACCTGGTGGAAGCCGAGGAAGTCATGGATGGTTGGAGACGTGTAGAAGATGTAACCTTCAGCCGTCACCACCAACACGAAGCCGTTCAGCGCCTACACACAGATAAACTTTATTCTCAGCGTCACGCCTGGAGTTTTCAATCTGCAGTCAGACTCGGCTGTGTGAGGCGTTACCTGAAGCAGCAGCTCTCCCTCGGAGAAGCTGACTCCGTCCATGGAGGTCACCTGTGAGGAGACGTTGGTGGAGGTCGTGGATGATGAAGGCAGCGTCTTCTGGACGTTTCCTCCAAACATCAAACTCTGCTCGCTGCTCCAGCTCAAGCTGTTCTGACCTTTCTTCATCGTGGCTGGAGGAGCGCAAAGAAGAAAATCTGTCAGGCTTCTTTTTATGCACAGAAGAAGAAATACAATTATTTTTTTATCCACAGAAGAAGAAACAGAGCCTGAAATCATAAAAAGTGGATAATTCACCAGATGAGCTTTTTTGTTGTTGTTTTTTTCACTTTATCAAAGTTGTTTCGTCTCTTTGACCTTTTAAGGAGGACACAAACTTTTCTGAGAATCACCGAAGAAGAAAAAAACGCAGGACAGGATGTGAAACTCAAACTACTTTTACTTTTCTCCACCCAGCGTTCAAAATCTCTGTGCAGAGTTTGCAACGTGTCACCCATGGGGGCCATATTGGAGGTCAGGTCTCGGCTACGTGCAAACATCTGACTGTGTTTACAGAATCCTTCAGTTTCTGGTTGAAATGAGAATTCATGAAGTGAGAAAAACAGAAAGAGGAAGACAACATGTGTGTTTTTATCAGGGTGGAGCGGCCTGATGTTTCCTGACGTCTTTCAACACTCGTCACTCTCAACCCGTCCTCCTTCTTCCTCTTCTGCCGATTATCAGCTCGTTTCTTATCCAAGCCAGAAAAAAAAAACAGACTCCGATAACTTTAAATATCCTCTCTCAGAGGAAGCAGGTGGATTCTGAAACCAGGAAACCAGTTTAGAAATGACGATGGACGGACTGGTGAAGGACGCAAAAAAGGCCTCACGTCAAACATTTTCACTTCTCGCTCTTCAAAGATGAGAAGTTCAAAGTTTCCCTTCTCTTGTTTTTCAACATGAGACTAAGTTTGGTCTGAAAAAGACATTCAAATGTGTCAATATGAGCTTGACTGATTTTTTTATGGATGTTTTCATCAGCGGCAGATCTTCACTTTCTGCACACTGGCACAGCTTTAGACCTGTTCAAGATCTGGGTTTGAAACTCAGTGCTTCAGAGGGTCGCCTGGCCCATATACACACACACACACACACACACACACACACAGACACACACAGACGCACACGCACACACACACACACACACACACACACACACACACACACAGCTCTTGTGAAAAAAGGAGAGTAAAAACTCGGGCCCAGACGAGAAGAAGAGGCAAAGCCACAAAATTACCCGTTGGCCTGGACGGCTCTCCCCGTGGACTGAACGCTCAGCGGGGGAGGCGGCCATCTTGGAAGAGCATGATCATGTGAAGTGGTTCGGCGAGGCCTCAGACGCTGGCGGGGAGACTCGCATCGATCTGGATTGAGCTGGTTTTCTAATAACGCTTGCAGAAACGTTTGATGGAAACATTCGACGACTCCTCCAACAGAACGATCATAAAACTACATTTCATGTGTAATTTAGATTTTCAGAGTAACATGAGCTTCTGATTATAAGTTATAACTCCACAGAGAAGTTATAGAGAGCATTTTATAGATTGATTATATGTGACAGGATCAAGATCTGCTCTGGGACACTTCAGACATATTTAAAGTCTTCTGAACAAAATGTTTTGCTTTTATTCTGTTGATTTAAAATATCCATGGAGTGAATTTTATTTTGAAAAAAAGGATGTTTGACTCCTGGATTTGACTTTGAGGTTTATTCTCCTGTCACACTTTAAAAGATAAACTTTTTAGTACATCATGCAGAGACGAGCGGCGTGTCCTGAACCTCATGAAGTGTTCGTGTTCATCACGAGACTTTGAATGACATCAAACATACTGAAGTTCTATCTTTGACATATTTCTGCTCTTCTATTCATTCTGAGGAACTGAAAGGATTGATTTGTCGTGTGTGCGTCACATTTCTTGTCCCTGCAGCTTTGCTTTCAAACATTAAAAGACAGAACGATGGCTGAAAGGAAAGATGCCATGCATGTGGGGTGCAAGCAGACGAAAGAGGCTCTGCAGAATAACCACAGCAATCTGGAGAGCTTGTCAAACGTTGAGTCCTCCACTTCTCTGAATAAA
Source organism: Symphodus melops (assembly GCF_947650265.1). Lineage (NCBI taxonomy): Eukaryota > Metazoa > Chordata > Actinopteri > Labriformes > Labridae > Symphodus > Symphodus melops. The sequence continues at coordinate 3,915,194 of NC_136713.1, forward strand.
CTTTAGACATGAACAATGTGAAAAGCACTGTGTGGAGATGTCTCACCTATTAGATATTTTGAGGAGTAGAACCAATCTGCAAGTGCAGAGGTCAAAGGTCAGAGCCTTTCTTCAGACATTCACACAGTGTCAACATGTTTTTGTTGCTTCACAAGTACCAAAAGTTTAACGTGCCCCGGAGACAAATAAAGATTTTTGAATTGAATTTAAAAAAAAAGAGAAAAATCTGAAACGAGATGCTTTTTGGTCACAAGTTCACTTTGAAAGTGTTTTAACTCTGCGCGGATACGAAGAAGCTTTTCAGACACTGATCTTATTTAAAGCGAACAATCCCCGTCTTTATGAGAGCGCTCTAACACCATCCTCCACACAACATGAGCGTATCCTCCAAACCTGACGTGAACCCGGAGCTCGTGCTGAACCGTCTGACTCCACCGGGGGCCGAATCAACAAGCAGGATGATAGAAGTACGAGAAAACGTAGGTATGTGCAGGAGTTTAATAAACGGGCATGATGTTCCTCCACTGAACCTCTCCATCTCTTCTTTCCTGATTGTGAGTCATGTAGAAAAAGACTTTCTTTAATTGTTTATCCATGTCCAGATGAATGCATGGTGAAAACATCCAAGGTGTCTTAAACTGAGTCCATCCATTATGGTGTTTATTTGGGTTTCTTAATACAAAACTCGGCCTGTGAATTCTCGGGTTAGCTCCTCCTCTCGTGTTGTGTTTGGCAGTGAAAGCACTCGGCGTGTTGGAAACAAAAACCTGCAGAGTCTCAAACTCCTGACACCTGCTTTGACATCTTCTCTGTAACCCGACCTCGCACAAACATTTCCTCACAGTGGAGGAATGAAACGACGCTTACAAAGAATCAGCCTACAAAAATAATCTTTCACACACAAGAACATCCAACCGAAAACAAAAACAGTGTTCACGCTCTGCAGCTCAAACTGAAACTTAACAAGATGAAACTTGTATCTCTAAATTAGAAACTTTTGCACATTTTAAACGACTAAATTCAAAGTGCAAACGTGGAACAGCTGTCAATGAAGATAACACAAAGATTTTGTGGTGTGTCTGGGTTGTTAACATATATTAAGAAAAGACGTAAAACTCAAGAATTTTTCAAGAGTGTGCGTCTTTGTCTTGAGTTTCAAGCTGTGTGGTTTTTGTGTGTGTGTGTGTGTGTGTGTGTGTGTGTGTGTGTGTGTGTGTGTGTGTGTGTGTGTGTGTGTGTGTGTGTGTGTGTGTAGGGGGGTCTGTACGGGCATGTTCAGGACTCTTACACACATAGCTGGAGGCGATCTGGTTTCGTGGTTCAGCGTCTCAGTGCAGCAACAATGAGCTATTTTCGTACCAGGAAGAACTGGGTGAGACGGGCGATAGATTAAACGAGGAGGAAGAAATGGAAGAATGTGAGGTATAAATAGATAAAGTAAGAAAGTGATAAATAAGAAGCGAGGGAAAATGACAGAGCAGGAATTTAACAAGGGGGATTGTTAAAAAAAAAAAAAGGAACGGAACAAGAGGATAAAAGCAGACGAATGAAGGAGAGACTATCAATAAATAAGAAAAAATCAAACATGAGAGGACCCACGTAGGTGCCCTGGGGAACTCCCCATTCTGTTTCTGACGTGGTTAGAAACCCACTTCATTCACCCTTTTACCCCTTAAACGCTGAGTTTAACGAGGAACAGCTGACTCCTACCAAACCTCCACAACCCTCGTAAAAAAAGGAGAAACCACCAGAACCCCCCTTCACCTCCTCCAGCACTTTTTAAACACTTCCCAGCTTCTTAAAGCTCTTCACACTAATCAGAAAAAGCTCCAACAAAGCTGCTGGTGTGGTATGTTTGTATGTTGAACATGCATGTTGCTCAGATGGTTTAACGGTAACTTTACGGGGCTGTAAAGGAGCTGAAAGGACTCGACCGCAGAACTGCTGCATTAACGTAGGAATAGAAAACTTTAGCTCGAGATCCGCTTATTTCAACGTCATCAAATGTCTCGTTTTAACCAACTGAAGTTCAAAACAAAG